>NC_059298.1:13141726-13161726 GCF_017591435.1 Portunus trituberculatus
TTCTTAAAACAATGACTGTATCCATCCATCAGCCGGAAGAGAAAGAGAAATACACTCTCTCTCTCTCTCTCTCTCTCTCTCTCTCTCTCTCTCTCTCTCTCTCTCTCTCTCTCTCTCTCTCTCTTTCTGTTTTTCCTTTGTTATCTGCTTTTACTTGTCTTCCATTTTCTATTTTTATTTTGTCTTATTTTTTTCTCTTTCTTTTTTCTTTCTTTTTCTTTCATTCACTCACTTTTTTTTTCGTTCTCAATGTTTTCTATTTTCTATTTTCTATTCCTGATTCATTTCTCTTAGTTTTGGATTAGCGTCTCAAGTCTGGTTTGTTAACTAAGAGAGAGAGAGAGAGAGAGAGAGAGAGAGTCCTTACTGTTATTTATTTATCCGTTTATTTATACATTTGTTTTTGGTGCTTAGTATGACCTTCTACTATCCTCCTCCTTCTCCTCTTCCTCCTCCTCCTCCTCCTCCTCCTCCTCCTCCTCCTCCTCCTCCTCCTCCTCCTCCTGCTCCTCTTTCTCCTCCTCCTCCTCTTCCCTTTCTTGACCTTGCACAGTCATCGCCATTCTTCATCTTCAGTCTCTAGTTTCTTCTTTCGTCCTCGTGTTGGTGAAGAGAAGAGGAAGAGCGCTATTGACTGACTGACTGACTGGCTGACTGACTGACTGACTGACTGAGTGACTGGTTGGTTGGTTTATTGGTTAAATTGACTAACTAACTGACTTTTCCTTACTGTCGTGCTTATTAACTAAGTTACTTACTGACTGACTGACTGACTGACTGACTGACTGACTGACTAATTTGCCGGCCATTTAACTTGACTTTTTTATTTTATTTTTTTATTTATTTACAGATTCACTTATTGTTATATTGATTGAATGAATGAATTGTCAACTTTTTTTTTTTTTCGTGTGTTTTTCAGTTCTTATTGTATGTACTCTGAATTTTTCCTTCTCTATGGTCTAAAGGGAAGAATACGTGTGTGTGTGTGTGTGTGTGTGTGTGTGTGTGTGTGTGTGTGTGTGTGTGTGTGTGTGTGTGTGTGTGTGTCTTTCATGTTCCCCCAGTTGTCAGTGCATTGCTAGTGAATTTACTGATTTATTTAATTTATTGTTGGCAAGTTTCTTTTGCTTATTTTGTCGTGAAATAAAAACACTCGCACATTTCTCCTCTTATTTATTTTTTTTGTAACTTTTTATCGAATCATCACATCAATAATTATTACACACACACACACACACACACACACACACACACACACACACACACACACACACACACACACACACACACACACACACACACACACACACACACACTACTCCCCAGTCACTTACAGGCTGTCTTGTATAGTAACCATCCTCTGCCTGCCTCCCTGTCTGCCTCTCTCTCTCTCTCTCTCTCTCTCTCTCTCTCTCTCTCTCTCTCTCTCTCTTTCCAGGGCGGCGTGCGTTTCATGAGTATTTACAACATCTACTTGAATCATGCGAGAGAGCGATCAATAAACATCGTCACCACACACACACACACACACACACACACACACACACACACACACACGTTCTTGTCTTGTGCGAAACTACACGACGACGAGGAAGACGACGAGGAGGAGGAGGTATATCATCTGACGGTGCTGGCCTTCCCCTCTCTCCTTCCTCCCTCCCTCTCTACCCCTCTCTCTCCATCACTGAAAAAAAGAATAGAAAAAAAGAGAAAAGAACAGGCGAATTCGGAGCCGCCAGCTGTCTGGACATCGATCGGAGACGCGGCGGCCGGTTACCAGGGCAACGGGAGGGCGGTAGTGGTGGTGGTGCTGACGGTGGTGCTCTCGCCTCTCAGCAGACACCCACAGCACCGCCATCACCAGCCAGCCCAGCCGTTCAGTGCGTGGCCGGCCGCTGCAGGGTAGGGGCGGATGGTGTCATTATCCCGGCGCCGCTGATTATGTTATCTTTCCTCATTTGTCCCTCCTAAGCACCTCCGTGGCATGTGTTCCCAGCCCTGACACTCCCACGGAACGCTTCACTCGCACAAATGGAGGTGCAGTAGTCATGACACGTAGCATATGTTGGCTGGTATGAGGTATACACGTACATATATATACATACATATACGCACACATACACGTAACCATGATGAATAGTAAACACATACACACGTTGCCATGAGCCACTCACACACATAAACACACACATACACGGAACCATGAGGGTCGCCGCTGCTTCCTCGTGTCTCCCAGGAGTTCATGAGAGTCGTAGCGAGAGCACTGGCCAGATGGACGAGAGAGAGAGAGGATAGGTATGGATTGAGAACTGAGAACAAAGGGTACGTTGTGTCGACGAGGACGAAGGGAGAGAGTTAAAACAAGGACACACGCTGAGAGGACACGAGGACGAGGAGGTGGAGAAGGCAACGAAGAAGATAAGTGTGCAGACGACGACAGGTACAAATATGGGGAAAGGATGAGGATGGAGATAAAGATTGATATGAGGACGGGGATAGAAAAGAAAACGGGCGAGAAAACGAGGAATAAGATAAGAGAAAGTAGGACAAGGGAAAGATGAGGAGATGGACAGGGACAAAGTTAGAAGGAGATGTAGAAGAAGATGGAAGAAAAGACGGGGATATCAAAATGAAGACGAAGGGGAAGAATGGAAATGAGAAGAGGGAATGGAAGAGGAAGAATAGAAAAAAAAATATTAGATAAAAAGGGAAGATTGGGACAGAATGGTACTGGTTAGACGAAGAGTAAGTAGGAAAAAAAATAAAAGAATAATGAAGGAAGAACAAAGACAGATATGAGAACAGGAAGAAAAACAACAACACGAGAACATAATCAAGAGTGGAGACGAAGAATGGACATAAAAATAAATGAAAAATACATAAAAGGAAGGAAGAACAGGACACGAGAACAAAGAGAAGAGGAACAGGAGAGCAAAATCAAGATGGAAGACGAAAAATAAACAAAAAAGAACAGAAAAAAAGAACAAAGAGAGATACTAAAACATAACGAGAAAAAAAAAAAAAAACACCAACAATAACAATATCAAGGATGAAGCAACAGAAAATTTAGCAGCGGGCAAGAAATGATAATCCTTTCAGTGTAGGATGGCAAGGAGTCCTAACCAAACCATATGTGCAGGAGAAGAGAGCTGCCATACCTCTCCTCGACCCCTGCTGGTTCATCACTGCCTGCTTGCCTGCTTGGAGTGCTATTTGAAGGCTGCCAGTCATCACCTTGCCTCAATCTGCCTCATCTTCCGTCACCCTGGCTCTCACTACCTCTCTCTACTACTGAAATCTGAGACACGAATATATTGGTGGTGTGTGTCACTGATGATTCTCTCTCTCTCTCTCTCTCTCTCTCTCTCTCTCTCTCTCTCTCTCTCTCTCTCTCTCTCTCTCTCTCTCTCTCTCTCTCTCTCTCTCTCTCGTTCTTTTTTTATCAATATTTTGTCAGAGCTCCAGTTCATAATATTTTTTTCCCGCTTCTCTTTTTATCATTCATGTTTTTTTTATTATTTTTTCAACTATGTCCCATCCATGTTTTCTTCTTTATTTTCTTTTGGCCTGTTACTGCCTCTCTCTCTCTCTCTCTCTCTCTCTCTCTCTCTCTCTCTCTCTCTCTCTCTCTCTCTCTCTCTCTCTCTCTACTTTTTTTCACCATTTAGTTATTTATTGTCTTCTTTCATTTACTAACGGAAAAGATAATAAAGAAAATAAATGAATAAATAGAAGATAACCAGCATTTTTTCTTCATAATATTACCTTCCTGTAATTGAATAAAATCTAAAACGTCTTGTTCCTCTTTCTATTTATTTATTTTTTGTTTTGTTTTGCGCGTTCGCTCCTACACTGTTATCTTCCCACGAGTTTCTATTATCAACACCTTCCTTCCTCTCTGTAAATGTCCCAGAATTCCTTTTTCTTACCTTTCTTATCACTACCTTCGTCTATTCCATATCCGTTTTGGCAAGCTGCTAACACACCCGCTTTCCCATAACCGAAGGACCACAACTAGGTTAGGTTAGGTTGGGTTGGGTTGGGTTGGGTTGGGTTGGGTTGGGTTGGGTTGGGTTGGGTTGGGTTGAGTTGGGTTAGGTTAGGTTGGGTTGGGTTGGGTTGGGTTGGATTGGGTTGGGTTGGGTTGGGTTGGGTTGGGTTAGGTTAGGTTGGGTTGGTTAGGTTAGGTTGGGTTGGGTTGGGTTGGGTTGGGTTGGGTTAGGTTGGGTTGGGTTGGGTTGGGTTGGGTTGGGTTAGGTTGGGTTGGGTTAGGTTGGGTTGGGTTGGGTTGGGTTGGGTTGGGTTTGGGTTGGGTTGGGTTGGGTTGGGTTGGGTTGGGTTGGGTTGGGTTGGGTTGGGTTGGGTTGGGTTGGGTTGGGTTGGGTTGGGTTGGGTTGGGTTGGGTTGGGTTGGGTTGGGTTGGGTTGGGTTGGGTTGGGTTGGGTTGGGTTGGGTTGGGTTGGGTTGGGTTGGGTTGGGTTGGGTTGGGTTGGGTTGGGTTGGGTTGGTTGGGTTGGGTTAGGTTGGGTTGGGTTGGGTTGGGTTGGGTTGGGTTGGGTTGGGTTGGGTTGGGGTTGGGTTGGGTTGGGTTGGGTTGGGTTGGGTTGGGTTGGGTTGGGTTGGGTTGGGTTGGGTTGGGTTGGGTTGGGTTGGGTTGGGTTGGGTTGGGTTGGGTTGGGTTGGGTTGGGTTGGGTTGGGTTGGGTTAGGTTGGGTTGGGTTGGGTTGGGTTGGGTTGGGTTAGGTTGGGTTGGGTTAGGTTAGGTTAGGTTGGGTTGGGTTGGGTTGGGTTGGGTTGGCTTGGGTTGGCTTATGTTGGGGCAGCCGTAGTGCAGTGGAACCATGCGTGCTTTGGGGTCCGAGGGGTCTCCAAGCGCACGGGTTCGAATCATGTCCACAGTCCGAGTGTAGGTTGGGCTTCCTCTCTCAGGGCAACGGTTTTCTAGCGGGTAGGCTTTTGAGATAGGAGGTACCCAAAAAGTATCCCATTTAGCCCATAAATTCCCGTGAAAAGCCCACATGGTATAAAAAAATAAAATAAAACTGTATAGGTCAGTGTGTGTGTGTGTGTGTGTGTGTGTGTGTGTGTGTGTGTGTGTGTGTGTGGTGACATGTATAGATTTCAAGGCTACATCAAGAGAAACTAGCAGTGGTGTTGTCCTGTCTGGCGTGGTCTGATCTGGAAGCAAGTTGTTTTTTTCGGTATTGCATTGCTGTGGTGTGGTGGTGGTGGTGGTGGTGGTGGTGGTTGGTGGGTATTCATATGTTAATTACGTTCTTCTGTTTCATTCGTTCTTTCATGAGCTCACTCTCTGATTTAGCTTCACATTTTTATAATCTCTCTCTCTCTCTCTCTCTCTCTCTCTCTCTCTCTCTCTCTCTCTCTCTCTCTCTCTCTCTCTCTCTCTCTCTCTCTCTCTCTCTCTCTCTCACTTTTCCTACTTTTTCATTAACCCACTAAACACCCACCTGATCATCAACTCGCTCACTCACTCTCATACTCCCTCACTTACTCTCAAACTCACTCTCACTTACTCATCTGTTCAATCTTTCATTCACTCACCTGCTCACTTATATATAAAGTTAACATCATTACTTTTTCCTCTCTCTTTTACAACACTAATGACATCTTTTAGTCGTCAATTCAACAGATAATTAGATCCCTGGTTGCCTTTTATGGAGGACTGCTGAGCTGGTGTTAATTTCTTTCTTTTACTCAGGTATATTAGAGAGGCAGGTCGCAGGAGGCAGGAGACGCTTCATTTTGTCCTTTGGGTGTCCGTGGTAGGCAGCAGGAAAGCGACAGGACAGCTAAGAAACCCCGTCTAAGGATTTTCTATAAAACGTGAAAAGGCATGAACTGAATTATAATGAGTATCTTGATGTGTCTGACTGTACTACGTGGAGGTGGTTGGAATGAGGAGACTTGTGTGTGTCTGTGAGAGAGAGAGAGAGAGAGAGAGAGAGAGAGAGAGAGAGAGAGAGAGAGAGAGAGAGAGAGAGAGAGAGATTTTAGCATTGTAGACTAAAGAAAGGCAAAATGAATGCGTCCTAAACACACTATGACACTTTTTTTCTATGTACTTCTCAAAAAAAAAAAAAAAAAAAGGGACTGGGTGGCGATTTTACCATTGTAGACAAAAGGAATACAAAATTAATATGTTCTAAAGACAATGTGATACTTTTTATTCTATGTACTTCTCAGAAAAAGAGGGCGTGAGATGGCGCTTTTGATATTGTAGACTAGAGGAATACAAAGGTCATCATTTTTAAAGACAATGTGACAGTTATATTTTTCTACTTACTTCACTTATCCTTGCGACAATTTTGACTGGATTAAAGTACTAGCATGTACAGTATGTCTTCAGGCGCTACAGCATTTGAAAAACCTCCACCACTTGTACCTTCTGACGTCAGTGATGTGGTTTAAAGCCTCGAAATCAGACTCTAGTGAACATTAAACTAACACACTCTTCAATTAACCACAAGAAAAATAACAACCACTGAGTTAATAGTTCCCTGAGAGACCCAACCCACCAAACAAAAGGGAAAAATGTTATACCCAACGGTAGGAAAAGTTTAGAGTGGATTTGAAAAAATGAGAGAAAATGTTAGTTTCAAAAAGGAGAAAGAGCGGACAGGAGATTGAAAGTGAGAGGGTACGGAGCTATTACAATGAAGGACGAGTTGCTGGGAATAGATGGGCAGGAGGAATGAGGGAGGAGGAGGAGGAGGAGGAGGAGGAGGAGGAGGAGGAGGAAGACAAACTTGAGGTGGATGTGGACGAAAATAGAAAAATGAGAGAGAGAAGTTTGATATAAGGACAGTTTTTGTGTTGTGTCTATCTGGCTATCGTTCTATCTATCGCTCTATCTATGTATTTAACTATCTCTCTCTATCCATACTATAAAAAAAAAAAAAGACGTTTGACAAATTTCTTCGCTACGGTTAACTCCTTGACGCGTTTCCATATTCATTCTGCTTAATACCTGGTGATTTTATTTATACAGCTTCAGAAACTTTTGGTGGAGGGTTGAAATAGTCAAGACTGTGGCCATTAATCTCCTGACCTCCAGAGATCCTTCCTAATGTCAATAAAATGATCTAATCGTACACAAATCTCAAGGTAAAAATGTGTCCCAGTACTGAAGAGTTAAAATTACGTAGTGTTAGGCTGAGGTTATTTGCAGTTAGGTTAAGTACATTAGGTTAAACTAGATTAGATGCATAATTTTCTCAAATATACCAACATTTAATAGGTAAGCAGCATTAACTCCATAACATATAATGCACTGAGAAAAAAAAAACATGAAAAAAGATAAAATAAACAGAAAGAGAGAGCTAAAGCGATCAAGTTAAGGAGCAAAGTGGTAAGGAGTAATAAAGGCGCGTGGCAGTACATAGCCGTGAGTGGTGAAGCTCTGGAATGCCTGGCCAAGTTCCACATTTGAGTGTAGGTATTACTGGAATGGAGTCTGCCGAGCCATCAAGGTGGGAATGGCACCCAAACTTTTGCCGGTTCTTTAAAGGGTCGAGAGAGAGAGAGAGAGAGAGAGAGAGAGAGAGAGAGAGAGAGAGAGAGAGAGAGAGAGAGAACAAATGACTTCTAAAGCAACGAACAAACAAGAATCTTACTGGAAAGAGCAAAACAGAGTGAAGGGCATTGAAGACCACGAGCTTAAGGAAGGAAGGGAGTGGTGGAGGAAAATAATTAAGAGGATCTCGCTGGGGGTGGAACGAAAGGTGGAAGGTTGAGTGGAAGATGTAAAGTGGGATGGAGAGGTGGTGTGGCAAATGAACCGCAGAGAACTGGTGTTGTGGTTTCATTTTTTTTTTTTTTTTTTGGGGGTGGGGCGGTGTGGGTGGGGAATAAAGGGGTTGGGGGAATAGGGAATGGGTAAGTTCTGTAGTTTTTTTTTTTTTTTTGTTCTGGTGTGTGTTACTGTTTAGTTGTTGTTTTTTATTCATATTTTTTCTTCTTGATTCTTAGTGCTGTTATTTTTCTTATTTTTCTATCATTATCATTATTATCTATTTCTGTATGAGTTGATTTATTATTATTATTATTTTTTATTATTATTATTATTATTATTATTATTAGCTATCATTATTTTTCACAGATTTTATTATTATTTTTTTTTTTTTTTTGCTCTTCATGTTCACTTATCTGTTTAATCTTCTTTTTTTCCTTAATATCTTCTCGTCATGATTGTCACAACGGACGCATTAAAGGAAACTATGTGTGATATTAGTTGTCATGTATGATACCGAGATACTGTATCATATTACTTAGCCTCGTTCTTTCTACACACACACACACACACACACACACACACACACACACACACACACACACACACACACACACACTTTAACAGAGAAGAAATGATGAAATGTTTGATCCGGTGTTACGAAATCTAAAGAAAGACCTTAAACATTCTTTTCTCCTTCATTGTATTGTTATATAAGAAAACTTTCCTTATTGCTTAAACACTCCGCTCCTTATCTCTCCAATGGACATCTCACACACCACTGTATACATAGGACGCTGGCACACTACTTGGACACATTAATACAGGGTTGGAATGGGACACTGATAAAACTTCACCCTCTGAAGGACATTGTAAACAGGACATGTACACCATATGACATACCTTCTTCCTTCTGGGACACTTCAGACACCGTGTTTGAAAATAGGAAAACAAACACGCGCACACACTCTCTCTCTCTCTCTCTCTCTCTCTCTCTCTCTCTCTCTCTCTCTCTCTCTCTCTCCGACACAAATATACAACTTTTTTTCACGTTGGGACACTTAATCTATCTTTTTTTTCACGAAGACACGAATCCTTATCTTCCTTTATACTGGGTACCTTAAACACAACATTAACCACTTGAGTACCTTGATGCGTTTCCATATTCATTCTGCTTACTATTTGGTGATTTTATACATCTCCAGAAACTCATGTGAGGGATTAAAATAGTGAAGACTGTGGCCATTTATCTTCTTACCTCCATGTATCCTTTCTAATGTCAATAAAATGGTCTAATCGCACACAAATCTCAAGGTGAAAATGTGTCCCAGTATTGAAAGGGTTAAGTATTACACCTAAACGCACACCTTTCTTTATATGTAGGACACTTGATGGATTTTACTTAAACACACTAAACACACTTGAATTAACCTTTTATTCTTTTTTTTTTTATGTTGGGGGTGGGGTGGAGTGGAAAAGTGCAGGAGTGTAAAGCCCTTCAGTCACCTGTAATCAAGGTGTGAGAACAGGTGACCAGGTGGTTGGCTGATTGGCGACGACACGGGCATCTTTGAAGGAGATCCGTGCATGTCACTTCACGTCCCAAACACGGCGCCGGGTTGTCGCTTGGAGCCGGAAGCTTACTGGTGGTCAGGAAATGTACGTGTGATAAAAAGATACTCACTATTCTCTCTCTCTCTCTCTCTCTCTCTCTCTCTCTCTCTCTCTCTCTCTCTCTCTCTCTCTCTCTCTCTCTCAATTCTTACGTTGACTCCGGAAAACCCTCCCAGATACCTTCAGAGATTTGTACCCCCTTCCCCTATCTTCTTCCCCACCACCACTATAACGCACAATCACCCTCACCACCACCACCATCACCACCACCACCACCACCACCATCACCACCACCACCCTAACACAATCACAATTTTAAGTTGAGCGCTTGCCTTCGTCTGGGAGTGACGTGTTAGTTGTTGTGGTGGCAGTATGTTGTTTAAAATAGTTGTGAGACAGCTGGCCCACACCCAAGCTAGTAGTAGGCACCGTCCTCACTCTCCCTCTCTCTCTCTTTCTCCCTCTCTCTCTCTCTTTCTCTCTCCCTGTCTCACCCCATGTGTCTGCCAGTGTAGGGGTTTGTGCGTGGAGGAGGTGGTGGTGGTGACTGTCTTCTACTACTACCGGTATACCTGTTTATCGTCAACTAGTCAGCCTTATTGCAAACTCACCTGTAGCACCTCTCTCTCTCCTTTGCAGTGGAGGTTGTAGTGGGACGAGTGGTGATAGTAGTGGTGGTGGTGGTGGGAGCGAAGTGAGTGCGCTGAAAGTGTTGGCCATAGCGTAGTGTGGAGACAGAGAAGGGACTCAGCACAGAAACAAAGACTAGATGGTGGCGCTGGTGACGATGACGTATGCAAAGGAGGAGGAGTAAATGGAGGAAGGTTACAGTTTGAACTTAGTGTCATGTCTCCGAGTACACTACAAGCGAGTAGTAGTGGTGGTGGTGGTGGTGGTGGTGTGCCGGATCCGTGCCCCGTGCCCCGTGCCCCGTGCCTCGTGCCCTGCTTGCCGGTGCGGAAGGCAAGACAAACACCCAAATTTGCACTTTCCTCAGAGAGATCCATTGCGTGTCTCGCTCTCTCTTTTCCCCCCATTTGTGTGTGTGTGTGTGTGTGTGTGTGTGTGTGTGTGTGTGTGTGTGTGTGTGTGTGTGTGTGTGTATGTGTGTTTGTGCATGATTATCTGGAGTGGGTGAAAGTGGAATGAAAGGAGACACACACACACACACACACACACACACACACACACACACACACACACACACACACACACACACACACACACACATGCGCGCGCGCAGTTGAGATTCTGCATGTATCAATCAAAAAGAAAAAAAAAGTAAATAAAAGATAAATAAAACTTTAAAAGAATAAATAAAACTGAGGCAGAAAAAAGAAAATGAATTAGCTAAGAAAAAAAAAAACTCCCAAATTCATATTGTTAAAAAAAGAAATCCACAATCAAAAATTTGGAAAAAAATGAATAAAAGTGAAACAAAAAAATAAGAAAAGAAAAAAAATGAAAATACGTCAGTGCTTCAATTCCCTCCCCCAAAAATACCCCAATACCCCTCAACACACCCTCCCAATACACCCTCCCATTAACCCCCACCCCAACACCTTGAGAAACGAATCACTCCTACATCAGACAGTCGGACCACCCATGCACCGCCTCGGAGCTAAAGACGGAAGCAGACTGTAAATGAAGCAGCGACGTGGAGTTTGTGATTCCTTCCTTCCTTCCCTCTGGCGGCGTGGAAGTGTGGCATACAGTCTTGGCCGGCTTGTAGTACGGGGGCGTGTGAAAATATATCCCTGTCAATCCCCCGTGCGTCTGTTTACCTGTCTTTTTATTACGCTAAGCCTCCATTGACTTCCCTTGTTTGTTGACGCGTCTGCTTATCTGTCTGTCTGTCTGTTTCGTTTGTTCTTTGCCCTTTGATTTTATTTTTTATCATTGGTTTTCTTATTTGTAGTATATTGTTGTTTGTTTTACGTTTTTTTTTTTTTTTTTTGGCTAGTATCGTGTCTGTTTGTTGTCCTGTTTGGTTAGCTATCGGTCTGTATTCCTCCCCGTCTGTCTGTGTCACTGCAGTTTTGCGAGTTCCTGAACACTAACATAGATTTCAATTCCTTTGATGATTGTTGCTCTTTTCTTTGTCTTTCCGAGTTCCTTCCACTCATCTGTTTGTTGTTGACACGCAGCTTGGGAAGTCCAGGGAGTGAGGTTTAGAGCGAGAGGGCCAGAGGAAAGGGCTCTTCTTTATCTGGCGAGGTTTAACAAAGAGAAAGAAAGAGAGAAATCCTATATTTTCTTGAGTGACGTGCTATTCGCATCTGAAGAAAGAGAGCGTAAGAGGACGAGCAAGACGAAATCAAGACCTTGACGTGGAAAATTAATTGTATTAAAAACGAAGAAGGATCACCAATTAGTTACTCCTCCTGTGGCTGCTACAGGAGTGTTAGAAGAGGCGCCATGACCCCCTGTGCCCCTGCCCTGCCCCACATCCCTTGCCGCCCCGCCCTGTGTCTCAACTAGGAGTAGTACCAGTAGTTACGGGAGTAGTCGCAAGAGTGAGACTACCATAAAGCGTGTAAGCCGCTGAAAAATACGGCACTCTTTGGTGAAAGTGAAGAAGATTATCCTTTTGGGCGTGTGAGTATAGTGCGAGGAGTGAGGTGACGACCAGACGAGGCGGGCAAGATGGGGTGCACCATGTCTGTCGAGGAGAAGGCGGCGTTGGCGATCAGTCGTGAGATTGATCGCCAGATCGCCACCGAGAGTACGCTGCGCGACGTGAAGCTTCTACTGCTGGGTAAGTGTGTCTGTGAGGAGGGGGAGAAGCCTCCACTAACACTGTCGGAGTGACGCCCTTCACGGGACGGACGGAACTCACCCTATGTTCAGACTATACCTGGTCTCGCTGCACGCGTCACACAGCGGCGTCACCAAGATCACCACGGCGTCTCCGTCTCATACATGGAGCGTACAAGATTCTTTCATCAGTATTTGACACATTGCAGTTTTATTGAAAGTGAAAATACGATCATAAGATAATGTAGCTTATTCACCTGCCTTGAAAAAAAGAGTTTGTCACCACAGTAATGACAGCCGAGTGTGTTCTTAATTTAACCATAGTGTCGCCTCCATGTTCCTTTCGTCCTCAATTCATGGCTATTATATTACTGTAAACACTCCATCTTTTATTCCATATCATGATTAAATTATATGACTAATTAGCTTAAGACTTATAACTATATTCCGTTGCCCTCATTGTTCGACACCAACAAACACCAAAACATCACCAAACCACATCCGAACACAACACATGGACGACGCCTCGCCGCATCGCCGAGAGTGACGCCACTGATTACGCTGCTGCCTGCAACACTAACACCAAACAGAGTAATTGAACCTGATTCTTTCCCCGTGCAGCACGCTCGCTCCTCCTATTAGCCGTACATGACGCCCGACACATGTGGCTTGGATGATACCCAGGTGGCCTAACACCCCTCACTGACGTCCATGCTTCATTAACCCTCGCGCTGACGTGCTTACACCTGTTTGATGACGTGTGGGTCTTTTGAACACCTTGGAATGACGCTTTGAAGATGTGTGGATGATGTGTTGCCTCCCTAACACCTCCGCAGAACTTCCCAAGCCACGGCAAGTGCAGGAGGTCTAAAAACACAGGAAAAGCAGCGCATTACACCACTTTTTCCTACTTGCACGTCGCCAGCCCTGCCCATCTCTTTCGTACGTGAGGTTACCGCTCTCCTCCACGCCCTCCATCATGCCTCGGCCTTCCTCCCTCCCCCTCCTTGAAGCCCCAAGGGACGGCCATTATACAAGACTTGGCACTGTTGATGTTTTGCCGTCGACCGTGTCCTCTGTGGCAATCTCTCAGAGGAAAAGGAAAACCCAACTCAAGAATTTACGTGACGTGTGGCCATCCTTCTTTTTCTTCTTTGTTGTTGTTGTTTTCCATTCCTCCTCCTCCTCCTCCTCCTTCTCCTCCTCCTCCTCCTCCTCCTCCTCCTCCTCCTCCTCCTCCTCCTCCTCCTCCTCCTCCTCCCTAACAATTTCCTGGGTGCTAAGAGGAGACGTGGGAGAAGTAATGAGATTATTTACTCATTCATGTATTCATTCATGTATTTTACACGAATAGACACAGGTTAGGGAAGGTTGAGAAAGAAAAGGAGGAACAGAAGAGGAGGAGGGGAAATTGAAGAAGAAGAAAAAGATATTGGATTAAACGAAAGCTGTGATAAGAGTAAATATGAAATGAGATCTGAATGCTTACAACAACAACAACAACAACTAAACAACAACAATAGAAAGTAAACAAAGTAATGACAAATATAATGAAAATAACAGCAAGTCTTTATTTTCGTGCGTGTGTGTGTGTGTGTGTGTTTGCAGGCGCGTGTAATGGTAATGCAGGTGAGGTGAGTGGTCGGATGGTTAATCAAGGTGTGTGAAGGTGCACCAGCTGTACCTTACCTGGCTGTGTGTTATGAGAATGGACTGCTGTGTGTGTGTGTGTGTGTGTGTGTGTGTGTGTGTGTGTGTGTGTGTGTGTGTGTGTGTACATGTGTGTGTTTACTGTGTGTGTGTGTGTGTGTGTGTGTGTGTTACTGTGTGTCATGATACAGATAACTGTTTACTTCTCATCTCTCTCTCTCTCTCTCTCTCTCTCTCTCTCTCTCTCTCTCTCTCTCTCTCTCTCTCTCTCTCTCTCTCTCTCTCTCTCTCTCTCTCTCTCTCTCTCTCTCTCTCTCTCTCGTTACCTGACATTTGACGCTCCGCCAGATAACGAGGACAAGAATGATAATAATAATAAAAAAATAATAATAATAATAATAATAATAATAATGAAAGTAAAAATGCTGAAAATAATGGTCAGAATAAGAAGAAGAAGAAGAAGAAGAAGAAGAAGAAGAAGAAAGGTAGTAATGGTAGTGGTAGTGTTGACAAGTAAGCGGAGGTGTTTAGTGTTTACGTCATCCATTATTCCATAAGGCGTTCTCGTTATACAGTATTTGCATTAGCGACGGTTAATATTCATAGTGCACTTTTAATTTTCATTGTTGAACGCATACTCTATTCGCGTGAAATACCTTAGTTGGTTAGTTAGTTAGCAGAATGGTAGTGGTGGTGAAATTAACTCCGGCAACATCAGCGGCAGCAGTATTGTGGCTTAATTACTAGGAATTTTAATACTCAGCTGTGTGGCGTCATTTCTTATTCATTTTATTCATTATTCTAGTGAGTGAATTCGTTATTACTGCAGGTGCTATTTCGTTTTTTTTTTTTTCATATATATATAAATTTGAGTTCTCCCTTGATAATTAACTATTTTTCCTTCCCTTTAATTTCGAAGTTGTATGTTTTTTTGTTTTTGTTTTTTGCAACTCAGTAAATGTATGAACCGTGTAGGCAGGGAGGATGAAATTAATATTGTTATTATAAAGTTTGAGATATAAACAGACGCTTCCCTTATCATGTGTGTGTGTGTGTGTGTGTGTGTGTGTGTGTGTGTGTGTGTGTGTGTGTGTGTGTGTGTGTGTGTGTGTGTGTGTGTGTGTATGAGTGTATGTGTGTGTCCATGTGTGTGTGTGTGTGTGTGTGTGTGTGTGTGTGTGTGTGTGTGTGTGTGTGTGTGTGTGTATGTGTGTGTGTGTGTCAGTGGCCTCGAGACGGATTTCATGAATTTGCTCAAGTATCGGATAAAAATTTGGAAATAGTACACTTATGATAAGAAGTCTCAACATATCATAAAAACAATTTGTAATATATATTTCCTGCATGTTTTGGTCAGAATATGTCTATCCGTCTATCTATATCTATCAATGTTTATCTATCTATATATATATCTTTCTATCCGTGTGTGTGTGTGTGTGTGTGTGTGTGTGTGTGTGTGTGTGTGTGTGTGTGTGAGTGTGTTGCAAGGCATGGGTACACGATTCTTCTCCTTCCTTAGCTTCATTTCTTGGATAGTGAAGGTGAAGGCTGCGCTCGCGTGTTTGTAGGTAAATAGGTGACAACACTGGCTCCTGGGGGTAGAATGCTATATAAGCGAGGGACGCTGAGTGGTGTGAGCTGGTATGAGTCTGCGTTAAGTGACAGATATGGTTGTATAGTTACAGTGCAGTGAAGGATATAAAATGGTGTACGTAAGGGGATTGAATTAGGTTAGCATATTGGTAAAATTATGGATATAAGAAGATGGCATACGCAGGTAGATATACACTGAAAGGCTCTATGAAGTATTGTACCAGGTGATGTAAGGAGAGTGATGAGAGAACAGTAGTACTAGTGGCTTTGGAACACGTAAAGGAAGCAAAGTGATAAGATAAACCACCTGAAATCAGTTAACGCACAAAAGACACGAAGAGATATTGAAGGTGGAGAGAGGTGGAGAGAAGGAGAAGAGGGTGTGTTGAGGCATTGTATGAAGATGTAGATAAGACACTGAAATAAATAAATACATGATAGAAATATAATAATAATGGTGTTTTAGAGAGAGAGAGAGAGAGAGAGAGAGATGGTATGAAAAGGAAAAGAAACATTCCACTTATTTAACATTTAAAGAGAAATATTAGGTTGTTTTTATATGTAGTAAGTTCAAGCACGACTCCTCTCTCTCTCTCTCTCTCTCTCTCTCTCTCTCTCTCTCTCTCTCTCTCTCTCTCTCTCGTTTCCTCTATAACAGATAAAAGAACGTCACTCACACACACACACACACACACACACACACACACACACACACACACACACACACACACACACACACACACACACACACACACACAGGCTGAGGAGAGGATTTTGCAAACTTGCCTAATTTTATCCTCATAGGTCTTGAAGGCTTGAAGTTTTCGCGGTATTTTTGGTTGGCTTGCAGCATTCTTGGCATGCACCATTGTGTTGGGTTGAGCGGCCGAGCGAGGACCAGCAAGCCAGCCCGAGAGAGAGAGAGAGAGAGAGAGAGAGAGAGAGAGAGAGAGAGAGAGAGAGAGAGGATTGGGTTAGGGTGACACAGCGACAGCACAACACTAGCTAATGTTATCACGGCTGTGAGGACAATGGGAGTGTGTTGGGGGGGGGGAGAGTGGTAGTCATGTCAGGAGAAGAGAGGGAGGAGGTAGTAAGGAGGGGCCATCACATGTGCTAGATGTCACAGGACTGCTCCCACGCTCTCACTCACTCACTCACTTACTCACTCACTCAGGCGTCTATGGAATATCTCATCCAGTGAATTAGGCCAAACAGATTGAGGGTGACAGTAATGCCGCAGGTCTCAATACACTGCTCTCCCGCCTGCTACTCCCTCTCCCTCTCCCTCCCTCTCTCGCTGTGTCACGGGAATCTGATGAAGGAAAAGGTGACAGATCTGGAGGTGCATCTGAATAATCCATTTTTGCCTCTAACGCTCCCGATGAGATGAGAGGCGGCAGTGCAAGGCGTGTGTGTGTGTGTGTGTGTGTGTGTGTGTGTGTGTGTGTGTGTGTGTTAGGTGTTGTGCGCCTGTCAGTGTTGTATACTGGTGGTAGTGGTGGTGTTATTGTTTCTCTCAGTGGTATTGTTTTTGTTTTTGTTGTTGTTGTGTTTTCTCTTGTTTTTACTATTGTTCTTCTTTTTCTCTTTTGTCTTCTTTTCTTGTTCGTGTCTCTTCTTGTTCTTGTTCTTGTTCTTCCTCTTGTTCTTTTTGTTCTTGTTCTTGTTGTTCTTGTTCGTGTGTTTCTTGTTGTTGTTGTTGTTGTTGTTGTTGTTGTTGTTGTTGTTGTTGTTCTTCTTCTTCTTCTTCTTCTTTTACTTTCTACTACTACTACTACTTATATTCACTATTTCACCATCACCACCGTTTTTTGTGTTTATTCATTTATATATCTATTCACCTACATATATTTATTTATTTATTTTTGTTATCATTCAACACTCAGTATAGCTGTCCTCACCACTATTAATATCCACCGTCAATGCCACCACCACCACCACTACTACCACCACCACCACCACCACCACCACCACCACCACCACCACCACCACTACTAATATCATCATCACCATTATCAGCACCACCACTATAACTGTCACCATCACTACTTTTCTTATCATTCACCTTACTATCGCTGCACTCCTCCTCTTTATCACCATTATAACTGTTGTCACCACCACTGCCACTGACTGCTACATGCTGTCATCACCATTTACTTGTGTTATCACCATTCATGTCATAATTACGACTGTTGGTCATTAGATAGATAACACTACATCCTGTCACACATATTACACATCTCTCTCTCTCTCTCTCTCTCTCTCTCTCTCTCTCTCTCTCTCTCTCTCTCTCTCTCTCTCGTGTTTATATATCTGTAAAGCTTTAAAGCGAAAAGGTCAGTTTTATTTCCCTTTAGCAACTCTGTTCATAGATTCGGGGAAATGTGGTAGGTTAATTTTGTTGCTAGAGAGAGAGAGAGAGAGAGAGAGAGAGAGAGAGAGAGAGAGAGGGGAGGGGGAAACTAGCCTGTCAGTCCCATATGATCCCAAACAAAAAGTTGAGGTGGAAGTTTTGTGTCATCCAGAGCTGTCCTCCTCCTCCCCCTTGATGATTTCCTTTACTTCCCCCGCTCCGAGCCAAGGACAATGTGTGTGTGTGTGTGTGTGTGTGTGTGTGTGTGTGTGTGTGTGTGTGTGTGTGTGTGTGTGTGCAGCCTTCATATTATTTGTCTTGCCGTGGAAGACTACAAGCCTCGTATTTATCCAGCGGGAGTTTTTAAGTATATATATTGTGTCTAAACACAGCAGATGTGTAGTGGAGGCTCTCACGGTTGCCAGGTGTGTGTGTGTGTGTGTGTGTGTGTGTGTGTGTGTGTGTGTGTAAGAGTCTCACAAAGAACTGTATACGTATCAACGCTATCTTTAATCTGCATGTCTCTCCATAACTGATGACATAACCTGGTAAATCAACAACACGTTTAGCTTGAACCTTAAATCGTCCTGCCTATATAGTCTGGCTTAAGGTAGTAACAGCTGCTGGCGTGAGGCACTGGCTGATATGATAACAGCTGACATTTACCGATAGCACCAAGCCCTGCCGTCTTATGTAAGCCTCTAAACACCAGCAGGCCTTGAGAAGCGGAAGAATCGAGGTGAATTTAGTCATCTGAGGTTTTTTGGGTCCGAGATACCAAGATACTACTATACACCATTCCTTTATCGCACTCCTTGTCTTTGATGTTCTTCAGGCCTTTCGTTGCGCCTCCTAGTGCTTTCCTGGCAAAGGTACCCGCGGCGCATCCCTCCTCGAGCAGCGGGTTTATATATATAACGATGAAATACGAAGATGAATTCCTCAAGTGTACAGAAATACTTTGCATGACTTATATTCGTCCGAAGTAAATCCATCTGGCGAATTTCAGGGCCGTTCCCAGACTGTGAGTGAGCGAGGGGAGGCAGAGGACGGCTGGAGGATGAGGGAGAGGGGAGACAGGAGAGAGAGTGAGAGAGGGAGGAAGAGAGAGTGGCAGCTGGGAGAGGGGAGGATACAGGGTTGTGCAAAATGTACACTGCAAAAGTTCGTGCCCAGCTGAGGAGAGCCAGAATTTTACTTCCCCATTCTCTCTCTCTCTCTCTCTCTCTCTCTCTCTCTCTCTCTCTCTCTCTCTCTCTCTCTCTCTGAAGTGGACTGGTTAAGATCATTAGAAAATCAATATCAATCACTATTTCATCCCATTCCTTCCCCCCTCCCTTCCTTTCCCTTTCGTCCCTGGTGCTGACCGCTCCTTCCCCACACCTTCATGCGCCCCCAGTCCCAGGTAAGGCGTGGTCGGGCTGCGGTACAAGACTCTTTAAAGGTCCACAGGGGAAGTGCTGAGTCTCCGCTTCCACATAAAGATGATCTGCCAACCAGCCAACCAGCCGCTCAGACCACCCTGCCTTACACACCGTCTCGTGTCTACCTGCTTTCCTTCCTTCCTTCCCTCTTTCCCTCCTTCTCTCCTTCCATCCTTTCTTCTCAGCTTTCTCTCCTTACCTCCTTCTTTCCTTCGTTTCGTATTTTTCTTTCTTTTCTTACTTACTGATTTTTTGTTTTATCTTACCTTTTTTTCTTCAATTTATTTATTTCTTCCTTCATTCCTTCCTTCGTTACATATTTCATTCATCCTTCCTTCTTTCCTTCCTCGTTTCATCCTTCTTGTCTTGCTTTTTTTTTTCTTCTTCTTCTTCTTTCCTTGTTTGCTATAACCCACTCCTCCATTCTTTCAAATTCTTTTACTTTTCTTGTGATTCTCTCTATCTCCCTTTCCTTTCTTTTCCTTATTGCTGCTTCCTTTCCTCCCTCCCTCCTCCTTTAAACTGAACCATAACTTGTACACACATTTTCTTTTTCACCTTTCTTCTTTTCTACATATCCACCTCACCTCACCTCACCTCTGCCTCTTCTTTCCTAATAACTGACCATCTAAGCACCCAAACCACACCTACCTAACTACCATGCCTTTCTATCCCTACCACCACACCTTCCTTTACCTCACCTGGCCCGCCTTACCTTACTAACACCCGAATCACTGGAATGTTTCTCGATAAATTAGTTGATGGTTGTGTTAATGAGTATCCCTGTGCAGACTCACCTGCATGTATAGTTCACCTGAGATGGGTCTAGGGTTATGGGTTAAAATACGTATCTTGT
>NC_059298.1:13164226-13166726 GCF_017591435.1 Portunus trituberculatus
ATCCAGGTGCTCCTTACTATTATATCGTTTTTATTTATTTTTTTCATGCGCGTCGCCGTGCGGCACACCCTAGGTTTCGTCTTGTTGTTCTTTGCCTGCAGGTGTAGTCAGAAAGGGAAGGCTGGCCTGGACGGCATTGGATCTGGAATAAGATCTACATACAGATGTACAAACAGTGTCTGGTGGCAGATGCGCGTGGTAGCCAGTGCGCGTGCGCATTGGTGATGAACAGGGGTGAAGGTGGTACAGCCAAGCGTAGGATGATCACACTGGAAGTTAATCTTCTGCTTCCCTGAATGTGTAGATGATGGACGAGTGACAACCTGTAGTGTCGTCTTGTCACGTTGGCGAGGTGTGGTGGTATAAGGAAAGCCCTCCGCCTTGATAAAGTTGATAACAAAAGTCGGCGTGGGCCCGCGGCTGGTGGTTGTCTGGGCGCGCGCTGGTAACCACCTCAGTGTGCTCTGCGCTGGGCTTAGCTGCGGAACTTTGCTGCCTTCTGACTGTGCCGTGTGTGTGTGGGTGTGGTGTAGTGTGGTACAGTTGTGGCGCTGCCACTGTGGGGTGTGGTGGAGGTCGGTAGGACCGTATAGCGTGGTCGGTGAGGAGTGCTAGCCGACACCGCAACCATGGGGTGCGCCATGTCTGCGGAGGAGCGTGCCGCTCAGGCTCGTAGCAAACAGATCGAAAGAAACCTGAAGGAGGATGGGATTCAGGCGGCGAAAGATATCAAGCTTCTGCTACTAGGTGAGTACTCGGAAGGGCGGGGAGGGGAAGCATGGCGGCGCGGGAGGGGCATCTTCTGCTTACAAGTGAGGGAGCCCGCTGTGCCCAGCCAGGGGACGGTGAGCGGGTACGGTGCAGATGCCCGGGCAGGGGAGGAATACTGGCTAGACGTTTACATGAAGGGCGCCGGCATAGCAGGCGAGGAGAGCCTGTGCGCAGGCCGCCCTTCTGGGCGTGGCACCGGCACTGACTGGACGGCTCCCTCACCCGGGCACTCTTCTATTGATTACTTCCCTTGCAAGTTGACTTCGTGAGGACAAAAGCTTACTTTTTAGCGCTGTTCATGTGTATAGTGAGGAAACTGTCAACTTTCTGGCGAAGGTGGCGTGGGTGGAGCCACCTGGCGGCCGGCAGGGAGTTAGCTAAAGCGAGAGACACGGGGCCAGCTGACCGCGCCGCTCTGAGGTGGCACCGGATGGCACGCCTGCTGAGGGGGATTTAAAGGGAACCATAGACATGAGATGAGGTGCCACATTGCTGGCTGCTGGTGTGTGTCCTGCCGCCCTCCCTGAGAAAATCACCGCCTATTCATTCATTGTTCAAGACCTTCTCCCGCCCCCGCCCAGCAGCACTACCCACGGCCACTCCGCTCCTGCAATAGCTGCTGCCGACTCCCACCCTCACAATCCCTTACCCTACGCCCCCTCACGCTCCATTTCCACCCTTCACCCTCGCCGCCCCGTGAGTCCCTGAGTGCGGGCGGGGCAGGTGGGGTGGTCTGAGTCACGCCGCCACGCGAAGCCCGAGGCGGGGAGTGTCAGGGCGGGAGAGTAGCGGGGGTGAGCAGTATTGAGCCCGCGGAGGGGGAGGGACACCCGACTTGCCTGAAGCCTCCCTCCCACCTCTCCCCACTCTTTCTCCCTTTCCCACAACCCCTCCCTTCCCCTATCACACCACCATTTCTCTGTTACTCTGTATTTACGCTTACTTTTACCATTCCTGTGTGGTTTTATTATTTTTTTTTCCATTTTCCCATCTCTCTCTCTCTCTCTCTCTCTCTCTCTCTCTCTCTCTCTCTCTCTCTCTCTCTCTCTCTCTCTCTCTCTCTCTCTCTCACACACACTTTCTTCCCTTTCTTTTCTCCTCACCTTCATCCTATTTTTTTTTTCCTATGCATTCCCTTTACCTTTCCCCTCTCCGTCTCCCTTCACGCTCGTTCTCATACTTCACGTGGTCTCCCTAAGTACTAATTCTTGTCTTCTCTCCTCTCTTTTCCTCGTTCCTCGTCCTTCATTGCTCTCTTCTTTCCTTCTTGCATCGTCTCCTTCATTCCTAAATCGTTTCTCCTCTCCTCTTGCCAACCTTTACTTTTCCCTCCTCCTCCTCCTCCTCCTCCTCCTCCTCCTCCTCCTCCTCCTCCTCCTCCTCCTCCTCCTCTTCCTCTTCCTCCATAGCCGTACCTGGAGCCTCTTCACACTGGGTAGCGAATGACCAGCTTCCCAGAAAATCCAAAGTCAAACGAGGCTCTTCTTCCTTCCTTCCTCCTTCCACACTCGAACTCTTCCTCCTGCTTTTCTTCTCTCTTTTCCTCCTGTTTTCCCTCTTCCTCCTCCTCTTAGCAGCAGACACCACTCCAACCGCCACCACCACCCACCACCACCACCTGCCATCTTCCCACACGTTCCCAAGTCAACTGTTTTCGAGAATAGCTGGACACATTTTTTCCCCAGTGTGTTGTTGTCGATGATGTTCTTATTTTCACTATTGTTTGTTG
>NC_059298.1:13169226-13176726 GCF_017591435.1 Portunus trituberculatus
GAGGAGGGGATTAGTAAACAGGATAAAAATGTATGGAGAATGAGAAGAGGATGATTAGGAATTAGAACAAGAGGGAAGAAGAGGAAGAATTTTGCGGTTAGAGAATATAGAATCAAGAATAAACAAGAGAGAAAAGGAGAGAGAGAGAGAGAGAGAATCAAACACATGTTGCTTTATCAGACCAGACAGAAGACAGGGTGACTTATTGTACACCGTGAAATGGGGTTTAAAAAGAGACAAGGTGGGCTGGAGGTTGTGGTGGTGGTAGTAGTGGTGTAGGGGCCTGTAGAATGTTGGCTAAGAGAGGATAGAGTGCAGTGAAGGCGGCATGCTGAGGTGGCCAAGGTAGGGGAGGTAGAGAGAGTAATAATTTAGAGTAACGTATATAACCTGTTTAAGTGACGTGCTGTGTCAGGGCTGTGTGGTTTTCGTGAATTGATAAGGCGATTAGGTAAATGTGGCTTATCTCGTGCAGGAACGTTGTGGTGGTGGTGGTGGTGGTGGTGGTGATGATGTAGGTGGGTGTGTTAATGGTGATGGAGTGGGATTTGTGTGGTGAAACAAAGCTCTTACGATATAGTTATGATGAATGATGTCCATGATGATTTGTGTTCTAATGTAATTGTAATGATGGAATAGAAGCTTAAAGGATGAACTAAAAACTGTCCTAATAGCTGTGATAATGAAGAACAAACCTACAAGTAATACAACAAACCATTTAGTACACTTATGACGACAGAACAACCAACACCCGAATGATAAAAACACAAACCTTTTATGCTGCAAATATCACAATAAACCACAGCCTCTTCTCCCGCAATTGTGATGACAGACTAAGACCTGAGTGACGAAACAATCCTCTAACGGCAGTGTGAT
This sequence comes from Portunus trituberculatus, assembly GCF_017591435.1. Classification (NCBI taxonomy): domain Eukaryota; kingdom Metazoa; phylum Arthropoda; class Malacostraca; order Decapoda; family Portunidae; genus Portunus; species Portunus trituberculatus. Next base: position 13,170,103 of record NC_059298.1, read on the forward strand.
GATAGAAACCCTATAACTCCTGATAATTGGGGAGTAAATGTGCCTTTTCATAACTCAACGTGATAGAATTGATGAAACTTGGGGTAAATGGAGTGCAGGTGATAGGAGGGATGATTGGCTAAGGATCTGGGACCGCGTATGATGATGGTGGATAGGGAAGGGATGGATGGGAGGGATAGGGGAGTGAAGGGGAGGGCGTAGAGCTCCTGACGGGACACAGATTAGAGATGATGCTTTTTTTGAAACCAGCCTTTGGTGGGGACGCGAGTGATTTGATGCGTGTCTCCTTTTGATGCGCTGGGCAGGTGAGGGGGCGAGTGAGTGGATTTACCTGGATGGAAAAGAGTGGAGAGGGCAAGAAAGTGGGAGAACATGTGGGCGAAAGGAGGGAAGAATGACGAGGGTGAACATAGGGCAAAGGGGAAAGAAATGTTGATATGTGAGAAGGAAATAAGGAAGAGAAAGTATAGGAGAAGAAAGGATTAAGTTAACTGAGGGCAGCATAAGGAAGGAATGTCAGAAAGTTGGACGGAAAAAAAAAAATCAAAGAAGTAAATGGTTGAGAGAGAGAGAGAGAGAGAGAGAGAGAGAGAGAGAGAGAGAGAGAGAGAGAGAGAGATTGGAGTGGTACGTACAGTAAAATAGTGTTATCAGGAGCTTTATCACAATCAGCAGCCTTGAAAATATTGTTCTTTTTATTGGTGCGCCTTGAATTTGGTGCCTTTTCCTCGTCGAGTGTCATTTAGCAATATATCTCAATTCAATGCAACATTTTTTCATTTTTCATGTTCTTTTTTCTATTTCCCTTTTGAGTCACCTTTTTTTTCTATCGATTCCTTGTCCTTCGTTCCTTCCCTGTAATGATAACAAGAACAAAATCTCGGCTTCAAAAGTCTGTATTAACCACAAACTTGCTCATAGGGAAAGTCTGGAAGATTTACAGGTGTTCACATTACCTGATAGACTCTCCTTTCTTCACCTTTACTGAGGGGAGGAAGGAAGGAAGGATGGAGGAAGCGTCGATGCCATATTCAGAAACAGTTCTTCGTCAAAACTCGACATAAGAACATGCAGAAAAAATGATAATAAGGGAAGCTACCAGAACTCATGAGACCTAACGCGTGGCAGTATCTTTATAAAAACCTCACCTATTTTTCATTTATTTCCATCCAAAATTTGTCTAATTCTCTTTGAAAACTCCTTAATGTCGTCGGCACTAACAGTTTAGCATGTATATAACAAACTCTTGAAGAATTTAATGATTTTTTAAGTGCGTTTTCATGACTATAGTGTTAGTTTGACAATTATTCTGCACCATTGATGAGATAAAAATGAAGCAATTACGTGAGCCTGACTCTCATGTGTGGTGAGTTTTAAGATAATTCTTGTGAAAAATAATAGCACTGAATAATACGAAGAGAGGAAGCAACAGAAGAAGGGGAAAGAAAACGAGGGAAAGGAGATTATTATTAGTGAAAGACAGGATAAGATAGAAAAGTAAATGCAGGTGAGGGAAAAAGAACAACATAGAATTATAAGGGACACTAAAAAAAAAAAAAAAAACTAAGAGACGAAAGAGAAAAGGGAAGAAAAATATAAAGGGAGGAAGATAAAGGAAAAGGAGTGAGAAAGAAAGAAGTAACAGTTTTATGATGGGAGAGAGAAGTCAGAAGGTGAAGAAATGAAATGAAGGAATGCGGCAGAAGAGGGTGATCTCAGGAATGCTAATGGGTGAAGGAGGGAGGGGTTGGGTGGTGATGGGTTAGGAGGAGGGGTGCAGAGAGGGTGGAAGGGTGATGATGGCAAGGGAGAAGAAGAGATGACCCAGATAAAGGGAATGAATGATACTGTCACATCCGCTGGTGTTACAGACCTTTCCTCTCTCTCTCTCTCTCTCTCTCTCTCTCTCTCTCTCTCTCTCTCTCTCTCTCTCTCTCTCTCTCGTGTCATATTCCTTCCACAATCTGTTTCTTTAAAATTTAGCTATCCTCTACTATTTTTTCTTATCTTTTGTCTTTCCTCCAATTTCCGCTTCTTCTTCCCTCATTTCTCACAGATCTATCTTTAATTCCGGGAAGCAACAGTCTTTAACAAATTCAATCAGATAATCAATAAAAAAAAAAACGTACAAGTCTTCATTATTAATATTCACACGAAGGCGAGGAAATTAATATAAATAGTCACATGTATATTTACCTAACGCATCGCCTCTACTTCTCCTTCACTTCATACCGCCCCCCTTCCCTGAACACCTGTCAATCACGCATTAACCCTTTACAGTACGGAAAAAAGCAGTATATGAAATCTTTATAAGCGCCTACAATGACAAAAAAAAAAGTGTGATTAAGAATAGATTTAGCAATTTCGAGGCAGTTCAATGTTTGTCAGTGGCTGTGAAGGAAGGAAAGATGTCTCAGAATGGTTAGTAATTAATGAAAGGTGTGCCAGATGACAGTGAGAGGGTTAAAGAGCAGGTGTGTGCTGATATTACCGCCTACCACATCCTGACCCTTGCAGCAACACAGCACCAGCGCAGCACTTCCCACCAGGCAGGATGGTATGTGGTTGTGGTGGTGGTGGTGGTGGTGGTGGTGGTGCGATTCCTATACACCTCATTAAGTTCTCCTTGCCATTACCTGCTACCTAACCTAACCTAACCATACCTTACCGATCTTCGTGTAAATTCTCTCTCTCTCTCTCTCTCTCTCTCTCTCTCTCTCTCTCTCTCTCTCTCTCTCTCTCTCTCTCTCTCTCTCTCTCTCTCTCTATCGTGTATTTATATTTCAGAGGTATTTTTTTCTGTCAGCTGTGGAGAAACAAAAATAAAATAAAGAGATAAAACTAATCACTAATCTCTGTCCACGCAAAGAATATTACCATCACTCCAAAGGTTTACGAAGAACAATCAGAGCAGTGAATGAGGTTAATCGTTCTGTCAGTCTATTAATCTCTTCCCAGAACCTCCAAGCATGCCATTCCTCGTGCAGTCATTGATGTACAGTTGTGGTCAAAAGTCAATGAATACAACACGCTTTCTTAGTACACTTTATTGTCTTCCTTAGTTTCAAATCCTTTATTTACGTAATCTACCAAAAATCTTAATCCCTTCAGTGCTAGCTTTGGTTATAATTAGACAAATTGTTTCTACATTAGTAAAGGTCTGTGGAGGTGAGAAGATTAATAGCCAGAGCCTTCACTGTTTTAATCCCCATATTAGTATCAGAAGCTGAATAAAATCACCATATAGTAATTAACTTGAATTTTAAAACATGTCCTGGTATTGAAAGGTTTTATTATTATTATTATTATTATTATTATTATTATTATTATTATTATTATTATTATTATTATTATTATTATTGTTATTCTAAAACGCCGTGCTCTCTCACCCCGGAGCCACAAACATGAATAGCCGAATTCTAAAGAGTTTTCTCCCGTTGATGATGTGGAAGCGCTGTTAATCTGTCACTAGAACTACATAAACACCTTTAAAACCCCTGTGTAACTTCAACTGTAGACCCGTTTGAAAGCAGTGGGAATGCGGCGCAGTGTTTTTAATTACTAGGATCATAAAGACACTCTGAGAGACCAGTGTTACTTCAGTTAGAGCTTTTATGAATGTAGGTAGTGGAAGTACGATTGAGAAGTGTCATCATTTGTGTCCCCTCCACTGTATGTGGCATCTACGTGTGTTGTAATGGTGGTGGTGGTGGTGGTGGTGTTGTGTCGCTGGGAGGTTAGTTAGGAGAAAAATGTGACTTGCTTCAGTCTAATCTTATCTCTCTCTCTCTCTCTCTCTCTCTCTCTCTCTCTCTCTCTCTCTCTCTCTCTCTCTCTCTCTCTCTCAGTATTCCATTCCTTCTTTCATTTCCTCCCATTATTTTTATGTTCTCCCTTGTCTTCATTCCCATTGCTCATCATTCATTCTTTCTTCGTTCTTACATTCCCTTTCTTTACTCTCCCTTCTTCTTTCGTCCTTCCCTCCTTCCTCCTTCTTGTCTTCCTTTCCATTCCTTCCCTCGTCTTTCCGTCCTCCTTTCTTTCTTCCCCTCTCTCCCATCCCTCCCACTACCTCTCCCTCTTCCTCCCTCCCTCACTCAGGAGAAGGATGACTTGCCTTCCCCACAGCAAATAGAACTTCAAGTCACTTTTATTTTTTACTCTTTTCTTTTCATCCCGATTTTCACCAATGCAGTTTATTAAGAAAGTTAGTGACCAGGAGGATAAAAGAATGTGCGTTTCTGTTTTCCATCGATATGCTTCTCTTTTCTGTTCTGTTATTAGGAAGGTGTTGTTTTCGTCCTGGTAATGGTGTGTGTGTGTGTGTGTGTGTGTGTGTGTGTGTGTGTGTGTGTGTGTGTGTGAGGGAAAGATGAAACGTTCCTTCTCTCTTCGCTCGCTAGTGAAGGTGGCTGTGTTTGTCTTTGTGTGTGTATGTCTGTGTGTGTGTGTGTGTGTGTGTGTGTGTGTGTGTGTGTATGAGAGAGAGAGAGAGAGAGAGAGAGAGAGAGAGAGAGCGGAGAAGGGGCAAGAAAAAGGTTGACATTTGTGCACTCGAGCGAAAATCGTGTCTTCATTGCATTTTTTTTTTTGTCTTATCTTTTAAACGTTTCTTCTTTCTTCCTGTCCTCATTCTTCCTCTTATTCCTAGGGGCAGATAAGACATGTGACACAATACTCCTGGAAAGGGAAAGAGAGAGAGAAGAGAAAGAAAAGAAAACAGACCAAAAAAAAAGTACCTCCCTGTTAAAGAAAAAAAGAGAGTGAAGCGCCAAGAAAACGTCCCTCCAGTTTATATAGTTTACACAAAAGTTTTCTCAAGTTTTCTCGCTGACAACGCCGCTAAGCCTCGGGTTCTGCGTGTCTGATCGTCCCCTGAGATAGGAGTGCGGGGGAATGTGAGCTGATTAGTGTCTTTGAGCTTGAAAAAAAGAAAAAAAAAGGTATTGGTAAGCGAGTGAGGCAGAAAGACAAGAGCACCAGGAGTAGAGTAGAAGCAGCTGTTAAGTACCATTAGTTGTATCGTAAGCAAGACAGCGAGGAAGAAAACAAGATATTAGTAGTACCAGTAGTAAAGTCAGTTACTGTAAGCATAGCAAGGGAAAGGAACAGAAGCAGCACAAGTAGCAGTAGCAGTAGCAGTATTAGTATTAGTAGTAGTATTAATATAGTAAACAAGACAACGAGAAAGGGAACAAGATATGAACAAAAACCGTGATTGCAAGCATAGTAAGGCAAGGGAAAGGAATAGAAGCAGCACCAGTAGCAGTAGCAGCAGCAGTAGCAGTAGTAGTGAGGCAACACCAGTGAGCGTGGCAGTAGGGGAGGGAGAACAATACGCGGACGTGCAAGGAGCGGAATGCTGAGCTGTATGGGCGCTTGATTAGGTGGTCTGTCCGTCGTGTGTGTGTGTGTGTGTGTGTCGCAAGGGTCGAACAGCGCGGCCATTGACGAGGACGAGAAGGAGGAGGAGGAGGAGGAGGATTGGATGAAGGAGGTTAAAGCAGGAGGAGGAGAAGGAGGAGGAGGAGGAGATGAAGGAGGGGAAGAAGGATGAAGAGGAATAGTAAGAGAAGGAGGAGGAGGAGGGTTTCACAAGCGTTGTGTGTGTGTGTGTGTGTGTGTGTGTGTGTGTGTGTGTGTGTGTGTGTGTGTGTGTGTGTAGGCCCCTTCACACCGGCGTCTTTTTACACACACACACACACACACACACACACACACACATTCAGGCAGGCAGGGCGGGAGGGCGTAAATCCTCACCCCGTCGCCGCCCTTGTGCCCTCAAGCCCTAAGACCCTCCCGCCCACCTCCTGCCCCCAGCCATCACCTCTACCCTCCATCCACGGCCGCCACTACCCACCCTCCGCCCACCCTCTACCCTCCTCCGCCCCACCCAGCATCTTGACCCGCCCTCGAGCTTGACTGCGGGCGGCCTTCTGGTTCAGAGAGAGAGAGAGAGAGAGAGAGAGAGAGAGAGAAGGTGAATGGCGGCTTGTCTAGTGAAGTGTTTCTACGTATCGATCATTATTATTTGTAGTAGCAGTAGTAGTAGTAGTGGTGGTGGTGGTGCTTGTGGTTGTCTGTCTGTCTGTCTGTCTGTCGGTGTGAATCCTCCGTTTCCTGTTTTCTTTGTGGCGCGGGACGGTTTTATTGATGCTGATGATAGTAATTGAAGGCAACCAGTGTAACATGGCGAGGATAAAACACACACTCAAAAAAAAACAAGATACATATATAATAAAACGTGGCCAAAGTACTATTACAGCATCCGCGTCCCCCGTTTTCTGTGGCTCACGTAATTGTGGGTCTTTTGAGTTTGTTTATCGGTTATTTTGGGGTTGGACTCTCTCTCTCTCTCTCTCTCTCTCTCTCTCTCTCTCTCTCTCTCTCTCTCAAGACGTTTCCATCCCTGTGATTTTTTTTTTCCGTCATTCTTTGTTCATATAATACCAAAAACGTTTTCCAGTGTGAGTCAAGTCTGTCTTCCTTTCATTTCGTCATGGACACAAACACACACACACACACACACATATCCATCCGCCACCCACTCCCGCGGACACGTCATTATGGGCTGCCTAAGGGTGGGTGTGTGGAAAGCTGCCGGGCGTCTGTACACCTCCGCAT
>NC_059298.1:13181726-13184226 GCF_017591435.1 Portunus trituberculatus
GATAGAAACTTGAGAAGCAAAAAGATCAGTTCAAAAGTTTGTTATTTCATGTTCTTGTATTGTGCCGGATTTCAGTTCCCCAGGCGCTGCTCCCCCAGACGGATTTCCTTATCGTATTGTTTGTAGCCTTTTCTCCTCTCTCCTCGTGGCGCCCCCTCCAGCCCCTTTCACCCTCCCGCGGCTCAGGTGTCCTTCGCGCCGCCCCTTCAATGACTCCTGTAGTAGGGAATAAATCAACGAGGTGCCACTAGGAATTGTATTGTTTGTATTGTATTCTCTTCGTCTGCTTGGCGGTAGTGGTTGTAGTGTGTGTGTGTGTGTGTGTGTGTGTGTGTGTGTGTGTGTGTGTGTGTGTGTGTGTTTGATGGAGATGGTGGTGGTGGTAGTAGTAGTAGTAGTAGTAGTAGTAGTAGTAGTAGTAGTAGTAGTAATTGCTGTTGTTTGTGTTATAAACTATTTAGCCGACTGACACACATCCCGTAGTAGTAGTAGTAGTAGTAGTAGTAATGGTAGTTATACTAGTAGCAGCAATAGCACTACCAATATCCTTCACAAATAAAGCTAATTCAATTTCTAAAACCTTTATAAACCTCAAGATGGATAAAAAAGGAAAGATATTAATGACTATAGAAATTATGTATAACAATTTAAAAAGAAAATAAAAAAAGTAACATTACCAGCAATAACAGTGGGAGGCTGGCGACTGCTAATAACATCACATGAAAACTCCATCGCCTTAACGAAAAGTGGAAAGAGCAAACATATCTACCTTATGGAAAAGATAGAATAACACCAATACCACGACGAGAGAGAGACGAGAAGGCACTAACCAGCAAAGCGTTCTGTTTCACAAGTATACACACACAATAGCAAGATTTAACCGTGACAGAAATAGCAGGGAACGTGAGGTAATGTTAGCATAGGAGCAGAGAGAGATGGAGAGAGAGAGAGAGAGATTGTGTGTGTGTGTGTGTGTGTGTGTGGTAGACCATAATCCTAAGTAAGTAAATGAGGCAGTGACGCTTAAGTGAATGTGATGTGTTACTGGTTTTCATATTTATAGTGTACGATACCGGTAAAGATAGACGGATAGAGAGAGAGAGAGAGAGAGTCCTTGTCAGTGTTGTGGTTGATTATTATTGTCGTTAGTTTGTATTTGTTAAGTTGCTGGTGTTGTTGTTTGTTATATTTAGTGTTTTACTACTACTACTACTACTACTACTACTACTACTACTACTACTACTACTACTACTACTACTACTACTTTACCACCACGACCACCACCACCATCACCACCTCTTCCAGCCACACCCTCTCCTAAGTAATTAGTTTTCCTAGTGGTGTAGATTTAGTATTAACATGAGTTCTCTTATCACTACCACCACCACCTCCACCACCACATCCTACTGCCTGTGTGTGTGTGTGTGTGTGTGTGTGTGTGTGTGTGTGTGTGTGTGTGTGTGTGTGTGTGTGTGTGTGTGTTCTGGTAGCTGGACACCACATTCCCAACAAGACACATTTAGCTGTGGTTTAAGTTTTTGTAAGTGTATTGATGTATGTATGTATGTATGTATGTATGTATGTATGTATTTGTGTGAATAAAAGGGTGTATGAGTGTGATTTTGTGGGTGTAGTTTGATTTTTTTTCCGGCCCTGCAAATTGTGTGTGTGTGTGTGTGTGTGTGTGTGTGTGTGTGTGTGTGTGGAGGTCATATATTTTCAACACTAAAAGAAGCACGACTTTTCTTTATTACTATTATTCTATTGACTCTACCACCACCACCACCAACAACAATAACAACAACAACAACAACAACAACAATAACAATAATAATAAGTTACAACAAATAATCACTAAATATTTGCAGTAAAAACATTGACCTACCGTTAATCAGTGGCCATTAGGGTAATCAATTTCAAAGTTCAAGGCTCACATATTATTTAAGAGTAATTATCATTAGTTATGTAATTATTAACTGTACCTGTTGGCCTAAATATTCCATTTCGCCCAGGTAACTTACTGATTGAGAGCTCTACCTGTTTGAGAGAGAGAGAGAGAGAGAGAGAGAGAAATGAGTGTGGATGTGTATTTTCTGCTAGTGTGTTTATGCGAAGTGTGTGTGTGTGTGTGTGTGTGTGTGTGTGTGTGTGTGTGTGTGTGTGTGTGTGTGTGTGTGTGTGTGTGTGGGGGTTGGTGTGTGTTACATTCGCACATGGCGGCAGCCTTGACCCAAATCCTTTGCCGGCAACCTGTTAATGTGTACCCTTTTCCCCCTCTCTCTCTCTCTCTCTCTCTCTCTCTCTCTCTCTCTCTCTCTCTCTCTCTCTCTCTCTCTCTCTCTCTCTCTCTCTCTCTCTCTCTCGTTTTTTTGTTTGAAATATTCAGTGTTTCTTTTTTTTATGTTCAAGAAAAATATTTTGAGTGGTTTTTTTTTTTTTTTTCTTGTTCTATTCTTTTATTATTAGAGCTTGTGGTGGATCAGTTAACTTGCGTTGAACC
>NC_059298.1:13189226-13199226 GCF_017591435.1 Portunus trituberculatus
CTTATCTAACGTCTGAGAACACTTTTTTTTTAATAAGGTTTATGAATCACTAATGTTTTTTTTTTTTTTTTGTATTTATTTATATATTTTTTCTACTTTTTTTCTATTTTTTTTCCATCTCGTATTTTATGAGTCACGTACATAAGTTACCCGACTCTCTCTCTCTCTCTCTCTCTCTCTCTCTCTCTCTCTCTCTCTCTCTCTCTCTCTCTCTCTCTCTCTCTCTCTCTCTCTCTCTCTCTCTCTCTCTCTCTCTCTCTCTCTCTCTCTCTCTCTCTCGCTTCCACCACTAATTCTGGACACACACAATTGATGAGAGAGAGAGAGAGAGAGAGAAAGAGAGTGAGAGATGGCACGGTTGGTAAGAAAGCTGGAAGAGAAAGAGAGGTTGATGGATGTGTTGGAGGAGGAGGAGAAGCGGATATGGAATAAGAGGAGGAGGAGAAGAACTGAGAATGGAGGAGAGGAAAAAGAGAGAAGAGGGAAGGAAAGAAATGGAGGATATTTTTAGCGAATCTGGAATGACGTAAGAGGAGGAGGAGGAGGAGGAGGAGGAGGATAATGAGGAAGAAATAGGATGAAGATAATGATGAGAAAAAGGGAGAAGAAGAGTAGAAGGATATGGAAGAGAGATACATTGCACAAGGAAAGAGAAAATGGTTATAAAAACACAGAGAGAGAGAGAGAGAGAGAGGACGGTATTCAGGTCGAGATGAAATCAATGTTGAAACCGATGAAATTTGGAACACTCCTGATTGCAACCGCCGAGGGGAAAAATGTATGAAAAAAAACACAAGTGACAAAGGAGAGTAAATTGACAGGAGAGGAAGAGGGGACAGGGAGATAGACAGACGAGAGAGACAGATAGCAGGGCGTTGGAAGGAAACCAGATAGTGACATGGAGGGAATAAAACAAAACACATGTGGAAAGAGAGTATTGATAAATGTTTTGTAAGAGAGAGAAATAAGGAAAGGAATATAAGTTTGGGAGACTACCAGAAAGAAATTCATGATTCTATTTTTGTAAAGAAGAAAATACACTTGTGAAAATGCTGAATGAATAATTAATGAAAGTGGACGCTTAGGAGAATACACTCTTGAATATTTTAACAAGTAAGGGAGAGAAAAAAAAAATCAGTCATCTCTCATTACAGTCAATTACATTAAAAGAAAGAAAAAAACAAGAAAACCCAAAAAGATATACGTATATATAGAGATAATACACTGAGGAATATTTCAATAAAGCTACGAATACAGTTTGAAAATATGGAAAGGATAATAAAAACGCTCGAAAAATACAATAAAAAATTTCTTGAGAGAAGGAAAAAAAAGGAGACTTAAAAAGATAAAGTAATGGTGAATATTCAGAAAGCGAGAAAGAAAAGATGAAGACGAAGTAATGCAACCATAAGTTTTTCTAAGTGAAGGAAACAGAGCGAAAAGAAATCCTTGAAGACAAAATACGTGATAAAGAAAGGAGGAAAACGTAAAGAAAGAGAATTCAGCTTGGAAAACGAACACGAGGGAGAGAAAATGGGAAAAAAAACAGGAAACTTGAGAAGATAAGATGGGAAAGATAAAGAAAAGAAAGAAGAATAAAGGAAAACGGATGAGAGAGAGAGAGAGAGAGAGAGAGAGAGAGAGAGAGAGAGAGAGAGACCCACACACACAAGAAAGAACTGTCTTTGTTTGCATTATGTCTGTTGCTTATGTACCTAATTATTTCTTAGGGAAGGAGAAGAGATGAGAAGGAGGAGGAGGAGGAGGAGGAGGAGGAGGAGGAGGAGGAGGAGCCTGAGACACACACACACACACACACACACACACACGGGAAGGCTGATATATATAAAGATGATCCCAAATTACCGATGACGTCAACTTAACATGATAATACCGACAGAGGCTGAGCTGACGGGAATCACAAGACAGCTATATGGGCGGAGTAGAAGAAGAGGAAGGCTGAAGGATGGAGGAAAGTGATAGGAAAGGATGGGAGGAAGATCGAAGGTGAGGGCAGGTGGTGATAAGGAAGAGACATTACAAAAAGGAATAAGGGAATAAAAAAAGAAGCAGTGAAGCGTTAGCAGTGGAGAGAGAAGAGGTAAGGAAAAAGAGAGATATATATAGAGAGAATTAAGATAAGGAGTGACATAAAAGCCAGAAGGAAAGAAAAGAACCAGAGGAAAGGAAAGAGGAGGAAAGAGTAAAGGTAAAAGAAGAGAAGGAATAAGAAGGGTGAAGAAGAAAAGAGAGAGGGAGGGAAAGAAGAGCAGAACTGTAAGGAAGAAGGGGAATAAGGAAGGGGGAGGGGGAGGAAATAGAGGAAGGAAGGAAGAAATTGAGGATAGAGGGGAAAGCAAGATTGAGAAGAAGAGGGGAAGAGAGGGGAGAGAAGAGGAACGGAACTTTAGAGAGGAGGAGGAGGAGGAGGAAGAGGAGGAGGTAATGACGTCACGAAGAGTTGCCAGCCACTGTTTACATTGCGTCTATAAAAGTTGCCTGCTCGTAAATTGAGAGAGAGAGAGAGAGAGAGAGAGAGAGAGAGAGAAAGTATATAATAAGCATGAAACACCCTATTGGTGTGACTTAAAATTTTATCTCTGGTCTCTCTCTCTCTCTCTCTCTCTCTCTCTCTCTCTCTCTCTCTCTCTCTCTCTCTCTCTCACACACACACACACACACACACACACACACACACACACACACACACACACACACACACACACTTGTATCAGTCCCCCGTCATCATTTTTAGGTAGCACAGGTGTTATAAGTGTGGTCATGAAATTTATTATAGAAATGCAAGGATGAGCAGAGAGAGAGAGAGAGAGAGAGAGAGAGAGAGTATATGACAAGCATGAAACACCCTATTGGTGTGACTTAAATTTTTATCTCTGGTCTCTCTCTCTCTCTCTCTCTCTCTCTCTCTCTCTCTCTCTCTCTCTCTCTCTCTCTCTCTCTCTCTCTCTCACACACACACACACACACACACACACACACACTTGTATCAGTCCCCCCTCATCATTTTTAGGTAGCACAGGTGTTATAAGTGTGGTCATGAAATATATTATAGAAATGCAAGGATGAGCAAAGAGAGAGGGAGGGGTGGAGGAACAGAGAGGGGGGGGGGAAAGCCGTTAAAGCGAATGAAATCAGTATTGGTAAGTGAAAGCAGTTATGATAATAAGAAGAGGATAAATATTGAAGTGAAACAGTTACAAACACACACACACACACACACACACACACACACACACACACACACACACACACACACACACACACACACACACACACACACACACACACACACACCTGCACAAATTTTCACCTTTGATAGCACACCTTTCTTCCTCCCCCTCCTTTCCCTCCTTCCCCCTGTTCACCTCTACCCTCCCCTCCCTCCCCATCCTCCTCCTCCTTCCTTCCTTCCTTGGTATTGGAATGTAGCTCAATTTCTTGAACTGTAACTGCAAGTCCTCCCCCTCCCCCTATCCCCTTCCCCTCCCTCTCCCTCTCCCTTCCTCCATCCTGCATACCCTCCCCCCTACCCAATTACTTGACCACTCACTTGATTTAATCCCAGTGCTACCTATTCACTCACTCACTCACTCACTCACTCACTCACTCACTCACTCACTCACTCACTCACTTATTTACTCACTTACTTACTTACTCTCTCTCTCTCTCTCTCTCTCTCTCTCTCTCTCTCTCTCTCTCTCTCTCTCTCTCTCTCTCTCTGTCTTTTCTTTTTCAGCCATTTTTAATTCGTTTATAACCAATCCTCCTCCTCCTCCTCCTCCTCCTCCTCCTCCTCCTCCTCCTCCTCCTCCTCCTCCTCCTCCTCCTGTTCATTAAGAGGACATTTGTCACAGTTTTATTTTTATAACTTTTTTTTTTTACCTTCTTCGTCCTTCCCTTCCATTTCTTTTCAGCGTTTCACATAAAAGGAAGAGAAATAAAATGTGGTTATGATAAATGTTACGTTATACTACCCCCCTCTCTCTCTCTCTCTCTCTCTCTCTCTCTCTCTCTCTCTCTCGTTACTTTAATTTTATATTCTCCTGTTGTTTCTTTTTTTTTTTTCTCTCTCTCTTTCTCTTTCATACATTCATTTCTATTCATCTAAATGTACCTTTGTTCTCGTCCTTTTGTCCCTTCATCAGTCATCCCACTTAATAAGACAGCTTCCATTTCTTCCACCAATATATCTCAGAATGCTGGGCTATTTTGGGATTGTCGTAATAAGCTGTCTAACTCAAGCCCATCTCATTAATTTTTATCCTTCCATGCTATCAGATCCTTCTTTAGTCATAGTATTTGATCCCCTTACCGTCCTTATTGGAATTTCTGAGAGTTGTGGTATATTGCAGTGTTCTATGTAATGTTTCGTCTTCAGACACGCTTTGCTCTCGTCTCTCACCATTGATGCTTTTAAAGGCCGCTGTAGTGATTCGCTGGATTTTCGTAAGTGTTTCTCTTGTTGATCATGTGGAAGGAAGTCTTGCTAGTCTTTTTTGTGTGTGAGAGAGGAAAGCTGGCCGAGGGCTACATAAAACGAAAAACAAGCCCAGTAAGTTCCTATTTCCTTTGCAGGTCCGGAAGGGTTGGCTAAAAAGAAAGGGATAAATGTCTTGAAATCTCCCTATTAAATGAAGTCAAGTCATAGGAAGTTGGAAATATAGAAGCAGGTCTATAAGTACAACACCTCTCCCCCTCAAAAAAAAAAAAAAAAAATCTTTGAAAAATCCTGTAACTTTTTTTTTTCCTAGGGAGTGTTAAGTGTGTTGTCCTGAGTGTGTATCATTACCCAGACATCTTCCATTGACTAGATATTCATTCACCTTGTCTCTAGTAACTTACCATCCAAACCCCTTAACATCCTACCATACAGTCCACATACCCACACAGCTCCTCTTAACATATCCACAGGCCTATCAAACCTCCCTAAACATCTCAACCACATCCTCTCCTCTTATTCTCTTATTAATATGCGATCCACACGCCTCACACATAATCTATCATGCACGTTCCTTCCATTAACAGCGTGCACTGGTATTCTCTGAACCAGCTGATGCATGACGTTTCCTGGGAAGCTTGCATACTAAACGATTTCCACTCCTTCCTTTGGCGTGACTCATCAAACATTCGGTGGTGTCCTGTTTGCTTTCCCTTAGTTTTGTCATCCACTGTACCTTGCAATCTTATCGAATTTCTCCAGTATATGTGTGTGTGTGTGTGTGTGTGAAATAGCGTGATTTGCTTTAGGCTTTTCATGCGTTTTATGTGTTTCAAGTTTTATTTTGTTTTAAGTCATTTACAAGTTCTTATAGAAAACATTTTGATGGACCGTACCCTCCGAGTCCTCTTGTAACTGTGATATTTGGTTGTGGTCAATAAATCTATCTATCTATCTATCTATCTGTGTGTGTGTTTTGTTCTTATTGGTGACGCTAAAGGCGAGGTTTATGATTGCGTTGCTGCGTCGATGGGATTTTTTTTTTTTTCATCCATTCAGTTAGTCAATTAATCTGTGTTTTCCTTAATGAATTAGTTTGTTTATCAGATAGTCAGTCAATTAATCTGTGTATCTATCAATTAATCAGCCAGTTAGCCAGTTAATTGGTTGTAGATTCAGTTAGAAGTAGTGATTGTAAACCCTAAACTGACGGCTTTATTTCGCTGTGTTAGAATGTTAGAGTATATTAGAGACAGGAAGTTATTATTGGAAGGTTATCAGATCAAGTTAGCGGTGGAGAGCTCTCAGGTGTGTAGAGAATTGTTAGGACCATCAGTAATATACGTTATAGAAAGCTTTACTGGGATATTCAATGTTATGATAGTAGTCTTTCTAAACCCTTCTCTAATATTATACTTTAACCTTTCAGATCAGGCTCATTGTTTTGCGTGTTCAGGATTTTCTGTGCACGGGTTCCTAGAAAAGAGAACATTGCATACTGTGACATGGTTAATCCTTTCAGTACCATGATGCGTTTCTGTATTCATTCTGCTTGCTATTTGGTGATTTTATACAGCTTCAGAAATTTATGTTGGGGATTGAATTAGTGAAGACTGTGGCCATTAATCTTCTGACTTCCATAGACCCTTTCTAATGTCAATAAAATGGTCTAATCGTACACAAAACTCAAGGTAAAAAAGTTTCCCAGGATTGGAAAGGTTAAATGGAGCGAATTTTGGGGGAAATTTTGCAAGTAAACGGAAGTGAATTTCAAACAGCAACAGAAATTAATGTCATAAGTTACCTCTTCAATGGCGATTTAACTGCATTGGCTCTACAACATAATGAGACCAAGTTAACCACAGACTAAAGATAAACTATGGCATTATAGTATTTAGCAACACCTTTATTAATACTACTAACAGCACTTCCTCCTCTTCTTCCTCCTCCTTCTCTATCTTTCCCCCTTTTCCCCTCACTGTGGACTGAAGCTCCTAGACTGTTTATTGAAACAAGGGGCACGTCAGACCCCCACTATATTTAGAGCCTCTCGTGACGCTTCTCTGCCCCGTCCCCCCAACCTGACTCTGGCCTGCACTTCCCCTCCCCTCTCCCCCCCTCTCCTTTCCACCCGCCACGCCCCCTCACGCTCCACAAGTCTTCCTTCCCCTCACGCCTTTTCTGCACGTCCACTCTGCATCCACTTTCTTACTTTCACCTCCGCTACTCTCTCTCTCTCTCTCTCTCTCTCTCTCTCTCTCTCTCTCTCTCTCTCTCTCTCTCTCTCTCTCTCTCTCTCTCTCTCTCTCTGTTTAAAATTCTTCTTCCTACTTTATGTTCCTTTCTTCGTGTTCTTTTCTATTTTTTTTTTTTTTTTTTTTATTGACTTCCGTGTTTTCATTTTTTTCCTCCTTATTTTTCTATTTTTATTCTGTGTGATTCCGTGTCTTATTTCCCTGTTTTCGTCTCCTCTCTTCCTCTTTTCTCTCTTTTCTATCTTACTCCATTTTCTTTCTTTTTCCCTTAACTTCTTCGTGTATTGATTTCTTTGTTTTTTTATTTTTCATTTTGTGTGATTTTATGTCTCATTTCTTTCTTTTTTTCTTACTCATTGCTCCCTCGTCTTCTTCCTTCCTTCCTTCCTTCCTTATTTATTTTAATCTTATCCGTATTAATTTTCATCCATGTTACTCTTTGCCATTATTTTCTTATCTTTTCATCATATTTTCGCTTAATTTCTCCTTTCCTTATCTGCTCTTTACTTTATACTACACCAACAATCTCTCTCTCTCTCTCTCTCTCTCTCTCTCTCTCTCTCTCTCTCTCTCTCTCTCTCTCTCTCTCTCGCTCTCGCTGTCCTTATCTTCCTCCCCCGACTAAGCATCTTGAAATATACTGCCATCCGGACCATTCTATATGCTAATCATGCCTTCTCTTAACCATTTCATTCCTTTCCCTACCTCCTCTTTCTCTCACCTCTCCCCCCTCCCCCCACCACTCATCCCTCTCTCCCCCTCTCCCCCTCTTCCAGGAAATGGCTACAGAATGGGAGAGTGGAAAAATGTTATGTCTGTGTTGGTGGAAGAGAAGAGAGTAATGGGAATGGAGGAGGAGGAGGAGGAGGAAGAGGAGGAGGAGGAAGAAAGGGAGGGATGAGTGGGAGGGGAACTAATTGGGTGGTTCCTGTACCAGTAGGGTTGCCAATAGTGGTGGTGGTGGTAGTAGTGGTGGTGATGGTGGTGGTGATGGTAGTGGTGGTGGTGGTGGTGGTGATGGTGGTGGTGGTAGTGTGTGGCTGATGGTTTAAAAAAAAAGATACGTGTAGATTTTTTTCCTTTTCCTTTTTTTTTTTTTCTCTTTACTACGATATGGAATAGATGGTGTTGGTAGTAGTGGTGGTGATGGTGGTAGTAATAGTGGTGGTGGTGGTGGTGGTGGCGGTGGCGTGCGGTTGATGTTAGAAATAAGATACGTAAGAGAAATAGTTGTTAATCCTTACCACTTCATTATACAACAATTTCCAACACTACACAGCCCAGCGCACTACAGAAGCTACTTACACATCTAAATCATCAGAAAAATATATTGTACTTTTTCTTTCTTTTTTTTCAATTTTAGGTCATTTGATGTTGAAGAAAAATCTATAAATCCTTTACACTTCAGTATATATAAATTTACAGTAATAAACAGTACAGTGCAGAACCTTCATTTGTACCCACAACAAATAGAATAGAGAATTAAAAAAAAAAAAAAATCGGGTTTTGAATTTCTAAATAATTTGATATTTTAGAATTTGCTGATGTTGAAAAATTGTAAATCTAAAAGAGAGAGAGAGAGAGAGAGAGAGAGAGAGAGAGATTAGAGCATGAGGGAGGGGAGAAGAGGGAAGGAAGACACCCCATCCTATACACACTAATCTTCCCTCCCCCTCCCACCCACACCTCCACCATGTACCCCCTCATCTCCCCCATAGGTAGGACTTCTCACCTGCCAAAAATCAGTGAGGAATGTTAATTATGTGCCAGAATTAATTAAAGCCGGTGTGTCTCCGTGGGTGTTGTTTACCTGTTGTAATTAGTGACGCGTGGCAGGTGAGATTCTTTTTATCTATTTTTTTTCTATTTTGCTGTTAGGATTTTTACTACTACTACTACTACTACTACTACTACTACTACTACTACTACTACTACTACTACTACTACTGGTTTTTTTTTCACTGTTAAGCTGATTATTGATATTTTACTACTACTTTTATATCTACTACTACTACTACTACTACTACTACTACTACTACTACTACTACTACTACTACTACTACTACTACTACTACTACTACTACTACTACTACTACTGTGTATTTTTTTCCTGTTCAGCTAATTCATTATTTTACTACTACTACTACTACTACTACTACTACTACTACTACTACTATTTGGTGGTGGTCAATATGGCGATGGTTATTTTGGGAAAGGCAAGGAGAGAGAGAGAGAGAGAGAGAGAGAGAGAGGAAAAATATTGAGTGTCAGCATGAGTATGTGAGAAAAATTCGTGAACGCTCTTCGGGTATTAAATATAAAGCAGAAAATGTGAAGTGACCATTATTATTATTTTTCTCTCCTACCATTCGTTAGCGTCTCTCTCTCTCTCTCTCTCTCTCTCTCTCTCTCTCTCTCTCTCTCTCTCTCTCTCTCTCTCTCTCTCTCTCTCTCTCTCTCTCTCTCTCTCTCTCTCTCTCTCTCTCTCTCTCGTGACGCAACATCTGGCTCCCACTCTTCCTCTTCTACCTTTCCATTCCCGAAACTACTGCAGTCCCTCCCCTTCCCCTCCTTCCCTCCCTCCCTCCCTCCCTCCCTCCCTCCCTCCCTCCCTCCCTCCCTTCCTGCACCACTTCCCTCTAACAACCCGGATGCAAGAGACGTTCCCTCCCCAACAGCGTGCATGGTCGTGTTGAAGCTGTAATTGTTTGTTGCATGGTTAGGTTGAGTTGGTTTGGGTTGGTCTTGAGTTAAGTTATATCTACATTTTGCATTTATCTTTTCTTTTTTTTTCCTTTAGTGTTACAACTGTACGGTAATTCGAAACTGAAAGAAGAGCATTATTAGTAGTATTAATAGTTCCTCTCCTCCTTCCCCTCCTCCTCCTCCTCCTCCTCCTCCTCCTCCCGATTAGTGATTCCAGGAAAGATTAGTTTGAATGATGCATCGCTGAGTGGGGGGGTGATAAGAGCGAGAGTGTAGATTGAGAGGGCGAGGGCGGGGAGAGGGAAGAGCATGGGTGGGGCACGGGATAGGGGTGGTGGGAGACATGTCTTATCTCCTTTACGTTAATCTATGGTCAGTAAATACTCTCACTTGTTGAATAGCTAGATGGAGTTTGGCAATTTTTTTTTTTTTTTTTTTTCGTTTTTTTGTATGTTTTTCTTATTGTGTTTGATTTGCCTTGTTATGTTTTTTTTTTGTATATTTTTTTCAGGTTTTTATTTATTTTTTTCATTTTATTTCGTGAGTTATTCATTTCGTGATTAGAATGATTTTGTATATA
>NC_059298.1:13209226-13211726 GCF_017591435.1 Portunus trituberculatus
CACACACACACACACACACACACACACACACACACACACACACACACACACACACACACACACACACACACACAGCAATCGCGTGTGATGTAGAAAGAATTATTGTTTTAAAAGTTGAAGAAAACAGTAAAAGTTGAACGTAATTAAGAAGAATGATGCATTTGACTTTGTTTCGTTACTTTTCTACTACTACCACCACCACCACCACCACCACCACCACCACCACCATTATCAACACTTTGCCTTTCTCACCTGCTTATCTTCTGTAATTTAACCCTCATTGCACAAGAGTTGAATGCAGGTGTTGGTGTTGTCATCATCATCATCATTGTTGTTGTAGTTGTTGCTGTTGTTGTTCTATGTAGTGAAAGGAAAAAGAAGAAAACACTGCAAATGGCCTGCCAATATGAACCGTCCTTTTCCTCTCAAAAAGTAAATAAATTAATTAATCAATGGATGTGAAGATAAGAGATGATTATGATAATACACACGAATGTAACACGTTTATTTATTCGTCTATTAGTGTATTTGTTTTCAATAGCCCTTTCTTTTCCCTGTGCCCTAAAATAGAGTAGATAATTTTGTAATAACGTTAGTGTCTTCATCCGAGAGCTACGTGGTTTTAATTAGTTTAGATTAATTAAGTTCATTAATTTCCACACTAATGCCTTTGTTGTGTAGATCGTGATTCAATTAACGCTTTGGCTGCTATTTTGTACACATTTCCTTCACTACTAATCACTTTGAGACATTTTTTTAGGCATCATTTTGTCGTCGTCATTATTATTATTATTATTATTATTATTATTATTATTATTATTATTATTATTATTATTACTAGCCCTCCTTAACAATATCGTCACCACCACCACCACCACCACCACCACTGCCACCAACACTGCCACTGCCACCAAATCATAACCCTCCCCGATTGCTAATTATTGAACCTCCACGTTAAAAAAAAAGGGCGGAAAAATTTTAATCAGCACGCCATCCAAAGAAGAAAAAAATCATTAGAAAAAAGACTATGTAATAAGCGTAAGTTTTATTAATGAAAGTGAAGGGAGTGACTAGAGATAATGAAGTCGAGGAAATTAATATAGTTTTGAAAAGAGCATTAGATACAGAAAAGAAGAAAAACACCAGTACACTCTATGTTAAAAGTCATGCCACATTTACACTGTTCTCAGCACTTTTCCAGCTGTCATACATCTGTGTTTCTTAGAATGTATTGTTGGATTTTTTAAGGTGACTGCCAATACATCAAGGCACTCACGAATAAGGAGAACTGCTTATCTAGATTAATTCACGGTCTGAGTGTAGGTTGGGCTTCCTCACTCTGGCCAACGGTTTCCTAGCGGGTGGGCTTTGAGATAGGAGATACCAGAAAAAATATCCCCTTTAGCCCATAAATTCCCGTGAAAAACCCACATGGTATAAATAAGAAATAGATAAAATAGATAAGATAATAATTAATGCCTTTGTTGAGTTCACCATGATTCATTTAACACTTTGGCTCCTATTTGGTACACCTTTCCTTCATTACTATTCACTCTGAGACATCTTTCAATTATATAGAGATTATCGGACGAAAAAAATAATTCACAGTCAAGGAAAGAAATAATGAACAAAAAACACATATTCTACTAAACATAATGAAGTGAAAGATAACGAGACGAAAAATAAAAGGCAGGTGAAGGTTGATGAGGTCACCGTCAGGTTAATTGATACGGGACAGGTAAGGCTGCTCATCAAGAAGCTCAGACTATATTGGTGACTCTTCGATTGTCAATAAAAGTGATTTTAGTACACTTCAAACTTAAAAATAGCCATGAATGATTGATTGGCTAACAGAGGATGATAAAGTGTTAGAGAATAAGCACAATCGGTATTCAGTGAAAAGGTTGAAGTATTAGCAACCAGTTTTTTTTTTTTTTATACCATGTGGGCTTTTCACGGGAATTTATGGGCTAAAGGGGATACTTATTAAGGGTACCTCCTATTTCAAAGCCCACCCGCTAGGAAACCGTTGCCCCGAGTGAGGAAGCCCAACCTGCACTCAGACCGTAGACAGGATTCGAACCCGTGCGCTTGGAGACCCCTCGGACCCCAAAGCACGCACGGATCCACTGTATAGAACTGATGAAGTTAGAAAAAACTGTTTGAAAATATGATATAGATGAATAGCTAGGTATTTACACGAATAGATATACAAGAAAATAGGAGGGTGCGTAAATACCAAGGGAAGCATAATGATAAATGAACGTATGGATAGATACATGCAGGAATGAATAATCGAGCTAATAAAAAGATGAACAGATGAGTGAATAGTAAGAGGTAACATTAGAATATGGAAGTGAAAGGAAGCAACCACTAGGAAATAGAGAAGGGGAATTAAAAAAAGATATCACTTAGAAAAATAATAAAGAAAATATGTCAAAGAAAGAAAACTACACAAAAAAAGGATGAAGAGAGGAAAAAATGTTATATATATACTTAA
>NC_059298.1:13214226-13216726 GCF_017591435.1 Portunus trituberculatus
TGGTGATTTTATACAGATTCAGAAACTTATGGATTAGAATAGTAAAGACTCTGGCTGGCCATTAATCTTTTGACCTCCATAGACCCTTTCTAATGCAAATAAAACTGTCTAAATCATTCTCGAAAATCATGGTAAAAACTTATCTCAGTATTGAAGAGTTGAGTAGATTTTTTGAGATTGAAGGATATATAAACTTGCAAAGGTAGATAGTTAGTTACACAGATGAATAGATAGATAGGTCGAGTAATTGATGTGTAGGTTGGTAGGTAGATGAATAAAGGATGGATATATAGGTAGACTGATATAAGTGAAGTGAAAGATGGATGGATAGAGATAAATGAATTGGTGGGTGGTGAATATTTTTAGAGATACATAGATAGATGGATAGAAAGACATAGTTAATTAGATAATGATAATATGTAGAGAAGGAAGGAATAGAGCACGGACATGATAACAGATGGATAAGTAGATAGCAATATTTAATCATGAAATAAGATGAAGAAAAATGGCACGGTAGAGGAAAAGAGAATTTATGAGCAGCGCAATGTTTTATTCTTCTTCTTCAGAATATTAAAAGGAAAAATAGGAAAACAGCATCTATATTTAATCTCCTCCTCCTCCTCCTCCTCCTCCTCCTCCTCCTCCTCCTCCTCCTCCTCCTCCTCCTCCTCCTCCTCCTCCTCCTCCTCCTCCTCCTCCTCCTCCTCTGCGCCAAAAGTTGAAGCTCTAAGGGCCACTTTGAGACTCGAAATTAAAGCAGGTTGCCATGGCAGCTAGTGGTCCTCCTCCTCCTCCTCCTCCTCCTCCTCCTCCTCCTCCTCCTCCTCCTCCTCCTCGTCTCTTCTTCTTCTTCTTCTTCTTCTTCTTCTTCTTCTTCTTCTTCTTCTTCTTCTTCTTCTTCTTCTTCTTCTTCTTCTTCTTCTTCTTCTTCTTCTTCTTCTTCTTCTTCCTCCTCCTCCTCCTCCTCCTCCTCCTCCTCCTCCTCCTCCTCCTCCTCCTCCTCCTCCTCCTCCTCCTCCTCCTCCTCCTCCTCCTCCTGCCTCATATTTTTGTCATTCCTTCAATATTTGTCATTTTTCTCATATTAATTATTTTTATATATATTCTGTGTGAATATGTTTTATTTTTATTTCTTTACATTTTTTTTCTTTTGTTTCTGATTTTTTTTTTTTTTTTTTTTTTTTTTTTTGCATTTCGTGGTGTTTTATATATATATATATATTTTTTGGGGTTTTTTTTTTTTTTTTTTCATCATTTCTTTCTACATTGTTTCATTCTTCTTCTTTTTTCATCCTTCCTTTTTTCTTATCTTTTATTTACTTTTTCCTTCGTTTGCCTTTCGTGTGTTTTTCACTTTTTTTTTTTTACTTTTCTTTTTTTTTTTTCTTTTTCTTTCTTTCTCTCATTTTTTCTTCCTTTCTTCCTTCCTTCCTTCCTTCCTTCCTTCCTTCCTTCCTTCCTTCCTTCCTTCCTTCCTTCTGTCTATATTCACACCCGGATGTCTCTTAATTACATTTTTTTTCTTTTCCTTTCTCGTTTTCTTTACTCGTTTTCTTTTTCGTTCCTTCTAATTATTTTGTTATCTCTATTTTCTTATCATATGTAATTATTCCTCCTTGTTATCTCCTTTCATCATCACCATGCTAGCCTTGTCCTCTCTCTCTCTCTCTCTCTCTCTCTCTCTCTCTCTCTCTCTCTCTCTCTCTCTCTCTCTCTCTCTCTCTCTCTCTCTCTCCGTTTGTCAGTTTCTGGAGGAAAATTATTCAACTCTTTTTTTTCGATCACTCAATTTTTTTAAGAGTTTGTTTTATCAATTTTCGTTTCCTTCTTTTCTTTTTTCTCTCTCTCTCTTTTTCTATATTTTTGCTTTTAATTCACCTGTTCCAGTGTTTATATTTGCTTTCATTAATTCTTTACCGCCTCGATTTTTGTTCTCTTTACTTTATTTGTATATTTATTGCTCACTTTCATTTCTCTCTCTCTCTTTCTCTTTCTTCTCTCTTATATTTGTGATTTTATTTTTGTTTATTCGATACCTTATTTTTTTTTTCTTTTTATTGTCTATCTTGTAAGTGTGGTGGTGTCGTGTTCCTGTGGTGTTGTGGTGCGGTGTTGCGGTGACGCGGTGATGTGCTGGTGTGCTGGTGTGCCGGTGTGCTGCAGTGCCACGCGTCAGGAAAAAGGATATAGTGCCGGTGCCTGCATTGCTGTTGTTGGTAGTAGTGTTAGTATTAGTGACAGTCTGGCTTCTGATGCATTCATTATTATTATTCTTTTTATTATTATTTTTATCAGTATTGCGTTGCTTCATCGTATTGTAGTCTTATTTCTGGTGTTATTCATCGTATCACCGTTGTTACTGTTGCTTATATTATTGTTGTTATTGTTGTGGGTGTGTGTTGTTGTTTGTTTAGTGGAATACAACGAAATATTGAACAGAATTTCCGTTAACATTCTGAACTACTACTACTACTACTACTACTACTACTACTACTCGCTC
>NC_059298.1:13219226-13239226 GCF_017591435.1 Portunus trituberculatus
ATCTCATTTATATTAATTCAATGTTACTTTTAAAACAATAACTACTACTACTACTACTACTACTACTACTGTGAGTGTGTGGGGCAGCTCGTTTGGGAATGCCGGCCTGGTATATACAGACGACAGATAAATAGAGTATCATTACACTCCTCTTGTTGTTGGTGCCCTTGACATTTTTTTTTTTCTCAACAATAAAGTTACTACAGTATCTTCTCTGCAACATCACCCCATCACCAGCTGTCCCCGCTACTGCCAGACATACACTACACTATCCTATCAAACACACTCCCCCCACGCACCTCCACTGCTTTCAAAAGGCTCTATCTGAAGTGACACTGGTTTTTTTATTATTATTATAGTGAGAAATTAACAAACTTTCTACATTATTAGTAGGAGAACACCCTTGAGAACTTGCTTAACCATATATAGCCGTAGAAAATAGTCGTGGTGAGAGCGAAGCGTTACCGAACACACAGAGAGAGAGGCAGGGTGTTCCGAGCTATTGCGCCTCCGTCTGTTATCATCACGTGGGGCATGAGGCAACGCTTGGCTGTTGAGTAAACCTGGACACCTACTTACATATCCTGCCTTGGGATTACCGAACGACAGGAAGCTCTGTAGAGAGAGAGAGAGAGAGAGAGAGAATTACACTCCCTTTACTACTACTACTACTACTACTACTACTACTACTACTACTACTACTACTACTACTACTACTACTACTACTACTACTACTACTACTACTACTACTACTACTACTACTACTACTACTACTACACATTAAACTGCCACCCGTCCACCAGCTACGTACAATTATTACATCCCCCTTCTCTCCTGTGACTTTATTAAGCTCGGAAGTCGCCTCTACTACTGAACTGGGAAGAGAAGAGAAGGAGAGAGTAGAAAGAAAGCGAGTCTGATGGATCCTTTCACGAGGCTGGAGGGAGTGTCAGGTCCAGAAATGCCACGGGCGACAGGGAGAAGCACCGCCAAGGGACAGCCGAGGCAAGAGTGTCTGTACAGGTGGCGGTGCTGAGAATAAAGAGGAATGGGGAAAATATATAAAGTAAAAGGATATGGAAGAGAGAGAGAGGAGAGAATAATGGTTAAGGTGAGAGCGTAAAGGTAGAGTGTGTTGGGTGGAAAGTGCTGCAGGCGTCACTTTGCCACACCAGGACAGACTCATGCCCTGGTTTGTGTCCTCACGCCGGAGGGGAAGAAGACGACGACAAGGAGGAGTAGGAATGGGAGGAGAAAGAGAGGAGTAAGTGGAGTAGGGTACGAGTAGGATTAAGGAGTGGTTTGAGGTTTTTAAATGTATACTATATAGTGCAGGAGTGGAGATTAGGAGAAGAGAGAAGAAAAAGGAATAAATAGTCAGTGGCAGTAAGGAAGAAAAAAAATAAAAAGTAATACTGGTACATGTAATTGTGATGTGGTAATGTTTAATCAAGATGGGAACAGTAAAGAAGGGAAAGAAAAGTAGGAACAATGAGAAGATTAAATACGAGGAAACGTTGTACTATAGGAGAGATATGAACGTGCAAGATGACAGGAAGGCGAATAAGATCTCTCAACGGTAATGCACTATATGAATAGATGGATGTAATGGATGAAGAGAAGCACGTGATGAAAGATAGACTTATATACTCGAAAAAAAAAAAAAAAAAATGGCATATAGATAAGGAAATTAAATACACCAAAACGAAAATGAGAGAGAAAAAAAAAAGAATATGAGCTAAAAAGGACTTGATGAAAAAAAAGAAAAGAGAAGAGAAGGACGGCAAGGATAAAAGAGAAAGAAATGAAGAACGAAGAGAAATATACAGAATAAAAAAATAAATACAAGATAAATCAATCAAGCAAAAAAAAAAAAAGGGAAACGAAAACTATGAATTGAGTGCAAGAAAACTAGAAAACAAGGAACAAAACGAAAAAAAAAAAAAAATTAAAAAAAAAAAATAATCAACGAAATAAATGGAAATAAAAGGTAGAGAAAATTAAATGAAAAAAGACAAAAATCAGCATAAACTTCACCTATGCGTTTGTTGACTACGTGTTAATTAGGCAGCCACCTGTGTAGGTGTGCTGGCTACCTGAAGAAAGACGGGAGGCGGGAAGGGCGGGAGGAGGTGGCAGGGAGGGACCAGATGTACGAATGGATGAAAGGAGGAAATGCACAGCAGAAGGAAGAAAAGGAGGAGGAGGAGGAGGACGAGGGGGGAGGAGGACGAGGAGCAGAAGCAGGAAAAGGCTGAGAAGGATAAGTGGCCGTGCAAAGGAAGAGGAGGAGGAGGAGGAGGAGGAAGAGGAGAGGAGCGCTGAAGGTGAAGGAGGAGCAAGGAAAGGATCAGAAGGATGAGTGGGGACGAGAAGGAATACATGGGAATACATAGGAAAGACGAGTGACAGGAGGCCGTGCGACCTATGACGAGGTCACTCGTTTACTAAACTACATGTACAGAAGCTACATACTTAGTAGGAGGTAAGGATAGAAAAGATGAAGCTCCTCCCCACCCACCCGGCAAGAAATAAGACGAAAAATACACCCCGATTGCTGAGGACAATCGGGGAAATTTACTCAGGAAAGATGGGAAAAAAAGAGAGTACTAGTGTAACTACTACTATCGCTAAAAGAAAAAAAAATTATCGGAAACCATTTTCTTTATAAAACTTGTCTAATTTACTTTTGAACGTAGCTACTGTGTTAACTTGGACGACGGACGCTGGCAGAAGAAGAGGAGGAGGAGGAGGAGGAGGAGAAGGAGAAGGAGAAGAAGAAGAAGAAGAAGAGGAGAAGGAGAAGGGGG
Source organism: Portunus trituberculatus (assembly GCF_017591435.1). Classification (NCBI taxonomy): domain Eukaryota; kingdom Metazoa; phylum Arthropoda; class Malacostraca; order Decapoda; family Portunidae; genus Portunus; species Portunus trituberculatus. The sequence goes on from NC_059298.1 coordinate 13,222,037, forward strand.
AGGAGGAGGAAGAGGAGGAAGACATATCGCATAGGAGGAGAAGCAGGAGTCACCGGCATTACAACTTCTTTTTTAATTTTTTTCATGTTGTCTTTTCTCCTTTTTTTATTTGTTTTTCCCACCAAAGCAATATTTGTGGTGCAATGTACCCAACACGACAGGCAGGTGTGTGTGTGTGTGTGTGTGTGTGTGTGTGTGTGTGTGTGTGTGTGTGTGTGTGTGCGGTCCAATTTTTCTTTTCCTGTGTGTGTGTGAGAGAGAGAGAGAGAGAGAGAGAGAGAGAGAGAGAGAGAGAGAGACCAACAAAAGAATAAATAAATGGATTGAAATATGAACTAAAAAAGAAAGAATAATAAAAACAACAACAACAACAACAACAACAACAACAAGACTCTACAGTGGCAGTCCAGCTGTTGCCCTTGTTTCTCTCAGTGTTGTTATTGACCACCAAGCTATTGTTGTCGTTGTTATTGTTCCTGCTGTTGTTGTTGTTGCAGGAATGGCTGTAAAAATTAACAACAAAAGGCTCATTCCTGTGTTAATTAATATTCACTGCGCCCCGATGCCCGCTTGCCTCCCGCTTAAAGGTCACTATGGCAACGAGTTACGGCAGGAATAAATAGGAAAGGAAAATGAAAGGAAAAAAAATATACGTAGGAAGAAAACGGATATGAACCAGAATATTATTTAAACGCTGTACGTGAAATAAAAAGAGAAACTAATAAAAAAGAAAATAGTTGGAGCACTTGAGAATAGCATTGAAGTAGTAGTAATAGTAATTAATAGTGAGTCAATACCACAGAAGGGAATTTACAGATATGAGCAGAAGTGAATAAAGAAACCATGCGATATTGTTGATAATGAGACATGCAGAGATACACCAAATGAAAGATAAGATAACAGGAAGCAAAAAAAAAAAAAAAAAAAAAGGGGAGGGGGAATGAAGACAAATTTTAAACAACCGCAAGATATTCCTTTCTTAGAACAATAAAAGAACGAACCACAAGACAAATAGAAAAAGAAAAAAAAACACGTCATAAGGATCTTAACGTAAACAGGATGTACACATCTCTCTCTCTCTCTCTCTCTCTCTCTCTCCTAGAAAGTGAGAATTGAGAGGTAGGGGAGTGTTCCGAGTCGCGAGTTGAAGCTGTTTCGAATGGACCAAATCAACCACTCAGGGAACGCTCGGACTGGCGCTAATGGCAGTTAAAGGCGAGAGAGAGAGAGAGAGAGAGAGAGAGAGAGAGAGAGAGAGGAGGGAAGGGGGCAGCGTTAAAGGGAGTGAAATCAGTATTGGTAAACGAGAAGAGGAAGAAGATGTATATCGAAGCAAAGGAGAAAGAAATAATAAGGGAAGATGGAAGGATGGAGATAACAAGAAGAGAGAGAGAGAGAGAGAGAGAGAGAGAGAGAGAGAGCGCTTACAGGTTGAATGTCGTACATGTAATATTGACTATTGCTTTTGCAAGAGGTACGACATGGACTCCTTCTCTCTCTCTCTCTCTCTCTCTCTCTCTCTCTCTCTCTCTCTCTCTCTCTCTCTCACACACAGACAGGAGGTAAGCTTAGTAAACAGACACTAACAAACCTGCTTGATGTCAACAGGTGAACAAAGATTAGTTGACACCTGCTAATCATCTTTACCTGCTTCACTATCAACATGTTCCACTAATTAACATACTCCCTCTCTCCCTCACCTCACCTGCCCTCACCTGCTCTCTGCTTACCTGCTTCTCATTATCACCTGCTAATTAAGCGACCTTCACTTTTTTTTTCTCTCTAATGATCCCTCGTCCTCTTTTTGACTTGGGTTCCATTTTGATCATGTCACGTAGTATAATTCTCTCTCTCTCTCTCTCTCTCTCTCTCTCTCTCTCTCTCTCTCTCTCTCTCTCTCTCTCTCTCTCTCTCTCTCGTTGTTTGGTTTTTAATAATTCTTTCATAATTTAGCCTTTTCTTGTATTTGTTTTCGATTGGCAAATGTTTTCAATGCGTGTTTTCTTTCCTTACTTCTTTATCTTTTTCCTTTTTTTCTTCTTTCTTTCTTTTTATCTCAATTTTTTTTTTTTACTATTTTTCGTTCGTTCCTTCGTTCTCTGTATTTTTTTTCCCGGGTAGAATCGAGTGAGGTGAAGTGAGGTTGTAGAAGAAGAAGAAGAAGAAGAAGTAGTAGAAGAGGAAGAGTGTGGAAGCAGCATGGTGTTGAAAAAAAAAAACTACCAATTTATCTTTTTCTTTTATTCCTGCACGTGTTCCTTTCTTCCTTCTTCACCTTTACCTTCTTTTCTCCTTTCCTCGTGTTCATATTCCATTCTACTCCCCTAATAATTACTTTCTTTCTCTAACCTTTCTCTTTCTAACTGTCTAACACCTCTCCATATTCTCTACTGTCTCCAATTTCTCCTTTCAACACACCTATCTAAATCCCTTCTCTCTTTACCCTCTCCTTTCCCTCACCTCTCAATTCTCCCCTCTCCCCTCTCCCCTCTATATTTTTCCCCTCGTCTCCCCTTCCCGTTACGTCATCAGGTGTGTTTATATATATTTCAATTAATCAATTCTCCTCCCCCTTTCCCCTCATCACCCCTCCGTCCCCTCATCACCCCTCCGTCCCCTCTCTTGTGTTACTAAGCGGACGATCACGTAAGGTTGTGCTGTGAAGGCTTGGATTGCTTTGTTCCATGGTGGTGGTGGTGGTGGTGGTGGTGGTGGTGAGGTGCCGACAGCCGCCACTTCAACCACCACCACTACCACCATCACCACTTCCTTCGACACAAAAGACTCAGGCAGGAAGAGAATCGTGGTGGTGGTGGTGATGGTGGTGGTGGTGGTGGTGATGTTCTTGTTGTTGATATTGTTTTTGTTCTTTTGTTTGTCTTTGATTTATTCTTGTTCTTGTTCTTTTCTCCCTCCTCTTCTCCTTTCCTAGTGGTGGTGGTGGTGGTGGTGGTGGTGGTGATAGTAATTTGATAGGGACAGTGACAGTGAAAGCAAAATCTTATATTATGATGAACGTGAAGGGGAAGAAAATACCGTGTGTGTGTGTGTGTGTGTGTGTGTGTGTGTGTGTGTGTGTGTGTGTGTGTGTGTGTGTGTGTGTGTGTGTGTGTGTGTGTGTGTCTGGAGGAGCGTAAGGGAAAGTTGTGAACCTGGGGCAGTGTTTTTAATGAGGAGAAGAAAGTGAAGATGATGGTGATGGTGATGATGATGATGATGAAGGGGCCGCTTAGAGAGGAGATGCCTGACCTTACCTCACTCATCCCTCCGCCTCTCCCTCTCATGTCTATGTGATCCACCCATCTCTCTCTCTCTCTCTCTCTCTCTCTCTCTCTCTCTCTCTCTCTCTCTCTCTCTCATCATCATCATCATCATCATCATCATCATCACCTCCTCACACTTTCCTTAACCTTTTCCACTCTCCTTTCCCTCCTCCTCTCCCTCTTCACCAATCTCACTCCCTCACACCTCTTTCTCACTTCCCGAACTACAGGCCACTTTCCTCCATTCTCTCTCTCTCTCTCTCTCTCTCTCTCTCTCTCTCTCTCTCTCTCTCTCTCTCTCTCTCTCTCTCTCTCTCTCTCCCTTTCCCCTCCCTCATCCATTTCTCCACATTTTTCACCACCTCACGCTTTCCTCCCACCCATTCTTCTCTCCATCACTCACATCGTGCCTCCCAGACCAAAAACCTCCTCCTCCTCCTCCTCCTCCTCCTCCTCCTCCTCCTCCTCCTCCTCCTCCTCCTCCTCCTCATCTCGATCGTCTTGCCACCCACGTCTTGAAGTTTCCGATTATAAATCTCTTAAAAAGTGTCGATTAAGAGAAGGAGAAGGAGGAGGAGGAGCTGGTGGGGGTAGAGAGAGAGAGAGAGAGAGAGAGAGAGAGAGAGAGAGAGAGAGAGAGCAAAGTAAACAAGGCTTAGTTCAAGAGGGCTTTCCCAACTTATCGTGTCCAGCTGCTCCACACACACACACACACACACACACACACACACACACACACACACACACACACACACACACACTTCCGGATCGTGGATATGGTATATGATGTTAGTTCGAAATGGAAATGTAAGAGAGAGAGAGAGAGAGAGAGAGAGAGAGAGAGAGAGAGAGAGAAATGGTGTTGCTTCTCTACTCAGGGAATTAGAGAGAAAGGAACTAGATTGATGATCTTGTAGAAAGTGATATTGATAGTGGTGGTGGTGATAAGTGAGGTAGTAAAGTAGTGGTAGTAGTAATCGTAGTAGTGGTAGTGATAGTAGTAGTAGTAGTGTTGGTGGTGGTGGTGGTGGTAGTAGTAGTAGTAGTAGTAGTAGTAGTAGTAGTAGTAGTAGTAGTAGTAGTCGATAATATAACACTACAATTTAAGAATGGTATAGAGAGTGAAAATGTTCGGATATCAGATTTTTTTCCTTCTCAATACACACACACACACACACACACACACACACACACACACACACACACACACACACACACACACACACACACACACACACACTTAACGTAATTACGATGAAATCATGAACTGAAAATTTGATCGTTCGTAAACTGAGGAACTCCAGAAAAAAAATTGAGTGAACGTAAATCGAGTAAGGATTCGAAGAAAAACGAAAAATTAAGTAAACATTTTCGTACTTGAATAAAAATAATCGTACATGAACTGAATGGCGGAAATGCATCGTCGTTTTTGGAATTTATATCATACTTAGCCAAAATAGATTGCGATGAAAGTGAAGATACAGGAACAGAAAGGGAAAGAAGAGACGATTGGAAAGTTAGATTATTTAGAAGGAGAAGAGTGAAAGATTAGTGATAGGATGGGAAGGGAGATAGTGATGGTAGAAAAAGAGATAACATTAGGATAGAGATGCGAAGAGAAAGAAAATTGGAAGTTAAGATTGTGATAGGGAGGTGATGGGAAACTGAAGTGAGAAATAACGATAGTGATGGGAAGATAAGAAGAAATACTGATGGGGAAATGATAGGAAATTAAGAGTAGAGAAATAGAGTTTAATGAAGGGGCGGTGAAGAAAGAAAGATAGGAACTGTTGAAGAAGAAATATTTGTAGTGATGGGAAAAAAAAAAGAGGATAGAAATGAGGTGTGGTGGTGGTGGTGAAGGGAGACGTAATGAAGGGGCAGTGAAGGGAAGGGAAGATACAGGAAGGGAAGGGAAGTGGCGCAAGTGACCTGAAATTCTTGAGTGATGGGTGTCCCTCTTTTCCTACTCCCCCCTCCCCATCCCTCGTCACCACCCCTTCCTCTCCTTCTCTCTTCCAAGTCTGCATGTCAGTCTGCCTGTCTGTCCACCTTGACCGTCTGTCTGTCTGTTTGCTCCTGGCTCCCCACCTCCCACCTCCCACACCCCTCCTCACCGCACGTGTCTGCATGTGTGTGTGTGTGTGTGTGTGTGTGTGTGTGTGTGTGTGTGTGTGTGTGTGTGTGTGTTTGGATGTGCCGTGATACTTCCGTCTGGGTACGTCTGTCTGTCTGCCTGTCTGTTGGTTGGTCAGCCTGTCAGTCAGCCTCTCTCTCTCTCTCTCTCTCTCTCTCTCTCTCTCTCTCTCTCTCTCTCTCTCTCTCTCTCTCTCTCTCTCTCTCTCTCTCATCACCATTATGCATCTTTCACCACTAAATTCTACTGACCCCAAATCACCACCACCACCACCACCACCACCACCACACAGTCTCAACAAGGCCGTCTTAGTGCCGTGCTGTATTGTGCCTTGCTGTGCCTTGCTGTTCCTTGTTTCTGGATCCCCCCACCGCCCCTCGCTCAATGCTGTGGCTCATACCCGTGCTTCCTTTGTTTACCCATTGGCCTCAAATTTCTTAACTCGAGGAATATGCGAAAATAATTTAGTGCTTCTGTGTGTGTGTGTGTGTGTGTGTGTGTGTGTGTGTGTGTGTGTCGTGTTGTGTCAGTTTTCTTTGTCATTTTTCTCTTTTCTTTGTTTTTTTTTTTTTTTTCTCTGTAGTACATGTTATTCATTTGCATTTTCTCCTTTTTTTTTTCTTCATCAATTGCATTTTTTTTTATTGTTGCTTTTTTTTTTTTCATTTTGCTTTTCTTCTTCTTCTTCTTCTTCTTCTTCTTCTTCTTCTTCTTCTTCATCTTCTTCATCCCTTTCTGTTATCTATTTCTTGCAGCCATTCTGGATATTTTCCTTTCATTATTTTATGCTGTTGTGTTTCTCTCTCTCTCTCTCTCTCTCTCTCTCTCTCTCTCTCTCTCTCTCTCTCTCTCTCTCTCTCTCTGCTCCACTAAATGAACGTTTATTTACCTTCCTTCCTGACCTTATAGAAAAAAAATGTCGGCGTTTGGGTATTTTTACAATTATTATTATTATTATTATTATTATTATTATTATTATTATTATTATTATATGTATATTTGGCGTAGTGTTCTATTTATTATTACTGCGGCTCATTATTAATCTGGTAGTCAATTTGTATATATTAGTGGCGGAAATGTGAGCTGGAGATGATGGTAATGGTAATGATGTGCTCTCTCTCTCTCTCTCTCTCTCTCTCTCTCTCTCTCTCTCTCTCTCTCTCTCTCTCTCTCTCTCTCTCTCTCTCTCTCTCTCTCTCTCTCTCTCTCTCTCTCTCTCCATTTCAAAGTAGTGTTCTCCTTAAGAAATACGAAAAGTCTTTGGAACCCTCTTGTGTTTTTGTGGCCATGAATTATGCTCGTCCTTTTTTAGTGTCTAAGTGAGCCATTGGTGGAAAGTGACGGGGAGGGAAAGACGAAGAGCAAAGGAGAAAAAAAAAAGAATGATGGAGGTTGAAAGTAAATGAAAAAAAAATGAAAATAAAAGCAAGATGAATAGGTGGAACTTGATATATATAGGAGAAAATAGAAGACGAAAGGAGGATGAGGAGAAGGAGGAGAAGAAGGAGGAGGAGGAGGGGAAGGTAAGTACAGTGGAGAGGAATGTAGGAGTACATGTGTGGTTAGTTATTGAGACATATAGCAAGAAGAGAATATAGCAAAAAAAAGGAGGAAGAGAGGAAAAGGAAGGAAAATTAAGAGAATGAAGACGAGGAAGAGAAAGAGAAGAAGAAAAAAGAACAAATACGAATGAAGATAACAAGAAAAATACGAATCAGAGAGAGAAAGAGAGAGAGAGAGAGCTGGGGGGTCAGGTCAAATGAGGTCATAAGTTAAGGTCACTGTCCTGTTTGTCAAGAAAAATTTTTGTCTTACCGAGGGAGAGAAGGAGGAAAAACCAGGTAAAAGGAGAAGAGAGGAGGAAAAAGGAAGAAAGTAAGAGGAGGAGAGGAGGGAAAAAAGTTAATAGACAAGAGCGTGAAGGAAAAAAATAAGCGAAACGAAAAGGAAATAAGTAAAGGAAAAGAGGAAGAGAGTAAAAGAATAAACAAGGGAATGGAGATCAAATAAGAGAAAGAAAGTTGAGAAGGAAGAAAAAGTGAACAGAAGGAAAATGGATGACCTGAAAAAGACCCGGAGAGAAGGAAAGGGGAAAAGGAAGGAGGAAGAGAAGGATGGGATAGGGAAAAGAGGGAAATTATTCTTTCTGTGCCATCTAACAAAGAAGGTAGGGAGAAAGAGACAGGGAGGGAGAAAGAGCGAGAGGGGGAGAGGAGGGAAGAGAGGTAAAAATTCTTGCAACAAAGCAGGCCTCTCTCTCTCTCTCTCTCTCTCTCTCTCTCTCTCTCTCTCTCTCTCTCTCTCTCTCTCTCTCTCTCCACCCTCGGCGCTTAAATAAATTAGAACCATACTTTTGCCTGAGAATTGTTGCAGAGAGAGAGAGAGAGAGAGAGAGAGAGAGAGAGAGAGAGAGAAACATTTATTTTCATTTGAGGTTTGCTAACATGGGAACTGGATTAAAAAGTAATGATAATAACAGTAATAATAATAATAATGATAATACTAATGATAACAATAATAATAATAATAATAATGATAATAATAATAATAATAATAATAATAATAATAATAATGATAATAATAGTAATAATAATAACAATAATGATAATAATAATAATAATAATAATAATAATAGTAGTAGTAATAGTAGTGCGACTTACAGGTGTGTTAATTAAAAGTTGACTGTTGATGGTGATGGTGGTGGTGGTGGTGGTGGTGCTAGTGATGGTGATGATGGTGGTAGTGAAGGAGAGAGGGTAGAGGGGGAGTGATTTCAAAGCTTCTATCCTCCTCCTCCTCCTCCTTCTCCTCCTCCTCCTCCTCCTCCTCCTCCTCCTCCTCCTCCTCCTCCTCCTCCTCCTCCTGCGTGAATTATCGATTTAAAGTCCAATGTTGCCATCAAGAGGTTTAAAGATTTTCCACCTCCTCTTTACCTTTCTTCCCTTCCCTTCCCTCTTCCCTCCATTCTCTTATCTTTCCTACACTTCCCTATTTCTTTGTTTCACCTTTCCTTCTCATTCCTTTTATCATCTTCATCTTCAACCTCTTCATTCTCTCATTCCTTCCAGTCCATCATCTTCTGCCTCTACTATTCCTTCCTTCACTCCTTCCATCCTTCCTTCTTCACTCTCGTCCTTTCAGTATTCCTGCCAGATAGGAAATGGCCATATCCTACCTCATTTCTCCCCTATTCATCTCTCGGATATTCATCTCGACTATATTTTTCCCTATCTATTATTACTTCATAGGGAGTTAAAAATTTTCATATATATTCTTTCTTCTTTTTCTGTCTCTTCCCTATTTTTATTTTTATTGTATTTGTTCCTCCCAATCATCGTTTTGTTTTGTTTTTTTCAGTTTAGCTTTGTGTTTTTTTCACTTATGTTATTTTTTTCTTTAGTTTTTCTTATTTTTTGTAACTTTTTATTTCGATATCATTCATAGTTTCCTTCTTTCTTTTCTTCCTTCCTTCCTTCCTTCCTTCCTTTCTTCCTTACTTATTAGCTCCTATGGTTCCTCCCGCCCATTCTAACTCACTTTCCCCTCTTCATTTCTCTATTAAGCTCCTTTTTTTTTTTTTTTTTTACCTGTCCTTTTAACCCCCTCCACTTTTTACCCCTCCCTTCTTAGTATTTTTCCTCTCCTCTTAACTTCCTCTCTTAAACTCTCATCATTTTTCCATCCTTTCCTCTTAATTTCCCTTCCTTTCTTTTTTCCCCCTCAATCTTTTGCCCTCTGCTCAGTATTTTACCTCTCCTCTCCTCTGCGCTCCTCTCTTTTCTCCTCCTCTCCTCACATTCCTTATCCTTTCTATCTCCCAATTTGTCACGTCCTGCGCCTCGCCCTTGTTAATCTGCTGTAATTTTTTGTGGATGTCGTCTGCCTTCCTGGTAGGTTAGGGTTAAACAGGTGGAGAAAGACCAGGAGCAGCAGCTGAAGTAGTAGCATAGTGGTAGTAGTAGGAGAAGGGAAAGGTAGTCTAAAGTAGTTGTAGTAATAGGAGTAGTAGTAGTAGTAGTAGTAGTAGATAGTAGTAATAGTAGAAGTAGTAGTAGGAAGAGAAGGAGGAAGAGGAGGTAGTAGGTTAGATAGCATGGAGCAGAAACAGTAACAATAATGATAGGAGGAATAGTGTAGTAGTAATAGTAGCAGCAGCAGCAGTAGTAGTAATAATAGTCGTAGTAGGAGTAGTTGTAGTAATAGTAATAGTAACACCAGAAGCGGTAGGAGCAGCAGCAGAAGGAGGACGAGGACGAGGACGAGGACGAGGACGAGGACGAGGAAGAGGAAGAGGAGTAACGTAAAGACACTGCAAATAAACACATTACACAAGGCAGCTTCTGAACACTTCAAATTTAGTATATACTCTCATTAATCCTCACCTTCCATTATTGCTACATCCAACCTTCTCTTAAACCTTGAACCAAAATGCGGTGGTGGTGGTGGTGGTGCCAGTAGTATTAGTGATTGGTAAAGAAGAGATAGGAGAAATTAAGAAGAGAAGAGATAAGAAGAAATAACGATGATAGTAATAATTGAAGACATGAAAATAAAGACTGGGAGAAAGGAGTGGAAGAAGAAGGAAAGAAAGAAGTAGGAAATGGATGTGTGATAAGAGCAGAGGTATTAATTGACTGACCTGAAGAGAAGGAGGGAAGAAAAGAAATGAAGAAAAGCAGTCGTGAAAGAAGAAGGAGGAGGAGGAGGAGGAGGAGGAGGAGGAGGAGGAGGAGTTATTGGAGGTTAAGAATAAAATGAGAGGTAGGAGAAAAAAAAATAAGATCAGGAAGAAAGGTAAGAGAAAAATAACTAAAAAAAGAAAGACGTAGGAAGAGAACGAGGATGTGAATAAGAATAGGAGGGAAAATGAAGTGAAGAGAAAAAAACAAGGACGAGGAAATATACAACAACAAAAAAAAAGCTAAATGAGAAGGAAAAGAACTCGAAGAGGAAGGGAATAGGAAAAGAACAAAGATGTGAATAAGGCGGAAGAAAAATGCAATGATGAGAGGAAGACGAGGACGAGGAAATTTATGGGGAAAATACAACAAAATTAGGAAATCGAAGGCAGAAGGAAGAGAATAGTGATGTAAATAAGACGAGGAGGGAAAATAGATGCATTGAAGAGAGGAAGACGAGGACGAGAACGAGGCAAAGGAAGTTGAAGTTTGGGAGTCTCTATATGATTTTTCTCCCCTTTATCTTCAAGTTTTCGTCGAGTTTCCCAAAGTTGCATTCCAGAGTCCCTATTTTTAATTTTCCATTCTTAGAAACTCGTGTGTCGGGGGAGGGAACGATTTTTTTTTTTTTTTTTTTGTGGTTCGCGGTCCGTCTGTCTAGTTCTAATTCTCTCTCTCTCTCTCTCTCTCTCTCTCTCTCTCTCTCTCTCTCTCTCTCTCTCTCTCCTCTTTTCCGTGTTTTAGGAAGCTGTGTGTGTGTGTGTGTGTGTGTGTGTGTGTGTGTGTGTGTGTGTGTGTGTGTGTGTGTGTGACATTTTTGCTCAGTGATAGACATTTTTTTTCATCTAATTCCAACTAGTTTTGAATAAGATGACTTTTATGAGTATTTTTATCACTCTCTCTATATTGTCGTTCTATATCAATTCCTTTTGACAGATTTCTTCTTTCATTTTTTTTTATTATATAATCGTTTAAGGACATTACTGCACCATATCGTTTGTGTGTGTGTGTGTGTGTGTGTGTGTATGTGTGTTTGTATTCGTGTGTCTGTTTATCTGTTTGTCTGTCTGTCTGCATCACTCGCCCCTGCAAGTTCGTGTATGCAATACCTTCACAAATCTTAACAAATTCAGTTCAAGGCCACGCACGTCTCAGGCTCAACACGACACTCTCATGGCAGTGGCTTGGGAGTTCCACCAGGTGCGTCATAGGGTCTGGCATGCCACGGTAACGGTACTCTTCTACGGGGCGCTGTGAAGGAGGTAATTTTCATACCATATGTATACTCGCGTGCTGGAAAGACAGGGGATGGGGAGGGGATGGGGGAGTGTTGAGGGTTTGTAGGGGAAGAGAGCCATACCTTCCACTTCCCTACAGTGTCCTAGTTCTTCTCTACTGTCTTCCAAGGTACGTTCTGCGAGGAGGAGGAGATTAAGGATGGTTAGAATTAGAGCAGGCCGTGAAGGGAAATGAGGAGGAGATGGAAGTTTGAATAAATTTAACCTCTTGAATACTGGGATACATTTTTACCTTGAGATTTGTGTAGATTAGACCATTTTATTGACATTAGGAAGGGTCTATGGATGTCAGAAGATTAATGGCCACAGTCCATACTACTCTAATCTCCCACTTAAGTTCCTGAAGCTTTATAAAATCACCAAATAGTAACCAGAATGAATGTGGAAACGCGTCATGGTACCGAAGAGGTGAAATCGAGAGAGAGAGAGAGAGAGAGAGAGAGAGAGAGAGAGAGAGAGAGAGAGAGAGAGAGAGAGAGAGAGAGAGAGAGAGAGAGAGAGAGAGAGAGACAGTGGAAAGGAGGGGAAGATAGAGGAACACAGACGAAGATCAAACATCAGATTTGTTTACTCTGAAATGAGATACGTTGAATATATAAAGACTAAGAGAAGATGGAAGAGAAGCAGGAAGAGGAGGATGAGAAGGAAGAAAGAAATAGCCCACTCCGATTAATTCATCTCTTACAAACACAAACTCACTCAACAGCCAAATACGGACCGCCACTTTTTTTTTCTTTTTTTTTCGGGTGTGTGTGCCGAGAGTTATAAAGTTGTTTATAATTGAGGTGGCAGACAGGTGAGCTGGGCGGCACGGCACGTTACCTGGCCACCTGTTGGCGGTGGGGGAAGGGAGCAGTAGGCCTAATCAATTAAGTCATTAGGGTGTGAGTGTTACAGATACAGGTGGGCAAGTCTCGTGTGGAGATGAAAATTAGGCAAGAGAGATAAATGTGGTAATGACTAACTGAATTATTAAATTAAGAGAAGAAATTAATATGGTAATAATTGATTGATATATTGACTAAATAGATGTGCTGATTGATCGACTTACTAACGTTAAGAAATAAAAGAGGCAATGATTGATTGACTAATTGACCAAGATTTTCAAAGCACTACAATAAAAGCAACGCATAAAAATAACTTTACACTCATCGACAAGAAACAAGTTCATAAAAAGAATAGATTTTACAATTTCTACCCAGCACAGTGTTTGGAGATGGCAGAAGAAAAGGTGTCTCAGAGTACCTAACAAAGAAGAATGCAGCAAATGGTAATGAAACGGTTGTGGATGATGCAATATCAACCTGTCACATAATCACAATTTAACACCTCCACCTGCCATTCCCCTCGCCGTGGTGTGCGGGATGAAACACCTGGCTGGAGATAATGGAAAGCAGCGGAAGCACACACGAGGTACAGTAATGGAGATCAGACAGCGGCTCTACACCCTTACAAATAGACAGAGAGAGACAAACGGCCAGACAGACAAACATAAACCCCGCGTAAAGTAAACATAACACAGCAGGAAGGAGAATAAATTAAACACCCTATGGAAACAGAGGCTGTAGAAGGCACACAACTCTTCACTGGGGTACAGAAACACAGGGAAACAACGCTCCGAGGCACACAAACGCCGCCCGCCTCCTCTCACTGCACAGACACACAAGGGCGAGGGCGACACGGAATGTTATACAGGGAGACGTGTCAAGAACGTAAATTTCAAAGGTCGCCGCTTCAGGAGCCGCTTGTTTTGAGTTACTGTGTCCCTGTGTCTGTCTTGTCTGGGGAGGAACTGTGTGTGTGTGTGTGTGTGTGTGTGTGTGTGTGTGTGTGTGTGTGTGTGTGTGTGTGACTTTTTTCTCTTTCTTTTTCTTTCCCTTTATTTCACGTGTTCTGTATTTATTGGTTCTTTTTTCGTTTATGTATTTTTTCGTCGTCGTCGTCGTCCTCCTCCTCCTCCTCCTCCTCCTCCTCCTCCTCCTCCTCCTCCTCCTCCTCCTCCTCCTCCTCCTCCTTTTCCTCTTGACAACCCTTTTTCTTCTAATAAAAGAGGTAATAAATAAATAACTATCCCTCTCTCTCTCTCTCTCTCTCTCTCTCTCTCTCTCTCTCTCTCTCTCTCTCTCTCTCTCTCTCTCTCTCTCTCTCTCTCTCTCTCTCTCTCTCTCTCTCTCTCTCTCTCCCAGCATCTCCCTGACACGTGTCTTAGCCTCACCTAATTTTTGCCTCGAGGGGAGCTTAGCCAGCTTCTCCTGATTGGCTCAGCGGACAGCCAATCACTTGGACGCGCCACGACAATAAGGAAAGAAAGTGGCGGTGATTGGTGGAACTCTAAAGGGACAGACTGATGAGGTGGATGGTGGCTTCAGGTGGAAAATGACTTGATTGATGAGGGTTAAAGGAAAGTTTGCTAAGATGATGTCGATTTGATTGGGTAAATTGTCTTTGGGAGTGATCGATTTCAGGTTGGCTGATTTAAAAGGAAAGTGTTAATTATTTTGATGTCAGTAAAGTAAGTGAAGGATAGGTACCTAGTTTGATGTCAGTAAAGTAAGTGAGGGAAAAGTACTGTACGTAGTTTGATGTATGTACGGGATAGAAAAAAAATTGTTGATAGGTAAAGAAAAAAATGATTTGAGTAAAGGAATAGTTTAGGAAAGCAATGAATATTGAACTTTATAAAGACTTTAATAAAAAAAAAAAAGATGGCTAAGTTGATAGTGAGGGAAATAGAAGTTGGCAGTAATAGAGGTAGAGAAAAAACAATCAGTTGACAAAAGTAAGAGAAACGAAAAAAGTTAGTTAGGTTTATGGTATAAGAGGAACGAAAAAAGACGACGAAAAAAAAAAAATAATAATTCACGACGGCAAACAAAAAACACTCACGATGACGGCAGTTTTAGGGGGGAAGTGACGGTGATTGACGTCAATTAACGAAGAGAATGACTTAAGTTTACAGCGGTGAAATGAAGAACATTACTCACTTGGCGCCTTTAAGAAGAACTGAGATTGTTGGTGAGTTCCGGATGAGGCGAGAAGTTATTAAAGGCACGCCGTCACCAGGAGAATGTGACTAAATTGTTTGCAGTGACTCGTGACGCACTTCAGAGACAAACAGTGACTCGTGACGCCCTGAATAGATAAACAGTGACTCGTGACGCCCTTGGGAAGTAAACAGTAACACGTGACGTCATTAGTAGGTAAACAGTGACTCGTGACGCCCTTAAAGAAAGTACACAGTGACTCGTGACGCCCTTGGGAAGTAGACAGTGACTCGTGACGCCCAGAGTAGGTAAACAGTGACTCATTTGATTACTTCACTGTAGAGAAAATGACTTATTTGATGAGACAGTAGCCCGGATTCAGAGACTCTCTCTCTCTCTCTCTCTCTCTCTCTCTCTCTCTCTCTCTCTCTCTCTCTCTCTCTCTCTCTCTCTCTCTCTCTCTCTCCGACAGTTTACAAAGGCCACAGAGATGATGAGTCGGCTGTTTTATCCTGTCAATAATGCAGAAATCTTGTTAAACTATTAAACTATCACGAAAACCATAAAAACACCCTTAAAAGTTCCGTGTCACTTCAACTAGTCTTTAATGTAGTGGAGGTGCGGCGCGGAAGTTTTTCAAAATATGACCCAGTAAGTGAAGGTTCAGATAGGGAAAGTGACTCGCATCTGATGCAGTGAATGTGGACAAGTGGTGGAGGTGAGAGAGAGAGAGAGAGAGAGAGAGAGAGAGAGAGAGAGAGAGAGAGAGAGAGAGAGAGAGCATGGTGTTTCGACGCGCGAACGAAATAGCCGGCAGAATAAACAAAGGGATCTTGTAACTCACTGCTCACAAAAGCTTCGTAATAACAGCGTGAGTAAATTAATTGAAGGCATTATGCATTACTCACACTGCTGTTGTCTTTATTTTTAATCTTTTTTCTTTATTATTGAAGCGTTATAATGAGTGAGCGGAGGGAGAGTGAAAGGCCTGAATTAATTATTACCACCTCGGCGGCTCTGTAACCAATGGATGAATTTGTTATGTATTTCTCCCTTCACGCCATCGCCTCGTAACTAATTCACAGACAACGCACCACGCAATTTACTTCCTTCCCATACTTCCCCTTCCTCTACCTCCGTACTTTGGTTTCTCCCGTTAGGTGTCACTGCTGCATATTCCTCGTCACTTATTCCCTCTCTTTTTTCCATTGCCTCGTCACAAATTGAGAAAGCATCACGTAACAGTATGCTTCCTTCCTCATCTTGTTTTGGTTTTTCTTCTTTAAATAGCGACGGATGTGACCACTCGTTATCACTTTCCGCTGTCTTTTTTTTTTTTTTTCTTCATTTTGTTACACTCATCACCCACTTCTGTTTCTTCAGTGCATTCATAAACCACTTCCTTTTTTTTTTTTTCCTTCCTCGCTTCCTTCTGGTGAGTTAATCTACTACAGCTTCTCTTCCCTTTTCCACGTTTGTACCCTTCATCTCTTTTCTACACTATCAAATCATCACAGTCTTCCATTCAAAGCTTGGAAAGTAATAGTATATAACAGTTCCCCCTTGGACTTGATACAGAAAACTTGAGCTTCTCTTCCACAAAGCATTTAGATATTTTCCTTCTCTTGTAAGTGATTCTCTAAACTCGTTGAAATTAAAGAAAATACATGGTTAACCCCTTCATTTTTACCTTGAGATTTGAGTACGATTTATTGACATTAGGAAGGATTTAGAGAGGTCAGAAGATTAATGGCCACAGTCTTCACTATTTTAATCCCCTCATGACTTTCTTAAGCTACATAAAATCACCATAAAGTAAGCAGAATAAATATGGAAACACGTCATTGTACTTGAGGGATTACGAAAAAAAAAAAAACCGATCACACACCTCTTTTCACCATCCACATCACTATAACCCTTCCTTCACCTTCACTTGCATCTCCACTTTCTGCATCCCCGTCTCCTGAAGTAAGCTGTAAACTCTTCAAACTCGAAAACACCCCGGAAACGCCGAAGAAATAAACGCTGCTGTGAGTGAGGCCTGGAAGTGGTAAACAGCAGGGGGTCTTCTTTGCCTGCTTTGGGTCTTGTGCTTTGATCTCTGTGTGCCTCAATTTTAAGGTTGAAGCGAGGAAGAGAGGATGTGCTTGTCAAGAAGAAGAAGAAGAAGAAGAGGAGGAGGATGAGGAGGAGGAGGAAGAAGAAATATACGAGATGAAAAAAAAAGTAAGAGAAAAAAGAAAAAGCGAATGAAGACATGAATAAGAAAAGAAAAGGTAGGAGGCAGTGGAGCAAAATAGGTGGAAGAGAAGAAATGGGAGATGAACCGAAAAATGAAGTGATGAATAATAAGAGGATGATAAAGTGGTGGAGGGGAAAAAAGGAGGAAAATGGTGAGGAAAAAAGTAAGAGAAGCAGAGGAGCAAAATAAAAGAGAAAAGAGAAAAAAGTGGAAATGAACAAGGTGAGAAAAATGAGGGAAAGAAAAGGAAAGAGGAGAAAATTAATTAGAAAAAAATAAATGGAAGGAGAAGGAGGAGGAGGAGGAGGAGGAGAAAAGTGGCTTCATATAGATCTCTCAAACCTCCAGAGAGAGAGAGAGAGAGAGAGAGACTATGATGACGTTAATATTGAAATGTTCGGATACGCCGCCAGTTGAGCGTGTGTGTGTGTTCAGACGTTAATATTGGCATGTTAGGGTAAGTTTTCTTCCGGCTGAGTATCCCATTTTTTTTTCCCATACCGTGAAAGAAAATAGACAATTATATTTCTTAGGTAAAAAAAATAAATAAATAAAAAGTAAGTTGATAGATAGAAATGAAATACTAC
>NC_059298.1:13244226-13256726 GCF_017591435.1 Portunus trituberculatus
TAATTCCACGTAATCCTTTCTTGATCCTGTCTGTGCGAGGTGTAATCCCTAGGAAAAGCAGGAATTTTATCACTATTCTCGCTTCGTAAAGATTGTAATGTTAGGATCGGCAGACGAGATCCTAGTTGAGCTTGTATGTAATATGGAATGCTGTTAATAGGTTCAGATTCCTTTCCTCATCCCAGTTTTTCATAACACACGCTCGGGGAAAGGATACTGGAATTCAATATTGCGTCCATAATTTTGATACCAACTTTTTCTTCCTCTATTACATCACCGGGTTTTTTTTTTTTTTTTTTTTGTCTCGTGTTTTATTTTTTGAGCTTATATTATATGTACTATAGGAAGTCCACTGAATGAAATCTGACGCTCCTTTTTTTTTTTTTTTTTTTGTCTTGTTTCTTTTTTTTCAGTTGTATGGTTGATCGTCTTTTGTGAACGATGAGAACAGTGTGAAGGAAAAAAAAGTTGTTCTGTGGAGTCGTGAAAAGTGTCTCATAAGTACGACCGGTCATGAGAAATCTTATGAATAGCAGTGAAATTGTTTACATTCCTTCTGTCATCTCTTTTTTTTATATTTCTTTGATGTGTTTCTAAAGTTCCATTGTGAGGGTTCTGTTGTTTTTGCTATTCATTTATTTTATTT
This sequence comes from Portunus trituberculatus, assembly GCF_017591435.1. Classification (NCBI taxonomy): domain Eukaryota; kingdom Metazoa; phylum Arthropoda; class Malacostraca; order Decapoda; family Portunidae; genus Portunus; species Portunus trituberculatus. Next base: position 13,244,873 of record NC_059298.1, read on the forward strand.
TCATATTTATTCACTCATTCATATTTTTTTCTTTTTCATGAAGGTTAGCTATTAATGTCTCGGGAAGATTAAGGGACGAAGAGAGTCATGAAGAGTCATTGCTATTGTGAGGGATACTTAAGGCTTTGTAAGAGAATACGGACAGGTACACTAGATAGAAAGTTTACATCTTCCGTGTCACTCCTCTGAATCTTCTATTGAGCATCACCTTTACCATTGCCAGATGTAGCGAATCCTTCTAAAAATATCAGTCTCATTTAGTCAATCATCTACCCATTTCTTCTGCTACACTATCCTCTTACACTCCCAAAGTTTGTAAGGATTAGTTCCCTTAATTCCCAACCAGCCTCGTAAGGCGCTGAAGTTCTTTTCCTTGTTTCATTATTTCATACGCAGTGAAAAGGGAAATATTATTAAGAATAAACGCACGTAATTAACGAATGACACACACACACACACACACACACACACACACACACACACACACACACACACACACACACACACACACACACACACACACACACACACACACACACACACACACACACACACACACACACACACACACACCTCCACGTTCTCCACCTAGCTCTCCTCTCCACTGTATTGATCACGTTCCAGTACCTCCACAACAACGCTTACTTTCCCAGGCGTTACTCTTTGCATGACGCCTCCACCTGTTCATTGATCTGCTTCGCTCCTGATAATACGTCAACTGCCTCTCTGCGCACACCTGTACACACCTGCTGCCCTAATAGCATTCTGGTCAGAGCTACAAATACAGAAGGACATTCCCTAAGAACAGTTCCTTCATATACTGTGGAGAACGAAAAGAATGTACGATTTTTTTACGCATGTAGTAATGGAGAGTAAAGGAAGGATGATGAAACGAGTAGCGGCATGAAAGAGAGGGTAGTTAAGGTGACAGGAACATGAAATCGTAGCAGTGCAGCATCAACACCCGTCTCTTTTCGCCGTAATTTGAAACCCATCACACGTTTCCCGTAGAGTTTTCCTACCACATATTTACTTCCTGGTATGTTTTACTTCCCTGCGCGTGGCTGACAGACTGCGTGCTGTCGTCAGTGTCCCAAATGCCACAAGTATTCTCGAGAGAGGACGTGGCGAGCTTAGGATAGGTCAAGGTGAGGAGAGGAAGGGACATAGTGGTAACCTTGCCCTTCTTTACTTAAAAACTGCAGGAAGGTTAATGGAAAATTGAAGGTAGATAGGATGTGCGATGCTAAGATAAAGGTATAAATTTTTATTTGAGTGAGGCAGATGGAGTTAGGATTAAATAAACCTTAGACTGAAAGAATTAGGCAATGAGGAATACAAGACAGAAAGGCAGGGCGAAGATACAAGTAGAGTAACGTGAGCCAAGATGGAGGATACGGAACTGAGGCTGGATGAAGCAAAAAACAAACGAAACGCGATAGGATTCCATGCACAACAAGTAAATTGAGACAGGGCAGGATTAGAAGCAGATTGAGTGAGGCTTGGTCGGATGAAATGCAACGGAGGGACAAGAGAGACAGGCGAGAGAGACAGTGGGTGGAACAGAGGCTGGCAGACAGGCAAGCAGGCAGGCAGGCAGGCAGGCAGGGAGGTAGGTAGGCAGGCCAGGCAGGGGCGATGGGAGGCTAAGAGGAGGCTGGGTATGGATGGCGTGGGACGAACGGGGGCATAGCAGCGTAACAGAGTGTGGTGAAGCGAGACAGACCTGGCAGCACCCGTCAATGCCTCTCTGTGCCACGTTGTGTTATCGCTTCACACACGCAGGCGTCCACTCACTCACCCCTCTCCCTATCCCTATCCCTCTCCCTCCCTCTCCCTCTCCCTATCCCTATCCCTCTCCTTCCCTCTCTAGCACTGTATTAAAACTTTTCTGTCCCTCCCGTGGTACTTTATCATGAGTTTTGGGTCTTTTTTGCGCAGAATACTCGTGAATCAAGGCGGAAACTTTGGGTAATGTTTATCTCATGCGTCATCCAAACCTGGGGAAGGGAATTTGATGCAAGATTCGTATGAAAATCTCAGTAACTTTTTTTTTTTGTTATTTTTTTTCTTCCTCCTCCTCCTTCTTCTCCTTCTTCTTCTTCTTCTTCTTCTTCTGCTTCTTTTTCCTCGTCGATTCCTGAGTCATGATTTTGTCCTCTTTGGGTTTTCATTACAGCGTTTGAATTACGACTAGAGAGAGAGAGAGAGAGAGAGACAGAGACACAAACAGACAGGGACACAGACAGACAAACAGATATAGGGAATGAAAACCTGTGGATAATAGACGTAATTCTCTTAAAACTGACTCTCTCTCTCTCTCTCTCTCTCTCTCTCTCTCTCTCTCTCTCTCTCTCTCTCTCTCTCTCTCTCTCTCTCTCTCTCTCTCTCTCTCTCTCTCTCAACTATCTATCTACCTTTAACAGCCACAAGTTTGGTAGAGAGGAAGAAAGATGAAGAGAGACTGTATTTTTTATCATATCCTAACATTAAAGGGAAGGACTGTGTGTGTGTGTGTGTGTGTGTGTGTGTGTGTGTGTGTGTGTGTGTGTGTGTGTGTGTGTTTCTGTGTGAGTGGGCACGCCAATAAAAGATCTAATCCATCTGCCGCCTTCAAATTATCATCCCACATATTCATTATTTCCCCTACAAGTCTCTCTCTCTCTCTCTCTCTCTCTCTCTCTCTCTCTCTCTCTCTCTCTCTCTCTCTCTCTCTCTCTCTCTCTCTCTCTCTCTCTCTCTCTCTCTCTCTCTCTCTCTCTCTCTCTCTCTCTCTCTCTCTCTCACCCATCATTTCACCTGTACCCGCATCACCTCCCATTCCGCGTGACCCTCCCTTATATTACCCATTACTGGCATGTCCTCCCCTTAACTACCTGCCCATGCCATCACTAACCTTCCATTACCTTCATATAACTCACATGTCTTGCCCATCCTTGCCTCACCTCCCTTTAATCCCTCCCTCTCTCATTCCCTCCTTCCTTCCTTCCATCCTTCCTTCCTTCTCGTCTTTACTTCACCTCCTCTGTTCCTGTTTTGTTTATCTATCTTTGCTTCATTTATGGTATCTTGTTTTTTTTTTTTTCTTATCTCATACCTTGTTTTCGTTATTTTCCTTCTTTATCTTTTTTTTTTTTTTTGCCTTAGTATTATCGGTTTCTTTATTTCTTGTCTTCGTTTTTTGTCTTCCTATCGTGAGTTCGTGAGTCAGTCAGTCAGTCAGTCAGTCTTCTTCTTCATATTATTATTATTATTTTTTTCTTCGTATTCGTCTTCTATTCTTCTTTTTCCTCTTTTTCTTGTTTTTCTTCTTCATTCTTCTCCATTCGATGTCTCTCATTAGGAAATGCTTCAACATGTCAACCTTCCTCAGTCACGGCTATTGCGAGGACTTCATCTCTCCACTGCAGCCATATATAAACCTCTTACAGCTATCACGAATGGGGTGTTTGTAATGAAAAGTCGCATGCATCACTAAAGTCCCACTTCCAACCCCATCAACTGATATTTACTATTGATTTAGAGCACTCTTTTTTTGCTTCCTCCGCTTAACCCCTTCAATACCGGGATTCATTTTTACCTTGAGATTTATCTACGATTAGACCATTTTATTGACATTTGGGAAGTGTCTATAAAGATCAGAAGATAAATGGCCACAGTCTTCACTATTTTAACACCCCCACATGAGTTTTTGAAGCTATATAAAATCACCAAAATACAAGCAGAATGAATATGAAAACGCGTCAATGGTACTGAAGGGGTTAAGGACGAGCAAAAGATGGGATAAACAACATTTTTTCACCCTTACAGTTTTGCTTTGGAGAAAAGTGAAGTACTGGATGATCTTGTTGTCTAAATAAATACATGAGACGAATGAAAATGCGCGGAAAACTCTTATTTATATTGACTTAATCTTGAAAATTGCGAGGACGGACGTAAATTTAAGAACTAGTGAGGGTAAAACTGAGGGAGAGATGTGGGTTTATAAAGATAAATGTTGTGAAAGGAGTTTAGGCTTTAGTGAAGGGTTTATAGCTTTCAAGAGACCGTATAATGCCTTCAGGAGGTGTTAGTGCCATAAAATGTTAATGATGCTAATACTATGTCATTTTCTTACCTCCTTCCTTCCTGCCTTCCTTCCTTACACCATATACACCCCTCATGACAACTGCTTTATTATTTTAGTGTGTGTGTGTGTGTGTGTGTGTGTGTGTGTGTGTGTGTGTGTGTGTGTGTGTGTGTGTGTGTGTGTGTGTGCGTGTGTAATTGATCTTGTGTGTACTTAGCCTATTTTTTTCATGGCCTAATTATAAGTACACACACACACACACACACACACACACACACACACACACACACACACACACACACACTTGTTTCCAGGAGGGTGATAGCTCAGGTCAAAAGGAGGTCAGGTCACATGGGAGTTTTGTTTTCCTGTCCATGCTGCCCTTGTTGTTGCTGTTGTTGTTGTTGTTAATGTTCCTGCTGCTCTTCTTTTTCGTATATTGCCAATGTTGCTGTTCATATTCTTCTTCTTCTTCTTCTTCTTCTTCTTCTTCTTCTTTTCTTCTTCGTCATCATCATCATCATCGTCGTCATCTTCATCATCTTCTTTTAACCACTCATAAAAATATCCAGATGTAAGATAACATTTAACAATTAGCACACATCAGTAAGAACGCCATAAATTTCTAATCCTATTTACTTCAGCTCAATATCAGTTTCTCTACCTTTACTCACGTTAATGGGCTGAAGGCGGGAGATAAGAACACACGATATGATTTATGGGGTTGAAAAAAGAGACTGTAAATTGCAAATAAGATTATCATATGCAAGGCTAAGAGTTTGGTGCGCGGGAAGCGAGCCAGGAACACTTATGGGCGGCTGTGGGTGGGTTGGTTGGTGGTGTTGGTGGGTGAGTGGGTGAGTGCATGGGTGAGGGAGAGAATGAAGGACAGTAAGTGATGCATTTTTTTTTCGCTTTGTGTGAATTTGTGTATGCATGAGAGAGAGAGAGAGAGAGAGAGAGAGAGAGGGAGAGAGGGAGAGAGAGTCGAATATTCCCACGTCTCTTGCAAAAATGCGACTAAAACACACACACACACACACACACACACACACACACACACACACACACACACACACACACACACACACACACACACACACACACACACACACACACACACACACGTTCTGGTCACTGCCTCGCGAAACTGTTACAACACCATCACCACTTCCACCAAAATGTTTAACTCGCATCAAAACTACCACTTAACTCCACCAGCCCAGAACAAACACACACACACACACACACACACACATACACACACACAAAAAATATATAGTATAATAGTAAATAACACAAAAATCAAATAAAAATAGAGAAAAAAAAACTAATATAAAATAAACCTTACATATTATTGAACCTTCAAAAAAAGAGAGAAAAAATAAAGTGTTTTTAGTCGAATATTAAAAATTTCATTGACATATACAAACATGGGAAAAATACAGTAGTAGTTTCAACAGTACGAGTAAGGAAGGAAGTATGTGTATGGGGCTTTGTGGAATACTACCTGGCATGCAATATCGTGATGGCCCCGCACAGGTGACCCCAATACGTGGAATACTACCTGAATACCTGGCGATTGATGGAGCGCCTTTGTCTTTATGTAGTTTAGGATATACAGGGGACGGTGAAGGAGGAAAGGGAAGGAGAAGAGGAAGAGGAGGAGGTGGAGGTAATGGAATTGATAATGATGATGACGTTGGAGAGGAAGGTAACGGGGGTGGTACAGGGAGACGAGGAGGAGGAGGAGGAGGAGGAGGAGGAGGAGGAGGAGGAGGAGGAAGATAAATCGTTGGAGATGGAATGAAATAGATAGTAAATATAAAAAAAAGGTAAATTAAAGTAAGTTTTTAATTTTTAAAGAAGAGAGAGAGAGAGAGAGAGAGAGAGAGAGAGAGACATACAAATAAACAGACCAAATCGCCGGAAAAATCAATTGGTATATGGTTAGTAAACACACACACACACACACACACACACACACACACACACACACACACACACACACACACACACACACACACACACACACACACACACACACACACAGACACACGTATTCCTTTCCACTCTCCCCTGTGATTGAGACACTTTATTGATTGCATTTCGTGTGATTGGCAGGAAGTTTTGGGCGTTTACCTGTGTTTACGTCCTCCTCCCCCACGTCCAACCCAACCCAACTCAACATCCCCGCTTTATTTAGTATCCAGCTTTTATTTTTAACCATTTGTCCTTTTTTTCTTTAGGTATATAGGCCGCGGGTTGCAGTAAATAAATAAAAAGGTTGCTGAAATGCCGATGACCCGAAAAAATGTCAGGTTATGTTTCGTTCAAACTAAATTAATTCAAATGGCATTCTTTCAGTAGTCTTCCATATTTGTTCGTGTTTTTATTATTATTATTATTATTATTATTATTATTAGTAGTAGTAGTAGTAGTAGTAGTAGTAGTAGTAGTAGTTCATTAGCCGTTGTGTCATTGTTACAGTTACATATTTTGATTTCCTGCCTTTATACTTACTAATGGTCAGGTTTGTTCTCGGTATATTAATTTTGCCCTTTTTTTTCACTTATCTTTCTTTGTTTCCTTTATTTAGTGTATTTATTTCCGTCACATGTTGGTTATCTGCATCGTGTGTGTGTGTGTGTGTGTGTGTGTGTGTGTGTGTGTGTGTGTGTGTGTGTGTGTGTGTTTCCTTTCGTGTCTATTTTTCTTATTGCATTTGTTTGACATTTTTACTTTATTTGATTGAACTCTCTCTCTCTCTCTCTCTCTCTCTCTCTCTCTCTCTCTCTCTCTCTCTCTCTCTCGTGTTGATATTGAGAAATTCTTAAGAAAAATAACGTCTCTCCTCTAGAAATAGCAACAGAGACGTCCAATTATCGGCAATAAAACGCTCAGAGGAAGAAAACGAGAAAAGATTGAAAAGAAAGCAAAAGAAACCGAACACTTTTTATTGGCAGCTATTAATATATATCGCCGTTCCTTTGTTGTTGTGTTGCTACTGCTGCTGTTGTTGTTGTTGTTGTTGTTGTTGTTGTTGTTGTTTCCTGTGCTTCTTGATCTTGTTTATTCTACTTCTTCTTGTTCTTCCTCTCCATTTTTCTTCTTCTTCTTCTTTTCTTCTTCTTCTTCTTCTTCTTCTTCTTCTTCCCGTTCATCTTTCTTCTTCTTCTTCTTCTTCTTCTTCTTCTTCTTCTTCTTCTTCTTCTTCTTCTTCTTCTTCTTCTTCTTCTTCTTCTTCTTCTTCTTCTTCTTCTTCTTCTTCTTTCTTCTTTCTTCTTCTTCTTCTTCTTCTTCTTCTTCTTCTTCTTCTTCTTCTTCTTCTTCTTCTTCTTCTTCTTCTTCTTCTTCTTCTTCTTCTTCTTCTTCTTCTTCTTCTTCTTCTTCTTCTTCTTCTCTTCTTCTCCTTCTTCTCCTCCTCCTCCTCCTCCTCCTCCTCCTCCTCCTCCTCCTCCTCCTCCTCCTCCTCCTCCTCCTCCTCCTCCTCCTCCTCCTCCTCCTCCTGTACCACCACCACCACCATGTAATCTTAACGATATACTTAACAGACGAACACTTAAAAAAACACACAGACGATGAGAAAACAGCCTTCACCACACTACCATGGGAAACAGTCGCCTCGTGTAGTCCACCCTTGGGAACTTCGAAGGCGTGAGAAAGAACGAACGACCGTGTGGAAGGAGAGGAGAAGAAAGCTTGCGTCAAGAGGATGCTGGAAGAAAGTAGTTTGATATGACAGAAGGAAAATAAGTAGACGAGAGAGAAGAAGAGAGTGACTGAGGAAGGCACAAAAGAAGTAACACGTTGGAGAAGATTGATTTCTTGTGGCTGCTCTTCAATCAACACCCCTACCCCCCCTTTAGCACCATGCCGCGTTTTCATATTCATTTTGGTTACTACTTGGTGATTTTATACAGCTTCACAAACTTAGGTGGTGATTCAAACAGTAAGGACTCTGGCTATTAATCTTTTGACTTCCGTAGATTCTTTCTAATGCAAATGAAATCGTCTAACCATACCCAAAAATCATGGTAGAAATGCGTCTCAGTATTAAAGGGGTTAACTATAGAAGCTGATTAAGGAGGAGGAGGAGGAGGATATAGGAGTTGAGAGATTTTTCTAAAGCCGTGGGAGAGAAGAGTGTTTGTGTAGAATTGTATGCACGGGTGTCACTGTCGGTGTTTGAAAAAAGGTTATGGTAAAGATTTTGTTATGTGAGGCGTTCCTTATATTTTGTTTTGTAAGTATTTTGGGTTAGTAAGGGAAAACTGGACGGGTGTTGCGGGAGCGGTGTGGGCAAGGCAGGGATTGTCTGGGCGTGGGAGGGATTATGAGGGCGTGAGGAAAGATTATGAAGGTATGAAAACTTATCTACTTACTCGCCCACGCCTCTCCCAAGTTTGTCCTCCTTGCTCTTTATGTGTTATTAGATATTAGTTACTTGTATACAATATTTCGTGCTCATATATTTTTTTTTCTTTTTTCATTTATTTGATGTTAATTATTCACTTATTTCTTTATTTCTTTATTTCATCATTCATTTTTATTTTCGTTTTTTTTTTGTAACGTTATGGGTACAAATTAACATGAAGTAAACTAAGAACCATTCTATTTTTTTTTTTTCATATACTTTTTCTTATTCGGGCCGCCGTGGTACAGTGGAGCCATACGCGCTTTGGGGTCCAAGGGGCCTCCAAGCGCACGGGTTCGAATCCTGTCCATGGTCCGAGTGTAGGTTGGGCTTCCTCACTCGGGGCAACTGTTTCCTAGCGGGTGGGCTTTGAGATAGGAGGTACACAAAAAGTATCCCCTTTAGCCCATAATTTCACATAAAAATCCTACATGGTATAAAAAAAACTAATTTCACATATTCCTTTCACTGTGTATCATTTACCTTTCGCTTTATCTTATTGTTCCATAAAGAGATATATGTTAGAAAATATGCGATTATGTAGAGAGAAATAAAGTAAAAAAGAAACATACTGAAGCCATCCATTTTAATTAAAGATTCTATTGTATTTATCTTCACCGTATCGACATTTTCTTTCTCCTGCTCAGAAAACCCGATAAAGAAAAATCTATATCATCCCAGCAACTGACTTCGCTTTTTCTTTTCCTTATTTTAGTCATCCCTACGCACCATTTTCTATCGTGTGTAGAAAACGAGATGAAACGGCGCCATCTACTACATTTTTCCTCCATACCTAGATTTTTCATATTTTTATTTGAAAACTTGATGAAATGGCGTGTTTTTTTTTTTTTTTTTTTTACCATTTACCCGATTGGTTTTGAATGTTTTCCTGAAGCATGTTTTGATTAATATTCCGCCGCCTATCGCTTCAAGCTAGAGAGAGAGAGAGAGAGTAATGGATTTTGACTGTAATGGTCTCCTGATCGTGGCTATGAAAGTGTGCTAGTTGAGAAAGTGGGATGGCAGTAGTAGCAGTAGCAACACTAGTAGAAATTGTAGTAATAGTAATAGTAGTAGTAGTAATAGTAGTTCGCTTCTTTTTTAAATTTCTCTACATTTGTCATAATGTATGTTATTTCATGCAAATAGGAATAAAGTAAGAAATAAAAACAAGAGCAAAGACAAGATAGCAGACAGTCCCTTCCTTAGATTCAAAGTAGTAGGCGTAGTAGTGGTGGTGGTGGTGGTGGTGGTGGATAAGTCAACAAAGGATACAAACGAACACTCCTTCATTACCACCTCGCCCTGTTTGGTGGTGTTCGCGTGACATCCAATACTCCCTTCCTTATAACACGCCCTAGTATTGCAGCGTTGGCTCACCACTACATACACACACACACACACACACACACACACACACACACACACACACACACACACACACACACACACACACACACACACACATTAGAAATAAATAAGTGAAGGAGAAAAAAATCACAGCCAGGAACATGTCTTAATTAATTTCCCTGGAGATCTCAACGTACACTGAAAATTTAATCATTCACACGCGGCGAAAAAGAAGCCGGTGAGTTATTACATGAAAATTAAACTCCCGTAACCTCATCCGAATTCACCACCTCAAAGAAAAACAAATAATAAATCCTCTATTTCTCTATCACCATCACAAAAACAACGATACTCACTTCTAAATACCTTGAACTGTAAGGGCAAAACACAGCACGTGACAAGAGACTGACTGGTTGGATACGAGGATGCTGGGGGTGGGAGAAGCTAACACGAAGACGAAGCCAGTGCCAGGCGCGTGGATTTGGAGGAAGTTGTTTACGTCTAGAAAGTAATATGATTCCGAGGAAGCGTTTGGAGAGGGAAAGGAAAGGAAAAGATGGGAAGACTGCTGCCAGAGAAAAGAAGGGGTGAAAGAGGAGCAGAGAGATGAATTTAGAGAATGATAGAAGGTAAAAATAGGTAAAGAAGAGAGATACGAGAATAGGGAGAGTAGGTTTAACGAAAAAGAGAAGAGAAGGAAAGAGGAAAGATGAAGGAATAATGATGGAAAGGGAAGAAAGAATGAGAGAGAAGCGGAAAAGGGGATGACTGTTAAGGAGAGGCTTAGATGGAAAGGGAAGGAGGAAGGGATGAATGGGAGATAAAAGTAAAGAGGATAGGTAAATGTTTATGAATAGGATTAATGGAAAGGGAGACTGAGAGAACGGAGGAGAGAGGGAATGATAAGTTGGGAAGAATAGAGTAAGAGAATTGAAACGAAAAGAGACAGAGACAGAGAGAGAGAGAGAGAGAGAGAGAGAGAGAGTATTGAAAAACCAAGATATGTAGAATTGTTTTTTGTTCTGGTAACTCGATAACAGTGTGTGTGTGTGTGTGTGTGTGTGTGTGTGTGGGTGGGTGGGTGGGTGTGGGTGGGTGGGTGGGTGGGTGGGTGAGTGAGTGTGTGTTGCAGTGGAAGGGCGAGGCAATCTTGGATAAATGAAACAAAAAAAACGTCGTTTGTCCATTCACTGTTGCAGATTCGTGATAAAAGTGTTTCGCCACCACCACCATCACGTACTGCTGCTGCTGCTACTGCTACTGCTACTGTTACTGCTACTGCTACTGCTACTGCTACTGCTACTGCTACTACTACTGAGGACGCGAGAAAATATTTAAAAGCTGTTATCATTTCGAGATAGAGAAATGAAAGGGGAGAAACTCGTAGCCTCAAGGAAAAAGAAAAGAAGAAGAGGAAGAGGAAGGAAAGAGCAGAGGAAGTCGTAATAAAACATCAAAACACTCAAGGAAAGATTCTGTTTTCATATTGCTGGCAAGGAGGACTCGGCAAATAAACACTGACGGCAAAGAGTAAGCAGGAAGGAAGAAAATGAGAGAGAGAGAGAGAGAGAGAGAGAGAGAGAGAGAGAGAGAGAGTGAGTAGAAACAAACTTCATTAGGAAAAATAAGAGCTTCAGATTATTTATTTTTTTTAAGGAGCTTTAAGATGAGCTCTCAGATTGCTTAGTTTCTTTTTTTGTTTATCCTTTTTTTTTTTTTTTTTTTAGGTGAAGGTATGCGTGCAATCTGTCAAATAGCACTAGAATGATAGTAGCTGGCAGTAGTAAGAGGAGTAGGAGTAGTAATGGCCAAGTATTTTATTACATTATGGAGATGACTATTTCCGGATAAGCTGAGGTTAAGAGTAGTAGTAGTAGTAGTAGTAGTAGTAGTAGCAGTAGTAGATGTAGTAGTAGTAGTAGCATTAACCGCATCAATAACAGTGAAATAATAAGAAAGGGAAAAAGCTGCTACGTTGTTTAAATTGACTTAACAACTACGATAATAATAATAATGAT
>NC_059298.1:13261726-13264226 GCF_017591435.1 Portunus trituberculatus
CAATAAACACCACATAGAGAAGTCAATGAACTGAAGGTTTAGAGGACACATATGCATTTATATATTTATTTGTCGACATTCATATACATTAATTTATTTTCCTATCATTTTTTTTTTTTTTTTTCCTCCTTCATGACATCCAGATTGATTCGCTAATGAACAGTGTTGCCATTAAGAGGAGGTGCTAACATGCCGTCTATAGAGTAATGCTACCACCACCACCACCAACACCAACACCACCACCACCACCACCACCACCACCACCACCACCACCACCACCACCACCACCATCACCGTAATAATTGATGTTGTTGCTTTTGTATCCGAAAAATCCTCGCCCACAATCCAGCACACACACACACACACACACACACACACACACACACACACACACACACACACACACACACACACACACACACACACACACACACACACACACACACACACACAAGCGCGCAGGTGCAGAGGCATCCAGGCAATGACGTCAGTATTTGGGAGGAGGTGAGGGGGGATGCTGTGGAAAAGAGACGGCGGAGAGAGAGAGAGAGAGAGAGAGAGAGAGAGAGAGAGAGAGAGCACAACAGCCTCAGTATGACCTAGTTTTTGTTTACGGGTACTCTCTCTCTCTCTCTCTCTCTCTCTCTCTCTCTCTCTCTCTCTCTCTCTCTCTCTCTCTCTCTCTCTCTCTCTCTCTCTCTCTCTCTCTCTCGTCCGTCTATCAGCATGTCACTCTGTCCTTTCGTATTCACTTCCTGTCCTTTGCATTGTTACTTTGTGTCTGTCTGTCTGTTGGGCTTTCCCTTGCCGTCTCTATCTGAGAGAGAGAGAGAGAGAGAGAGAGAGAGAGAGAGTTGCAATCAGGAATAAAAGAGCGAATTTCTAAGAATAAAACGTGACTTGCTAAATTAAATGTTATATTCGTCGATTACTTGAGAGTGAACAGGTAGAGCGAGAGAGAGAGAGAGAGAGAGAGAGAGAGAGAGAGAGAGAGAGGAAGGGGGACAGGCCGTGCATAAAAGTTTTTAGTACCGAAGATAAATCTCTAAAACTGTCACTGGAAAATGCTTCATTGGTAAAGTATTTGTAATATATTTCTCTCTCTCTCTCTCTCTCTCTCTCTCTCTCTCTCTCTCTCTCTCTCTCTCTCTCTCTCTCTCTCTCTCTCTCTCTCTCTCTCTCTCTCTCTCTCTCTCTCGTCACGACATCGAAGAAAATTATATTATATTTATTCATTTATTATTATTATTATTTTTTACTGACAAAATTTCAATAAAGGTCTAAAGTATTTCAGACATATTTCTTTGCTCTCATGATCGATTGGCTGCCTTGTGTAGTCATTGTTTTTTTTATTTACCTTGATTAATTGAGCGACATGTGTACTTATTTTTTTCTGCACAGATTGCTGGGAGTCACATGTCGTTCTTGCCCTTAAATTCTTCATCTCGTTAATTTTGCACACCCTGTTATATTTCCGCGTTAACGAGAACTGTGTGAGATGGAGTGTATTCTTATAAAACTCCATGACCTTTCTTTACGACTATTTTCAAAGGTCACTCAAATTATCTCTCTCTCTCTCTCTCTCTCTCTCTCTCTCTCTCTCTCTCTCTCTCTCTCTCTCTTCTCTCTTCTATTTTCTCTCCTATTCTCTCCCTTACAATCTTCCACCACCACATACAATATTAACCATTTCCTTCCTTGCTCGACAGAATTATCCACGAGTCTGGCTTCACTCCCGAGGACTTCAAGCAGTACCGGCCGGTCGTATACTCCAACACCATCCAATCCCTCGTGGCCATCCTGCGCGCCATGCCCAACCTCGGAATATCCTTCGGCAACAACGAGCGAGAGGTGAGTGAATGTGTGTGTGTGTGTGTGTGTGTGTGTGTGTGTGTTTGGTTGATTAACGCTAATGTAACAAATATCAACAGCAGTGAGGCGAGTTGTGTTTACGTGAGCGAGTGAGTGGTTGATTTAGCGTCAAATAGGAAACAACTAAAGCAGCAACAAGGAGGCTAACAATTACATGCGTGAGTGAGTGACAGTGAGTGAGTGAGTTCCTGATCTACTCTAAGAAACAGCGAGCCAGGTCTGTTTATGTGAGTGAATAAGCGAAAGAGTGAGTAATTTTATTTGAGTTAGAGTCAGTGAGTGAATGAGTTGACTAACAAAACGTAACGAATGAGAGATCCAAAAAACAAAAATAAGCTTACTCTGATATGACCTGAATGCGGTAGTGAAGGTGACTCGCTCGTCTTAACCTAACCTGAGAGAATGAATAAGTCAGAAGCCTGTAGCTTAACCTAACTTAACACTCAAACCAGCTACAGAGAGGTGAGTCCTTCAAGTCTTGTTGAATTTACAGGTGAAAAAAATTGATTGAAGAGACTTTTTGGGTCAAGGGACAGACAGCTCTTAGTGAAGGTCGTGAGGTGGTGAGGGTCAAGTGCTGTTAAGTTTCTAAAGGTCAAATAACATCTCTTATTGGATTTCTAGGTCA
>NC_059298.1:13281726-13321726 GCF_017591435.1 Portunus trituberculatus
AAGAAAGGGAATAGAAAAATGAGGAATTGAGAAAAGGATGGGAAAGAAAGGGGAAAGGGAAATAGGATGCTGATTGGAACAGATAGGAGAGGAAAGTGTAGAAAAAAAGATGAATTAAGGATGAAGGAAAAGAAGGAATGAAGAGAGAAAAATAAGTGATTCGAATGTACATTTTAATTTTGTTATTATTGCTGTTATTATTATTATTATTATTATTATTATTATTATTATTATTATTATTATTATTATTGTTATTATTTTCATTTTCATTTCTTTTTACGAGCCAGAGTAAAGATTAGATAGACAGATGGAAGAGAGAGAGAGAGAGAGAGAGAGAGAGAAGAGTGTCAGGCTTTCCCAATACCACACCACACACATTCATCAGGAAGCCTTTTTACACTCTCTCTCTCTCTCTCTCTCTCTCTCTCTCTCTCTCTCTCTCTCTCTCTCTCTCTCTCTCTCTCTCTCTCTCTCTCTCTCTCTCTCTCTCTCTCTCTCTCTCAGCTTCGTCTCGTTTCAGATGAGAAAAATTCTAGTTAATGGGAACACTGGTACCCTCTCCCCTTACTTCCCCTTACTCCTTCCCCACCTCTCCCCCTTACCTCTTACCTCTTGTTCACCACTGCTGCCTGTAATTTATGTGTTCTCCATCCTCTTCGTCCTTTCTTCGTCTTTTTTCTCTTTCTCTTTTCTTCCTCACTGTTTTTCCGTCTTCGTAACCCAGTTTTGTTCTTGATATTGTTTTTGTTTTTTTACTTTTTTTTATTCTTTCTTATAGTTGTTTTTGTTCCTCTTTCCTTTTTTCGTAGTTTTTTTTTGTCCTTTTCCTCGTTATGATAGGAGTGGTAGTAGTAGTAGTAGTAGTAGTGATAATAATAGTGATGATGATAATATGAACAACAACAACAACAACACTAGCAAGCAGACCTGTCTATTTTTAAACTTCAATTTCTGCAGCATCATTATTTTTATCAAGCAAGGATCATGAATAAATTAAGTGTTCCTATTTTCATTTTAGAGCGAAACTTAAATGTCTTACTTATTCTACAACTCCTCCTCCTCCTCCTCCTCCTCCTCCTCCTCCTCCTCCTCCTCCTCTTTTTATTTTGTTTTTTGTTTTGTTTTCCTGATCTTGTTTCTTTGGGTTTTCCTCTTACTCCTGCTCCTTCTCAAGATTCTTTTACTTCCCCTTTCCTTACAATTTTTTCCTTGTTTCTTTATTTCGTTAGCTTTCTTTCTATTTTTGAGGCCTTTTTCATTGACAACCGCATATATTCTTCCTCTCTCTCTTGGTCTTCCCCTCACTCTTTCCATCGCTGTCTCCCTCTCCCTGCACTTTGCATGTAATAACACTATATATAGCATCTCTGATCTTATTCCGAATCCATCACTGAGGCAATACATGTATATCTGCGTTGGCCTTTTCTCCTCCTCACTGACCACTGCGCCCACGCCTCTGACGCGACACCCACTCTGAATACCTGATATCCTACTCACTCCCACACACACACACACACACACACACACACACACACACACACACACACACACACACACACACACACACACACACACACACACACACACACACACACACACACACACACACACACACACACACACACACACACACACACACAACAATTTACCTACTTTTTTATTTGCATTTCCAAAAGAGATAGATAGATAGATAGATAGGTAGATAGATTATTATTGATTAACTTGATAAAATGCATAAAAAAGATGTCTTAGTAAAGATAATATACATGTTAATTTCTTTTTTCTTTGTTGATTTTTTTATTTGATTGAGTCTTCTTTCTTTAAGTTAATATATCTGTCAACTCACCTTTCTCATTCTTCTCTTAACACGCACACACTTATTTACTTACTTACTTGCCTTTCCTAACAAATACATACTCCCAATACAAACATACATTTATCTAACACACCTGCTCATCTTCCCCCAATACACACCTGTCCTAAAACACACCTGCTCATAACACACACCTCTCCCCAACAAGCACCTGGTTCGTATCCACCTAAACCCAGAGCTGCTTTCCCAACCAACACACACACACACACACACACACACACACACACACACACACACACACACACACACACACACACACACACACACACACACACACACACACACACACACACCTCGCTCTATCACCGCGTGGGCCACAAAATCTGAGCCCAAAGGTATCAGTGGCAAGCGTTTTAATTACCTGTTGCCATGGTAACGCTGAGATCTCCATAGTGACCGGGTGGTGGTGGTGGTGGTGGTGGTAGGGAGCTCAGCCATGGCGTATTGATAGTGGTGATCGTTGTGGTGATTTTGTTTATTATTGTGACTGATTTTGGTGTGTGTGATGTGGTTTTTTTTTGTGTTGTTGTTGTTGTTGTTGTTATTGGTGGTGGTGATGGTGGTGGTGGTGGTGATTATAATTTTGTTTGGGGTAATGAAATGAGATGACAGTGATGGTGATGACATTTACAGTTGTGGAAGTCATGGTGAAGTATTGAAACAGTGATTATGGTGTTATGTATTAATGGTGGTGGTGGTGGTGGTGGTGGTAAATGTCAGGATGATGATGTTGCTGGAAATAGTAACAAGTGATTTAAGATTTAAGATGAAGCGGCAGAATTGTGAGAAATGTGAGTCTTGTGATCTGCGCTGGAGTATAAAGTTTTTTGGGGAGTCGGAGATCAGTTGGTATTTTTGTTTTCCTAACTAGAACGTCGGGAATGTAATTTTTTTTTCATTTTTTGCTTATTTTGTTTAATTTCTTATTCATTTTTTGTTTACCTGTGTATTTTTTTTTTTTTTTCATTTTCCTTTCATTTTTGTTTTTTACATTTTGCATTTTGATGTCAAAGATGTTTTTTGTCTCTCTCTCTCTCTCTCTCTCTCTCTCTCTCTCTCTCTCTCTCTCTCTCTCTCTCTCTCTCTCTCTCTCTCTCTCTCTCTCTCTCTCTCTCTCTCTCTCTCTCTCTCTCTCTCTCTCTCTCTCTCTTTCTCTCTGCATTTCGTTTTCATGTCAAAGTTTAAATCTGGTTTTTCTCTTTTCTGAACTCTTTTTCACCCTTTTCTGCATAATGCTGAAAATACAAACATTTCTATTTTGATATGTAATTTTCCTTTACATCTCTTTGAATTTCAATGTCAAAGATGAAATCCGCTCTTTTTCTCTTACTTTTTTTTTTTTTTTTTTTTGTTAATATCATACACGGAAGCGAGTTTTTTTTCTCGTTTTTTTTTTTAAGACAGTTTTTCTATATATACAAATGAAAGAAAAGTCTGCAATTTATTTTCATTTTTTAATATCTTTTTTGGAAGAATCCTGTTTTTTGTTTAAATATTTTTTTTTTTTCATTCATCATTATTCTTCGGCCAGCGAACGTGAATGCAAGAGTCCAAGGAAAGGATGGAAGGACCACGTGTATCGAACTAGAGACGAGGACATCAAAAAACAACTCCTGGGCCGCGACACTTGAATAGGAATTGTATTAATGATTCCCAAATATCGGCTGTCACGCCTGTCCACCCCAGAGTGCAGCCCCCACCTCCCTCAACACACACACACACACACACACACACACACACACACACACACACACACACACACACACACACACACACACACACACACACACACACACACACACACACACACACACCTATCAGGACACATAATAGCCAAGTTCAGGTTCCAATACGTTCCTTCTCGCCTCATGCTTACAAAATTCATCAAACAACTTGTCTAACCTCTTTCTTTTTCTTTTTCTTTTTTTCTCCTGTTCAGTGTAGCAGTTTAGTTTTTTTTTCATGATTATTGTCGTTTATTTGTTCGTTATTGTTGTTTTTAGGACTGGATTCCATTTTTCTCATAACCACGTGTAATTTTTTTTGGTTCTATATATTTTTTTTTTCGGATTGTGTCTCTTGAATAGTTTTGTAGACTAGAGGAGATCTGATTAACTTTCTATATTCTCTCTCTCTCTCTCTCTCTCTCTCTCTCTCTCTCTCTCTCTCTCTCTCTCTCTCTCTCTCTCTCTCTCTCTCTCTCTCTCTCTCTCTCTCTCTCTCTCTCTCTCTCTCTCTCTCTCTCTCTCTCTCTCTCTCTCTCCCTGCTTCGTTAAAAAGATACAATGATTTTTTTTCGAGCATAGCTGATAAATAAATAAAAAAAAAGGTAGAATAACATGCCTCTCGCTTCGTATCTTAAAAAAAAAAAAAAAAAAGATAAACAATGAAATAGAAAAACATATTTATGAGTATATATTGCACTGTGTTGTCCACGTTTTGATCTTTCATGTTCCATTCGATTGTGTATAACTGTACAGCCATTTATTTATTTATTCTATATAGTCCAGCTTTGATCTTTTGTTCTGTTTGATCGTGTGTTCTTATTTATTCTATTATTTTTACTATGGTGTGTTATATTTATTCATTTACTCACGGGACCTTCCATATATTAAAAGGAAAAATTGTGTCAAAGCTACATTGTTTAGTTTGGTGATTAATAGACAAATAGATAGATACTTAGATTGATAGATGAAAGAATAGATAGATTGATTGATTTGGCTGATTTATGAGCCAGCGCACCGCAACCACAAAGTCACACGGAGCAGTAGTCTGAAGTGAAGCAGAGGTAACACTAGGGGACTTCCGACTCAGGTAACGATTATCAGTGAAGGTAATGAGTTGGAAAGGCATGTAGGTGGTGGTGCTGGTTGTGACGAATGTTGATTGTAATGATTGTAACGGTGACGGGTTTCATAACTAATGGCAGTGGTGATAGTGAGGTTAACATAGTAGTGATGGTGACAGATGACGGGTTTCATAACGTTACCAATAGTGGTGGAGGTGATAGTGAGGATAACATGATAGTGATGGTGACTGGCATAGTGTGTGATATATAACAAAGCAACACCCATAGTAGATAGTGATAGATGTAGTGTTTATAATGGCAGCGATAGTTATGATGATAGTGATGATGATGATGATGATGGTGTGAAAATGAATCCCTTACGTAACATGGATTATACACTCGTAGTTGTGAGAATGAATGATGGTGATAGGGATAGTGGTTATGATGACAGTGATGGTGATGATGGTGAGGCCGCGACACCTTCTCCCTTCCCAGGTGAGTCACAGAGCCGCTTATAGGATGAGGAGAGTAAATATTTACCTGCTGGAGCGGCTAGGATGAGGGATACGGCAGTGAAAGGCTAGTAGTAGTAGTAGTAGTAGTAGTAGTTAATTGTAATAGTGATAGTAATAACAGCTAACACTCTCTCTCTCTCTCTCTCTCTCTCTCTCTCTCTCTCTCTCTCTCTCTCTCTCTCTCTCTCTCTCTCTCTCTCTCTCTCTCTCTCTCTCTCTCTCTCTCTCTCTCTCTCTCTCTCTCTCTCTCTCTCTCTCTCTCTCTCTCTCTCTCTCTCTCTCTCTCTCTCTCTCTCTCTCTCTCTCTCTCCCTCTCCTTTCAAAGCAAGCATGAAAAAAGAGCAGGCAAAAATCTGACACCGACGCAGTAAATCAAGCAGTAAGTAATGAGAGAGTCGAGGACCATGAAATAAGTATGAACACTGGTACTTCAGCTTGTCCTTGTAACTAGTAAAGGATGAGGAAAAAGACCTGCGTTTCCCCTTCCTCCTCCTTCTTCTCCTCCTCGCCATCATCATCATCATCATCATCATCCTTAGTGAGTTTGTCAATAGTCACTGCCAAATATCCATGTCTGTAATTGCGTGTGGGTGTAGTTTAGCACAGGAAAAATTTATGTTATTGCCATTTTGTCGTGAAAAGAGTCATGGTGGGAAGTGTAAGTGTGTGTGTGTGTGTGTGTGTGTGTGTGTGGGTATGGGTCTAGGTGTGGGTGTATGTGTGTGTCTGTGCGTGTCGTGAGTCGATGTTTTTACTACTACTACTACTACTACTACTACCACCACCACCACTACCACTGGGAAACACAGTATAGTTTTTTTTTGCATTAGTAGCTTTGGTGTGCGATGGTGGTGGCAGTGGTGGTGGTAATGGTGACTCAAGTATTGGTGATATTGATGCAGACATAATGGACAGTGCTTGGCTGCATATTCCTTACCTTCATATTGGCGTGTGGCTCGACTTTTCGCTGTCTTTTACGTCAGTTCTCGGGAAGGTTAAAGAATGACGTAATGGTGCTTATTTGTGTGTGTGTGTGTGTGTGTGTGTGTGTGTGTGTGTGTGTGTGTGTGTGTGTGTGTGTGTGTGTGTGTGTGTGTGTGTGTGTGTGTGTGTGTGACGCAGAGTGGCTACATTTGTTGATTTCTAAGGTAGGGAGAATTGAAACTTGATCTCTTGTTAAAACTTGAAAATATAAGAACGTGCAATTTACAGTACCTGATTATTTTTTATGTTGGTTAGTTAGTGGTCTATCTATCTATCTATCTATCTGTCTATCTATCTATCTATCTATCTGTTTTTTTCCCTATGTCCTATTATTCTACCTATCGTTCCATCTATTTCCCTGTTTATCGATCTATTAATCTACCTATGTATGTCTATATATCTACTTTCCTTAGAGACTTATGACCTCTTCCTCTTCCTCTTCCTCTTCCTCTTCCTCTTCCTCTTCTTCCTCCTCCTCCTCCTCCTCCTCCTCCTCCTCCTCCTCCTCCTCCTCCTCCTCCTCCTCCTCCTCCTCCTCCTCCTCCTCCTCCTCCTCCTCCTCCTCCTTTTTAACTTTATATTTATTTGATCATTAACATTCATGTCTACCTCCTTCTCCACGAAATGAAATATAACCCTGCGCATCAAAAAGAATAAATGAATAAAATGAAGGACGCAGTATTTTTATCGTGGAAATACTACACGTTTTCTTTGAGTTTATTTTGTGCCTAGAGAGAGAGAGAGAGAGAGAGAGAGAGAGAGAGAGAGAGAGAGAGAGAGAGAGAGAGAGAGAGAGAGCGTTTCTACATACGAAATATTAATGGGAGAGGAAGATAGAAAAGGAAACGACGCAGGTGTGCTAATTACCACTGCAGGTGTTCAGGGAGGGACGCGTAAACACCTGTAGAGGGGGGAAAAAGTTACATCAATAGTGTCTTCTATGAACCCTAAGATCGCTTATCGCCTGCACTTCTTGATACAAAAAAGACCAAATATGTATATCAGAAAAGAGAAGTATATATAGAGAGAAGAAAAAAAAGGTAGAAACTAGAAACATGTTGAATTTGAATCTATGTACGCCGAGACTCTAAAGCATTTGAAACTTTTAGAAACATTTTGAGATATTTATTGGTGGCCATGCATACAAATATAGTAATGCTAAATAGTAATCATAAATAAACCCAGTGTAAATATATATCTACTACATTATTCGTTTCTCTATGCGTATTATAATCTATCATATCCTTATTTTCTTCTTCATTTTAAGGCGTCAACTTTTACTTCAGCCTCACCCAATGACAAATAATGCTGTTCCCTCCACTATTATTGTTCTTCGTAATGAGTTGAAAGCTTTGATCGTAGAGGAGGCGGGAAAATAATCAAACAAAACCACGTCGGATGAAATTAAGAAAAAAAAAAGAAATAATGAAAAATAAAATAGCATGAACGTTGGATGGAAATGGTCTAGTGCCGAAGAAGAGAAAGGAATCTGTAGGGAAATTAAATACCGGAATAGAAATAAAAGAATTGTCGTTTTTAGAATTGTAAATGAAACTCGCTACAGGAATTCTTTGATGCTAGAGAGAGAGAGAGAGAGAGAGTGAGTGTGTGTGTGTGTGTGTGTGTGTGTGTGTGTGTGTGTGTGTGTGTGTGTGTGTGAGTGTTTGTTTAGCAAGGTCGAGGTGGAGGTATATTGGGAGTCACGAGGCAGAGAGAAGATACGAAGAAGGAGCAGGAGGAGGAGGAGGAGGAGGAGGAGGAGGAGGAGGAGGAGGAGGAGGAGGAGAAAAGAAGAGGAGTAAAAAGAGGAACACAAAGGGATAGTTGTGGCTTTCTATCAGGTGAGGTTGAGGGTCGTGGCAACTTGAACGGAGAGAGAGGAGAGAGAGAGAGAGAGAGAGAGAGAGAGAGAGAGAGAGAGAGAGAGAGAGAGGAGGAGGGAGAGAGAGTGGATGGGTGGATGCCCGCCTTTGTTTATTACAGGTGTTTGTCTTGGCCCTTGATATTGGCTCCTTTGAGAGAGAGAGAGAGAGAGAGAGAGAGAGAGAGAGAGAGAGAGAGCAAAATATAATGAATCTTTACTTCCTTCCTCTATTTATACACCTCTTGTAACACACACACACACACACACACACACACACACACACACATATATATATATATATATATATATATATATATATATATATAGAGAGAGAGAGAGAGAGGGTTCAAATTAAAAGAAAATATATAAACTTTTACCCTCATTCTCTATTTATACACCTCCGTCACACACACACACACACACACACACACACACACACACACACACACACACACACACACACACACACACACACACACACACCTGTAGCCGGGTCGTGACGTCAGAGGGGCAGGTGACCAATAGGGTGACTCCGCCAGGCAGGTGTTCCCATTATGTGGATTTCACGTTGGGGTTGCTACGTGTGCTTACCTCATTGATTTCCGATGAATGGGGGTAGTGGTGGTGGTGGTGGGAGTGGTGGTGGTGGGGTTTGAAGGGGGGACGGGGTTGCAGGAGAGGGTTCAGATTAAAGGTGTTGCTCTTAAGGTGTGTTTTATGGGGTTGGTGTTGGTCTGGGTGGCTTAATTTGTTTGTTATCTGGTTCGTTCGTTGTGGTAAGGAAATGTTTTTTTTGTTTATGTACAGTGCGTTCTCTCTCTCTCTCTCTCTCTCTCTCTCTCTCTCTCTCTCTCTCTCTCTCTCTCTCTCTCTCTCTCTCTCTCTCTCTCTCTCTCTCTCTCTCTCTCTCTCTCTCTCTCTCTCTCTCTCTCTCTCTCTCTCTCTCTCTCTCTCTCTCTCTCTCTCTCTCTCTCTCTCTCTCTCTCTCTCTCTCTCTCTCTCTCTCTCTCTCTCTCTCTCTCTCTCTCTCTCTCTCTCTCTCTCTCTCTCTTCCAAGAATGTTATAACAATTTCTGGCACGTGCATATGCATACGCGCGCGCACACACACACACACACACACACACACACACACACACACACACACACACACACACACACACACACAGAGAGAGAGAGAGAGGAGGTGGGAGAGAAGCAAAGAAGAGAAAAATTAGAACAGTTTCGGGTCGGAAATTCAACAGAGACCCAATTAACACGGCCGGGAAGACCTATTAGTCAGCCTGAGCCTTTGAGAACACCCGCGCTAAATGGACCAACAGCGGCAGGGTCGTGGCCGGAAAATTGGTCCGAAATGCTCTCGTCAGCCCGTGAAAGTCCCTCCAAAATCTAACGTCAGGGATCGGAAATAAATGGTTCGAGGACGCTGCGTTTTTGGCTCCCCTCGTCACGAAAACTGGACAGGAAATTGCAATAATTGTGTTTCTTTCCCTACTCTTTTTTTTTTTTTTTTTTTTTTTCTCCGTTCCTATTTTTTTTTTTTTTTCGTCTTCGTGTTTTCGTTGTCTAGGAGGGTGAGGTAGTAGTGTTCATTGTTGTTCAGTACTTTAATTTCTCTCTCTCTCTCTCTCTCTCTCTCTCTCTCTCTCTCTCTCTCTCTCTCTCTCTCTCTCTCTCTCTCTCTCTCTCTCTCTCTCTCTCTCTCTCTCTCTCTCTCTCTCTCTCTCTGATGGAAGTTGTTTGGTTTTCATTTTTATTTTCTTTTTTCATTTGTGAGCTCGTGACTTTATTGGTAATTTGACGAGAATTTTCTTTATCATTGTAAAAAAGAAAATTTAAAAAAACTGAAGACTCGACCTATCCTTTCTGTTGCCTTTGGAATTGTTGTTTTTCTTAATGGATGTGTTGGGCCCAGTTTCTAGAAGGTGTGTTTTCATAGTTTTGGTGATAACTTGAAGAGGAATTTCCATTATCAGCGAGAGTAAAATGTGCATGAAAATTCTATCAGTCATTTCTATGCTGTCTTTGAAAATATTACTTACTGTAGTGGAAGTTGTGGGAATTTTATTTATCGTTTTTTTTTTCAGATAGTTTAGTAAGGATTTATTATGTATGAGGAAGACACCCATGAAAAATCTCATAATTGATCGCCTTTGTTCTTTATGGAAATATTCTTCAGTTTAGTGGAAGTATTAGAATTTTGATTGCGTTTTTTTTTTCCTTTTTTATTTTTCTCTTTATAGTTTGACTAGCGATTTACGTCATCCACAAGAAAAACATCTGTGAGAAAACAAGCGATCATCTCTTTAGCCTTTGAAAATCTTCCTTGTTTTAGTGGAGATTATTGGAGTTCTTAAGTGTGTTTTCCTGACTCTTGGTAATAGTTTTGTAAGGTTGTCACAACATTAGTGAGACTAACATCGCTCAATATCCGACCAATCATCTCTGTGGCTTTTGGAAATAGTCTTAATGAGTCTAAGCTTGCTCAGAATTGCATCGAGTGGAGTGTGTGACATCTGGCGTGTGAATAGTTTACCTTACCGTCGCCGCGTTTCCTCAGGCAGCCTTTAGCCCGTTGGGAAGGATAAACAGTTGGTTGTGATGGTGGTCTCAGTTCCGCTACACGGCTAGATATTTTTAGTGCTGATTGCATAACATTGTTGCCACGTTTACTTACTGTGAGGTCTACTTGGAAACCTTTAGATAATACATAAGTGCAGGTTTACGTTGTGTTCTTCATCTTCTATCTCTAATGCACAGAATGGTATTAGTTTGCCCCCATAATGCATAAACTAATACGAATGCTAACACTGATGCCATTTTAATACATACACTTGCTCTGATTTGTTATATGTTCATTTCCCTTTCCTAATACATAATCAAGTGCTAATTTATCCCCATAACACATAAACCTAACGCAAACTAATACTACCGCCTTTCAAAATACGTAATCTGGTGCTAATGTGTTTGATGTCCTCTCTTTCCCTTCCTTCCCTTCATCTTCCTTTCCTTCATCTTGCCTCCCCTCCACTCCCCCGACAAAGAGACCTCCTCAAGGCTTTGCTAACCAGACGTCATGTATTCCGACCAAGTGTTTCCTCTCCCAGCCTCACGTAATAACTTCCTTGCACCGTGTTGGGTCTCGATTTTCACTTTTTGTACGTATCATTAACTGTCTTTTGTTTAATATCGACCCCCTTCTGTAATACATCTCGTTTATTTTCCCAGTTATAGAATTAGTGTTTTTTTTTTCTTAACTATAAGCGAAGTCTCTCTCTCTCTCTCTCTCTCTCTCTCTCTCTCTCTCTCTCTCTCTCTCTCTCTCTCTCTCTCTCTCTCTCTCTCTCTCTCTCTCTCTCTCTCTCTCTCTCTCTCTCTCTCTCTCTCTCTCTCTCTCTCTCATGTTTCGTCAACACGCAGATTATTTTCTCTTCTATTATCTCTTATTTCATTTTAGATTATTAGGATTTCTTTAACTTCAATTAAGGCTTCATTCTTTTTTGTTTTAGTTGCTGAGTCATCATTCCCATTATTATACTACAGATCCATTTTCTCCCTCCTCTTTATATTCTCACAGCATTCTATTCGACTGCTTTTACTTAACGGAGATTCTATTAAATTTACCAGCGACATGTTATCTAAGTGATTGTGCCGTGCGATAACATTGTTTACATCAGTCAAGCCTGTCAGTTAGTTAGTCAGTCAGTCACTCAGTCAGTTAGTTAGTAAGTCAATTTTCCTTCCAGAACTCATATTTTATTTCCACACCACGTCGTTTCTCTTTCCATGAATTACACTCAACAATTCTCCTGGTTTCTCTTCTCAGCAACTTGTATTCTTCTCCTTTCAGTAACTTGCACGTTCTTTTCTTTCCTTTCTACGTAACTTCAACAACATTTTCATTTTTATTATAGCTCTCTCTCTCTCTCTCTCTCTCTCTCTCTCTCTCTCTCTCTCTCTCTCTCTCTCTCTCTCTCTCTCTCTCTCTCTCTCTCTCTCTCTCTCTCTCTCTCTCTCTCTCTCTCTCTCTCTCTCTCTCTCTCTCTCTTTGCTTCCGTACACTCAGCATTTCTCGTTCTCGTCTTTCCAAAGCTTGCTCCCAAATTGTCCCTTTCTCCTTACTTTCTCTAAAACTTACAGACAACTTTTTTCTTTTTCTCTTTTCCCGAAACATGCAGTATCTTCACATTTCTTTTTTTTTAAGTTACATACGTTCAACTTTCTCTCTCTCTCTCTCTCTCTCTCTCTCTCTCTCTCTCTCTCTCTCTCTCTCTCTCTCTCTCTCTCTCTCTCTCTCTCTCTCTCTCTCTCTCTCTCTCTCTCTCTCTCTCTCTCAAGTTGTTGCGTCTTTTCTCTTCCTCAAAGTTACACTCGAGATTCCAATTATTTTCTTGTTTTCTTTCTTTTTTTTCCCACAAAGACGTCCATAGGGTTTCCTCTTTTCCCTCTTCTGTCCCTTTCCAAAACTTACGCTCATCATTTCCGCCTCTTCTCTACCTCGAGACTCCATTTTACCCTCACAGTTTGACGCAAAACATGGTCTTCTATTTTCTTTTTTTATCGTAGTCGTCATCATCGCCCGTTTTTTCTTCTTTCTTCTTCCTCCTCCTCCTCCTCCTCCTCCTCCTTTTTGTTTGTTGCCGTCGTCATTGTCGTCATTGTTGCTGTGGTGGTTGTGTTGTTTTTGTTATTATTGTTATTGTTATTTATTACCATCATCTTCATTTTCATCATCATCATCATGCATCCAGCATTATATTTCTCCCTCTCTAACGTTGATTCAATTTTCTTCCTCAGCCTGACGCAAAAATGGTGTTCGACGTGATCTCCCGTATGGAGGACACAGAGCCCTTCTCAGAGGAGCTACTGTCTGCCATGAAGCGCCTCTGGGCCGACACGGGCGTGAAGGAGTGTTTCGGCCGCTCCAACGAGTACCAACTCAACGATTCGGCTAAATAGTGAGTAGACCTGGTGTCCTTGTCTGTTGAATTTATTAAGTACAGTTTGTCTAAAGTATAGCGGTGTCACATCCAGCACACTTTCAGGCTAAAAAATTATCTCTATAGTGTACGACCTGTTGTTCTTGATCTTAGTAGCGATGATATTATGCAAACTGTGAGACACGTGAGTGGTACCCAACAACGACTTCTTTTTATTATATCTCTTCTTTTTGGTCTCATAGTGATGTCGTATTCTACAAACACTGAGACAAAAGAATGGTATGCAGCAACTATCATATTCTGTTGTTTGCCGTGTCATATTCAATAAACGTTCCGACTAAAGAAGCGTGTTGAGAAATTACCTCTTTCTATTTCATGTCCTGTTGCCGTCAGTATTTGTAAGGTTCCAAACATCTGTGTCCCTTGCCTTTGGTTCTAACGCGCCGTGGAACCAATGAGGGCTTTTCCATGCGTGTTTTCGTGATTCTACTGATAGTCAGACAAAAATTATTGCTCCATTAGGAATTACACCCACGAGAGTCACTAGTCATCTTTGTGGCCTTTTAAAGTAGTCCTATTTAGAGAACAAAACGTCTAAAAACAGGGAGACTTCCTATAAAGCAGCTCATTTATTCATACCTTAATCTGTGTCCTATTTATAGACATGAAATTCACTGCGCTATGACCTTACTACTCGGGGCAAGTGTATATACGTTTTTAACCCTCACAAGCTTGAACTGGATTACTGAAAACTATCTTTAACTTTCCAGGAAGTGAACAGTGTTATCTTTATGTAAATTTATTTATAATTGAACATTTCATTATAAAGCTGTTTATACAGTACCTCTCTCTCTCTCTCTCTCTCTCTCTCTCTCTCTCTCTCTCTCTCTCTCTCTCTCTCTCTCTCTCTCTCTCTCTCTCTCTCTCTCTCTCTCGTTATTAACATTACCATTATCAAAGCAAAACCCTGCGGTGACATAAGCATTACAGACACACCACCACCCCCAACCACTATCACCACCACCACCCACAAAGGCAGTCGTAAGTACGTGCGTGGATAGAGAAGTAATTTAGTAGTAATAATATTGGCGGTCGTCTTGAGTCGCCTGAAGGTAAGACATCAAAGGGAATCCTAGGAAACAGCCCACGGAGCCCTTCATCCAACAAAAAGTTCCTGTCTCAGTCTTTTGGCTTCACCGGGAACCTGAAATTAACAAGCCCACAAGCGTCTTGGTGGGAGAGGAAAGGAGGGAGACGGAGAAGGAGCATAACACTCTAACCCTTTCCTCCTCCTCCTCCTCCTCCTCCTCCTCCTCCTCCTCATGTACTGCGTCGCTGCGGCAAACCGTCGAAATAAGTGGTCGGTTAAAATGATTAGATTAAAAGAAAAAATAAATTACATTCCCCTTTTGAAGTCATTTCGTGCCATGGGTTGAAATAATAAGGAATTGCTCCACTTATTTCCACTATTGCTAACTCAGAGTAAGGAAAGACTCGCAGCGTCACCAAAAGCCTTGACTGGAGAAGGAAGAGTGTGAAAAAAAAGTACAAGTAGTGAGGTAATGACGAGTAATAGAAACGTGGAGTAAATAGAAGGTAACGGGAGGATTCAGTCACTGGGATAATACGCTCTCTCTCTCTCTCTCTCTCTCTCTCTCTCTCTCTCTCTCTCTCTCTCTCTCTCTCTCTCTCTCTCTCTCTCTCTGCGTAGGTTTTTTTAATGAAGGAAAACCCACGCAGTCTCTCTAATTAGTGACGAAAAACAGCCGTAATCACTGGAAAATATATGATCGACGCAAAACGCACCACTAAAAAGATCCGCCGTTCTGCTTCTACGCCATCTTTTTACTGTTGAGTCTTTGTTTTGTTTTTTTCCTTCTTTTATAGATTTTTTTTTCTTTTTGGTAACCGAATCCCTACGTAGCGTCTCCTTTTTAAGTGAAGATAATAAAAAAGAGAATGAGTAACTATATAGAGCTATAATACACACACACACACACACACACACACACACACACACACACACACACACACACACACAAAGAAATATATGTAACTTAGATAATCAAAGAATGTAATTTATTGGTTTCTTTTTATTACAAACTTTCTTCATGTAATTTCTTTTATTTGTTCAAATACTCAGAATTTTTCACATTTCCAAAATTTTTACACATTCTCTCTCTCTCTCTCTCTCTCTCTCTCTCTCTCTCTCTCTCTCTCTCTCTCTCTCTCTCTCTCTCTCTCTCTCTCTCTCTCTCTCTCTCTCTCTCTCTCTCTCTCTCTCTCTCTCTCTCTCTGTGTGTGTGTGTGTTTAATCGTAAATATTATTGATGAGCTATTTTAGTTATTAATTTTTTTTTCACGATCCTGTTTTTTTTCTAATCTATGTATATATCTCGCTGTATGTTTTTTTTTTTTGTCTGTATGTCTATCTGATGATCTTTATGTCTGTCTATCGATCTATCAGTGAATCAGTCAATCACTCAACCTATCTTCCTACTTCACTACGTATTTATTTATCTATTTATCTATTTATTTAATTTTCTATCAGTCTGTCTATCTATGTATTTATATGTCAATTTATCTATCCATCTATATACGTACTATCTGTATGTCTATCCATCTATCTATTCATTTATTTATCTCTCTATTCTTCCATGTATCTACCCCATCTATCTCACAAAACACACCAGCACAACCTTGACTCACGCAGAAGCAGCCCGAGGGATATGAATTTTGGCGCTGTGGATTGATGCACGCTCTTTCCCCTCTCCCGCCGCCGCCCCCTCACTGACAGCAGGCTTTTCTGTTCCTCCCTCGCCCGTCCCAGCCTTTCTCAAACACACGGATATTTGCGAGGCTGCAGAGCAAATATGTACCGGCAGAAGCGGTTGTGATAGTAGTAGTGGTGGTGGTAGTAGTAGTGGTAGTGGTGGTGGTGGTGACAGTAGTAGTAGTAGTAGATGTTGTTGTCGTAGTAGCAGGCATGATGGTAGTTGTGTTTGTAGTAGTAGTAGTAGTAGTAGTAGTAGTAGTAGAGGCAGAAACAGTCTTGATATGATACAATTTTAAAAAGATATTTCGTTTTAACTTCGTGGGCAAATTTTAGGACGTTGCCTGTTGGCCTTATCCTCCTCATAAATATGTAAGAGAGAGAGAGAGAGAGAGTAGGTAAAAACACGATTTACATTAAAATACTTCAGCATCGCAATCCTTCGTCATATAACATTATTTTACGTGGAATCTTTTTTTTTTTTCTTTCTTTAAGACTCGCGTATAAAATGTGGTATACATTCCGCTACCCGGGTTTACTATTTTTTTTCTCTCTCGGTCTTTCTCTATTTCGCTGTGGTTAAAGGTAATGACCTCTTTTACTTACTGGTGGAGGAGGAAGAAGGAAAAAGTGAAGGCGTCTTTTCACGGGTGGCTGGTCATTCCGGCTGAGTTTCCTGCCTGAAGGGGCGGTGCTGGGAAAAGTATAATGGAGAGAGAGAGAGAGAGAGAGAGAAATAATGGAAAGTAGCAGAGAAGGAATGCAGAAAAGGAAGAAAATAGGATGAACTAGACAGTATTATGAAAAGTACTGAAGTTTTGAGAGAAATTATTTTAAACACACACACACACACACACAGAGAGAGAGAGAGAGAGAGAGAGAGAGAGGTATGGATTTCTGAAAGCTACACTGGGACGGAAGCAAAAGAGGGAAGGGAAGAAAGGGAAGGAAAGATTACCTGAATGTTGTAAATTGAACGAAAGGGTGAATAACCGAGGCTGGGTGAAGGAGTCATTGACATTAGCCTGAGGTGGTGGTGGTGACGGAGGTGGTGGTGACGGTGGTGGTGGTGGTGGTGATCGGGTTGGTGGGAAGGACGAACGCCTCTTGAATCCTTTGAAGTGACCTGAAGTTACAGCCACGTTCCGCAGCCTCGGTGGTTTTAATTATAATGTTACGTGCTTTAAGTGGAATGTGCGGAGTGGAGGAGAGTGAACGCCAACCACTCCTCAGCCTCTGCCTAGGTGTGTGTGTGTGTGTGTGTGTGTGTGTGTGTGTGTGTGTGTGTGTGTGTGTGTGTGTGTGTGTGTGTGAAGGATTAAAGGGGAGAGAGAGAGAGAGAGAGAGAGAGAGAGAGAGAGAATACTTAGGAAAGCAAACAGAAACGGATGACAGTCTTTTTTTTTTACTTCTACAGAGAATATGAAGAGAGAGAGAGAGAGAGAGAGAGAGAGAGAGAGAGAGAGAGAGAGAGAGAGAGAGAGGAGGGGAGTACAAGGTCAGTGACACGCTCTGGTGGAGCTCAGGTTGGGCTGGGAAGTCTTGGAGAAAACGAGGTTCTTGGCATTGCTTGAAAATCAGAACTGGTGAGAGAGAGAGAGAGAGAGAGAGATTTAGTACAGGAAAAGAGGTGATATAAAAATGGAAGTATTAGAGTGTGTGGGATGGATAGAAATTAAAAAAAGTGCGGTCGAAAGATTGCGTTGTGAATAGAAGGAAGATAAGAAAAAGCTGAAAAATATAAGCAGAGCCAAATGAAAAATAGAGAGGCATTGAAAGGACCAAAATTAAAGGAAAATAAAAGAGAATGAAGAGGAAGAGGACGAACGAGAGAGAGAGAGAGAGAGAGAGAGAGAGAGAGAGAGAGAGAGAGAGAGAGAGAGAGAGAGAGAGAATCGCTTTGTTCTCTTACCATGACTATTTTTAAGAGCTATAAAGATGTTGAGCTGACTTCTCAAGACTGCTTCTTCTTTTCATAGTGTAAGAATCTCATTATTTTGTCACTGGAACTGTAGAAACACCCTTAAAAACCCACACAGCTATTACTAGAAATTTTGAGAGTAGAGTAGTGAAGGTGGAAGTAGAAGTGGAGAGAGAGAGAGAGAGAGAGAGAGAGAGAGAGAGAGAGAGAGAGAGAGAGAGAGAGAGAGAGAGAGATGGGAGTCTTGGGGTTAATAGCCTAACGAGGAGACCCACGAGATAGCGAATCTGAGCCTTGACCTCCCTGGGTTACCTGACGCTGGCTTCAAGTGGCGGAGGTGAAGCGATGCTGAGGAGGACGCTGAGTAAAGGAGAACGAATGAAAAAGATGATATGAAGGAGAGGAAGAGGAGATGAGGGGGATGATAAATGAAAACGAGAATCGGTATGAAAATGAAAAATATGTGTAGGAAATGAGACGACGCAAGGGGAGGAATCAAAGAAGAGAAGGAGCAAATTATTATGAAGATAGATGAAGAATAGATGAAGAAAACGTGAAGTGGGAAACAAGATTGCGAGAATTCGTCGAAAACTTCAGAATATTAAAAGGAGGAGGAGGAGGAGGAAGAGAAGAGAACATACAAAGACGTGAAGCAACTAGAAATTGGAAGAAATGAAAAAAAAAATTATGAAAAGTCTAGGAGAGAAATTGAAGCAGGAGCTGAAGAGAATATCTGACGTCCTGGATCGTTATGAAAGTGAAAAATATGAAGGTGAAGTGAAGAAGCGCAAGAGCAGAGATTGAAGACGAGAATCGACATAGATATTAGAAAACGAATAAAAGAAGTAGAAAATAATGAACAAAAGAAGAAAGAACGGAAAGAGAATAAAAAGGAAGAGAGAAAAATAGCTGAACATTTGGATAAGATCAATACGAGTAAGAGTAGGAAGTAGAAAACAAGAAAGAACGATATTACTAAAGAAAATAACAAAAAAACTATAACGAAAACCACAAACTGATAAATGAAAAATTAAATCATGGTAGAATGAAGAGAGAAAGAAAGATAGAGGAAAAGAAGATAATAAATAATAAAGACAGGATGGGAAGATTGCTGCGTTGTACATGACAGTAAATACGAAATGATGCTGGGAACCTTCCATCACTTGGACTTGTATACACCAGCAGGAAATATACCGACATAAACTTGCCATTTAACTACTAGTGAGCTCCGGATTATATGCCACGCTCCCTATAAAGTAAGATGGCGCGATACAATAGGGAGAGAGAGAGAGAGATCAA
This sequence comes from Portunus trituberculatus, assembly GCF_017591435.1. NCBI lineage: Eukaryota > Metazoa > Arthropoda > Malacostraca > Decapoda > Portunidae > Portunus > Portunus trituberculatus. The sequence continues at coordinate 13,300,683 of NC_059298.1, forward strand.
AACACTGAAAGAACATAAGAAAACTAGAAAATGTATTTGTCTATTATCTACGCAAAGTTTGTTCGTAATTTGGGAAGAATTATGCGATAAATCCCCTTCTTCCTTTAGTTTTTAGACCGAATTTTTGTAGAAAAATTGTACCTTATAATTCGCTCGAATTCGGCTATAAAAACATTTCGTGCGTTAATTGACTAATCATATAAATATTAATAGCAATAAATAAAAATACTAATAAATAAATAGAAATCGAACTATAATTATCTCAACATAGTCATAAATGTACGAAAATTGAGAATGATACGAGTTTGTGGCATCAACAGGATGAGTCAGTGAAGGGAGCGTGACTCACCCCTCTGGGAAGTGCAGACTATATATCCCTTCCCAGGCACCTCCACCACCATCTTGTCACGAGTGAGAGCTGCCCCTTCACACCGCATCCCATCATCACCATTGTCTTCTCCTACCGCTACCACTGCCAAGAACTCTGCTCCCTCCTTCACCTTTCCAACACCCTTTGTCTCCAGGGGCCCCACCTCTACAACCAAGCACACTGTTTCCACCACACCACTACCATCACCCTGCACCGCCGTCATCATCACTCACCTTGCACTCACTAACACGAACGTCCTTGCTCTCTCCCCTCTAAAGCATCACTGCCTTTCCGCTCTCATGACCCACAAGTGTACTCATATGATAAGCATTATAGACCGCTATAAATTACTCATCTCCGCCACCTTTACTCTTGACCATCAACAGCGACAATAGCAACAATCTTACCACCATCAACATGGCATGGGTAAGAGTAGTAATAACATTGATGGAGGATGCAGCATAACGGCCTAGACACAGGAACTGCAGCAGGCGGGTTGTGACCTCAATCCCTCGGCACCACTCCTACTGCTGCGCCGCCCGCCCCTTACAGCTCACTTGTGATGTCGCGCAGCTTGACCCACGGGTGCCTGAGGCGTGTCTGGGTCTTTATTAGAACACGCTCACGTACCACAGGCGTGTCTGCGTTTTTTGTTGGGGCACGTTCACGTATCACAGGCGTATCTCTGTCTTTGTTGGGGCACGTTCCACTTCCTCTTTCCGTTGTTCGCTAGCCTGGTCCTCAACGTCGCTAACTTGGTCTATAACTTTCCGAACGCAGTTACGAGCCATCCAACTACGCAGGACGTTCACCAGCTTGACTAACTCGTTAAATGTACTCCTAACTTTTGCTCGCCCGTCCTCCTCTAGAACATCCAGAATACGGGCTCCGCGCCTTAACCTTCAACAAGCCGATCCCCTTTGTTTCGAATTAATGAAGCTTCTGAGCTTCCAAACCGATTCTGTTTTACTAACTTGGCTTGGAAATGGAAATTCAAAGCCTCTAAGAAATTTTTGTCTTTAAAAGTACAATTCAATCCTCGACTCGAAATAAAAGTGTTCTAGATCAGTAGTAAGGTACTCAAACAACTAATTATTTCACCCAAAAGAAAACAAAAAGGAAAACGAACAGAAACAAGCCGTTTATCTGTATTTGATGTGTATGTTTATTCAACAATGAGAGACGCTACAGTAATAATAAAATCAAGACAGTTATTTACCAAAAAACTGACTCCCTAAATCAAAAAGAAAAAAAGGAAAGCAGATCTCTTCACTTTTTTTATAGAGTACATTCAACCCAAAGTGGGAGTACGTTGGATTGTCAAAACAAGATAATAATTCAAAACTGAAATTTTTAAAATAAGGTAATTACGTATCATTTCCAATCTCGTAGCAGATAAAGGTGCCAACGCAATACTGTCTCTTCTCAATAAGTAGCATTAACAAGACGATCTTATTACTATCCATGTACGTGTAATCCCTTAGGTTCCCAGTGCTGGCCTTTCTGAGCTTATAAGTACACCTCTCCGTGCTTTAGTGTGTGTGTGTGTGTGTGTGTGTGTGTGTGTGTGTGTGTGTGTGTGTGTGTGTGTGTGTGTCTGTCTGTCTGTCTGTCTGTCTGTCTGTCTGTCTGTCTGTCTGTCTGTCTGTCTGTCTGTCTGTCTGTGTGTGTTTGTTTGAGTGAAAGATAAAAAGAGAACTTGGCTTCTTTCTTTCCTTCTGTGTCTTGAGAAGAAAGATTACGTGAGAGCTTTGCTAAGTGTTAAGACGTCTTAGGAGAGTGTTTAATCCCCCTTTCTCTCTCTCTCTCTCTCTCTCTCTCTCTCTCTCTCTCTCTCTCTCTCTCTCTCTCTCTCTCTCTCTCTCTCTCTCTCTCTCTCTCTCTCTCTCTCTCTCTCTCTCTCTCTCTCTCTCTCTCTCTCTCTCTCTCTCTCTCTCTCTCTCTCTCTCTCTCTCTCTCTCTCTCTCTCTCTCTCTCTCCATATTGATACGCCCGGCTTTCCTTGACCAGCTCGGGTCATTAACCTCACACGTGTCACGGCAAAGGTATCACTGACTCCTCTATTGTCCAACATTTTCAACATCAGACAACGCAGTGTTTGTCATGGGGGCAAAATGGCAAGTTATTCTAAAACTACGTCTTTTTCACTTCTTTTAGAAGTGCAAGAGAGGAAAGGCTCTCTTTGTCTTACGGTGTATCAATGATTTGTGTTTTTTGTTTTCTTTTGTGATAGACACAAAATGTTTATAAAAAAAATTTAATCAGCATATTCGTTTTTTTTTTTTTCTTTTTCTTTTTGGTTGCATTATGCTCATTAGTTTGTCATATCTAGTAAAAAGTAAGTTAGTCAGCATGTTCTTTGTCTTTTGCTGCATCATATTCACTAACTCATTTTTTGTACATATTAGAGACAGAAAAGAAAACGTGACGAAAGCTGTCATTTACTCATTACATTGTTTATTCTGCTACATCACCCTGCCTCTATTTATTTACCTTATGAGAAAGACAGAGAGAGAGAGAGAGAGACAGACAGACAGACAGACAGACAGACAGACAGACAGACAGACAGACAAAGACAGAGAGAAACAAAGAAGAAAACTTAAGAAAGAATGCTTCACTCTAGATTTTCTCCAGCTTCTCGTCTCCGCGTATATTGATTCTCCCTCCCTCACGTTTCCAGGAAAGTATATAAACTGAAAGTGTCGTTCATTAATCAAAGGATGGAATGCCTGGCTGACGTCCCCTCATACACACCTGACTTTCCTTTTTATCACCACAGTTAATTGTTATTCCCCCACAAAACCACGACCGTCGGAGTCATTTAGGAGACTTTTATGATTTCTCGAGAGACACAAAGGAATCTCGCACATGAACTACTGGATGAGGAGGGGTTTTTTTTTCTATTTTAGTGTGTGTGCAGCTTGTTTGATGACAGTCCTTTGTTTTGCCTTCGATTTGAGAATTATGTGATGGGATATATGTTTTTAATTCTAAGTAATCTAAGAGCGTGTAAGAAAGAACAGATTTCATACTCTAGTGTCAGATTTCTTTATTGAATTTGTGTCATACTTCAATGGTAAACGTGATCGTGTTTTGGATGTTTCAGTGGATTTCTTGGCAGAGTAAAGAATGTGGAAGCGAAGCAATGAACTAAATGCTTTACTCATAGTCTCGGGATTAGAGTGTTAGGATTAGTGTATCTAGCAGAGTGATAACGTAATGGAAAAGATAAGATACATGGTGGTAATATTGAGAGAAAACATGAAATTATACTCTCTCTCTCTCTCTCTCTCTCTCTCTCTCTCTCTCTCTCTCTCTCTCTCTCTCTCTCTCTCTCTCTCTCTCTCTCTCTCTCTCTCTCTCTCTCTCTCTCTCTCTCTCTCTCTCTTTGCCTGCTTGCCTGGTCTTGTCATCTGGATGGACACAATTTCTATTCAATTTTATTGTTATTCCTTCATTTTGTGTCCTCGTTTTTTTTTTTTTTTTTTTTTTTTTTTTTTTGTGTGTGTGTGTGTCCACGCGAGCGCGCAGGACAATGCATGCCAGCGTGAGGAGCAAGAGGCATCAGTTAATAATGATGGCGAGGAAGCGTGCGAATTAAATTACAAACTCTACGGTGTTTCCTCCTACGGTTTAACTTACACCCCGACTCTTCCTTACGCCCGTTTTCTCCTCCTCGTAAACTTCATCCTCCTGTATTATTTATTCCTGCATCTTGTCTCTATTACTCCTTGTGTGTGTGTGTGTGTGTGTGTGTGTGTGTGTGTGTGTGTGTGTGTGTGTGTGTGTGTGTGTGTGTGTGTGTTGCATCACTCACATATTTCAGTGATTCCCAGACTGTCATCCCATCACCACCAAACTGTTTCCATTATTCCTTGTCTGTTCCCATCGCTGTCTGTCTCTTCCTCCCATCCTCTCTCAATTTTCTTCATTCCTGATGCTGTTTTCCATAATTTCCCATCCATTTCCATTGTATAATTTCCATTTTCGCGTTTCCTCATCTTTTTTTATCAGTCTTTTAGTTTTCTCGTCTTGTTAGTTGTTCATTGTATGTGTTGTGAGTAGTATTTTTTTGTTCAATGTTTTTCTCATTCATTTCCTCTCACTCTGTCTTGTTTGTTCTCTTATTCTCATCCTTCTATCTCAGGGATGGGTAAATTTTTCACTGCTAAGGCCACATTAAAAAAATCACAATCTTATAAAGCCATATACTATATAAACCCAAAAACATTAATGTTTAACATATAATATTAAAGGTTTCTAAAGAAAAAGCCTTCCTCTCATGCATGTGCACACTTGCAGGAAGAAAATAAAATGCTCACAGTACTATTTGGTGTTGTTTATTAACTTGCTTTTTCAAATTTTTAACATTTGTTGGGATGCATGAATTCTTTTGGCAGGATGCATGCAGCCTGCTGGCTGTAATTTGTCCACACCTGTTCTATCTTGTCATTACTTTTTTCACATCACTTCTTCACCATTCACCTCGCATTGCTTATTATTTTGTCATATCTCCTGTTTCTTCATCTTTTATTTTATAATTTCTCATCATATTTGTACTCTCCCTCAGTCCCCAACATCACCCACTCCCTCTTCTTGACATTTTCTGTGCATCCCTGAAATATTCATACATTCACATCTATCCCAATTGTCTTCACTCACTCCTATTGCATTATACATGAGCCTCCAAGGAAAGACAGTAAAGGCGTTTTCAGTAGCGTCACCGCAAGGCCAAACATGTTTGACTTCACGCTGAACAGGACAGTGCTGAGGACACCGTCGGTGGTGCCAGACGACCGTGTCACTGTGATCTCAATCCCTGGGAGAAGTTATCGTACACTTCAGTCGCCTGAGCTAGCGCTGTGGTCAAGACGTAAACACAGCAGCATAGTGGAAGAGTTTGGAGATTTATTCCTTGATGGGAAGTATTATAGGTCACTAGTGTTTCATCATGTGTATATGCCGAGGGCCGAGCAGCGCAATACTCATCCAAAACAACAGGTCTTCAGTCCTGGAAGTGGTTTGATCTACGCGGGCTTGTTTTGAAGGTGTTCCATTGTAGATGTATGGCTGCGGTTTTCTGACGCCTATATAGTTGAATTACGTCAATAATTAGCAGATAATCTATTTTAACCATCATTCTTACTTTCGGATTCTATCCTTCTCTCTGTACCTTCATCTCCAGTTTCCTTTCCGATCGTTCTATTGCTGCTGTAGTAGACGGTCACTGTTCTTCCCTAAAACTATCAACAGTGGTGTTCCACAGGGTTCTGTCCTATCACCCACTCTCTTTCTATTATTCATCAATGATCTCCTAAATCTGACTCAATGCCCTATCCACTCCTATGCTGATGATACCACCCTGCATTATTCAACAGCGTTCAACAGACGCCCAACCCAACAACAATTAAATGACTCAAGGCGAGATGCTATAGGACGCCTAACTTCTGATCTTTCACTTGTTTCTGATTGGGGCAGAGAAAACCTGGTTTTGTTCAATGCCTCAAAAACTCAATTTCTACAACTATCTACTCGACATAACCTTCCAGACAACTATCCTCTCTTCTTCAATAACACTCAACTTCCCTCTCCTCTACATTAAACACACTCGGTCTATCCTTCACTAAAAATCTAAACTGGAAATTTCACATCTCTACTCTTGCTAAATCAGCTTCCAAGAAGTTAGGTGTCCTATGGCGTCTTCGTCCATTTTCTCTCCCTCCCAGCTGCTTGCTCTGTACAAGGGCCTTATCCGCCCGTGTATGGAGTATGGCTCTCATGTCTGGGGGATCCACACACAGCTTTACTAAACAAGGTGGAATCTAAAGCTTTTCGTCTTATCAACTCTTCTCCTCTAACTGACTGTCTTGATTCTTTAAGTCACCGCCGCAATGTTGCATCTTTATCTGTCTTCTACCGCTGTTTTCATGCTGTCTGCTCTTCTGAACTTGCTAACTGCATGCCTTCCCCCTCCTGCGGCCTCGCTGCACAAGACTCTCTACTTCTTCTCATCCCTATTCTGTCCATCTTCCTAATGCAAGAGTTAACCAGTATCTTCACTCCTTCATTCCCTACACTGGTAAACTCTGGAACTCTCTACCTGTGTCTGTATTTCCACCTGCCTATGACTTAAACTCTTTCAAAAGAGGAGTGTCAAGACACCTCTTACGTTAACTGGACCCTCCTTTTAGATTTTTTTTGTTTTTTCTCTTTCTACTTTCTTCTTAACAGGGCCTGGCAACCAGCGGGATTTTTTTTTTTCCAACACTTTGTTTGCCCTTGGCCAGTGCCCTTGTAATGTAAAAAAAAAAAAAAAAAAATTCATTACTTTATGATTTAAGGATTTGCAAAAATATAATTTTTTCACCTAATAATAGAAAGGTAACTCCATTATTGTATCGAATTCACGACTAGAAGAATGGAATCGGACAACACCCACAACAAGGACGGATAGATGCGACATGTCACCAGCTACCACCAGCTCCTTAATTTATTTCATGCCGTATTTTTTATATCGGTTCTCTCCAGTATGCCGCACAATATGTAAACGTAAATCTACATCTACAGTACCCACCTCTATGGCCTAACATACGTCTAACTATTCAGTTTTATTCGAAATGTAACTCCCTCTTGATCTCATTCCATGAGGTTGGTGGGGTTGCTCCACGCTGATTGGCTAAAAAGCGTTTCCCAAACGAGAGCAAACGCTTTGGAAAGGCGTTTGCTCGCGTTTGCGAAAACTTGCCTCCGTTTGACTCCGTTTGCCCTCAGCCGCGCCGCTACTGAAAACGCCTTAATGTATAAGTCTCTTCAACACTCCAGAATAATGAAACAGCACAGCAGTAATAATGTAATAAAAAAACATTTTAGCTGATAAAAATTAAATTAAGAGAATTAATGATATATTACATTCTACTATGAATGATGTAGGATAACAGAATATTAATGTAAGACTGAAATATGATAAAACACTCATGAAGCACCAAAATATTGAAAGGAAATGAAAATGCTAATACAGCACACTGGGGAAAAGAGTAAAATTAAATAAAACATGTTGATGAATTCCCAGATAATGAAAATGATTCATCTAACATCTCTCTAAAGCTGAGAGAAATGAGAATAATGATGATGATAATGATAGAAATTGAAAACCCCAAAGCACAGAAGTTGATGGTAAAAGTGAATTGCATTGCTTGGTGAAGGAGGCAACTTTGGGGGGGGGGGGCAGATTTCATTAGATTTTTGTGATCTTTTCTGAGATTATTGAATTATCAACTTGACCTTTATGTCCAGCTATTAATTATGGTTGCCCTTCATGATGTCCCTGCCTGACCCACACCATCCAACCCAAAAAAGTGTGTTCATCACCTTTTTGTGTGAGATGCAGGTCTCGTCTTCCTGTGGTTTGCTGCTATTTTTTGTTGGGATGTTTATGTTAAGTTGGTTAGTTTAGTCAGTGTCACTGTTGCTTATGGATGAGTTTAAAAAGATAGGGAGACAAATGATGCAGTGAAGCATAAGAAAAAAGATAGAGGCAGAGAAGTAGACTAATAGAAAGGAGTTAAGACAGCTGGAGAAGCAAGGAGCTACACAAGTAGACAGACAGACAAAGAGAGGAATTGACAAACAAGAGATGAAAAGATAAAGAATAGAACATGACAGATACTTGGAGCTGCAAACAACAGTTGTAACACTACTATATCACTAATATTGTGAAGGAACAGCATGCAGTGGGTAAGGGAGCACCAGTAATCTCCTTCAGCAGACACTCACTGAATCACACTCTCTTGCAAAGGAAGTCCACGACCTTTGAAGAGAAACTGCCTGTCTCAGCCGTGACTAAGACAGTCTGAAATATAGATTGCTCCCAGAATAGCTTCTGTTGAGATCACCTTTCACTGCCTTAGCGAATTACTACTTTGCTGGAGGGAATTTTTCTCTTGCAAGATAGACATATGTGTGTGTGTGTGTGTGTGTGTGTGTGTATGTGTGTCTGTGTGTGTGTCTGTGTGTGTGTGGGTGTGGGTGTAGGTGGCAAAGGGAAGGTGCCAGTCCTCAAAGGCAACACCACCAGACATGATAGCAGCCTAGTTGGCAAAGTTATGAGATATATCTGACAAAGGCAAACTGCACAAGTCTCTCTCTCTCTCTCTCTCTCTCTCTCTCTCTCTCTCTCTCTCTCTCTCTCTCTCTCTCTCTCTCTCTCTCTCTCTCTCTCTCTCTCTCTCTCTCTCTCTCTCTCTCTCTCTCTCTCTCTCTCTCTCTATTTCAACCCAACAAAGGCTGGAGGAATACTTTGCACCATCTATCAAGTGAACAGAACTTCTCTATGTTCCACTTGGCAGTGAAGTGAAAAGAGCTTACTTGCTTTCATCAGTTAGTTTTTATTTTATTTACGATTTACTGAGAGAGAGAGAGTGAGAGAGTGTGTGTGTGTATTTACCTACTTGTATTTACCTAGTTGTAGTTTTACAGGGCCTGGGCTTTATGCTCATGTGTGTGTGTGTGTGTGTGTGTGTGTGTGTGTGTGTGTGTGTGTGTGTGTGTGTGTGTGTGTGTGTGTGTGTTTCACTGTTTGATCTGCTGCAGTCTCTGATGAGACAGCCAGACATTACCCTACGGAACAAGCTCAGAGCTCATTATTTCCGATCTTCGGATATGCCTGAGACCAGGCACACACCACACACCGGGACAACAAGGTCACAACTCCTCGATTTACATCCCATACCTACTGTTAGGTGAACAGGGGCTACACATGAAAGGAGACACACCCAAATATCTCCACCCGGCTGGGGGAATCAAACCCCAGTCCTCTGGCTTGTGAAGCCAGCGCTCTAACCACTGAACTACCGGGCGTGTGTGTGTGTGTGTGTATTGTATTGTATTCACAGTCGCCTGCTGGTCACCCAGCCAGCCTTCTCCATTACGGACCAAGCTCAGAGCTCATAGACTGATCGTCGGGTAAGACTGAGACCACACCACACTCCACATACCAGAAAAAAAAGGCCACAACCCCTCAGATTACATCCTGTAACTACTTGCTGTTAGGTAAACAGGAGCTACACATTAAGCTGCCCATTTGCCTTGCCACTCTTGAGACTTAAACCTGGGTCATCTCAATTGTGTATTACCTAGTTGTGTTGTGTGTGTAATTCACCAAGGTTGTCTGCTGGTCACCCAGCCAGTCTTCCCCATTACGGAGCGACCTCAGAGTTCATAGACCGATCTTCGGGTAGGACTGAGACCACAACACACATTCCACACACCGGAAAAGTAAGGCCACAACCACTCAAGTTACATCCCGTACCTATTTACTGCTAGGTGGACAGGGGCAACACATTAAGAGGCTTGCCCATTTGCCTCGCCGCTTCCCGGGACTTGAACCCGGGCCCTCTCGATTGTGAGTCGAGCATGCTAACCACTACACTACGGGGTGTGTATGTGTGTGTGTGTTGTGTGTAAGTCACCTCGGTCGTCTGCTGGTCACCCAGCCAGTCTTCCCCGTTACGGAGTGAGCTCAGAGCTCATAGACCGATCTTCGGGTAGGACACACTGTGTGTGTGTGTGTGTGTGTGTGTGTGTGTTGTTTTTGTTAGTTGTGTGTGTTGCCAAAGTAGTGTCCTGGAGATCATATTATACAGAGAGAAGAATGAAAGGCAGTTGCAGTAAGACTGAAATATTGAATTGTAATCTAAATGGAAGGGATTTGTGCACAAGTGACCTGTGCTTTTCATAATAATTGGATACACTGAGTCTGTGTGTGTGTTTGTGTGTGTGTGTGTGTGTGTGTGTGTGTGTGTGTGTGTGTGTGTGTGTGTGTGTGTGTGTGTGTGTGTGTGTGTGTGTGTGTGTTTCTGTTTCTGTTTGTGTGTAAGTGTAATATTTTTATAGCTTATCTGAATGAGGATCAGCCTGGCCAATCATTTTGTAGTTCAGACTGTTGCAACATTTGGTAACAGATGCATCACTTTGTTGTAACAATTTGTTGTTACATATGCAAATACCCATATATAATTATATATGCCTGTCATGCTGCCCCGAGGGGGTAAATTTGCTTTTGTTTGAATGGGCTCAAAGGTTGGATGGGCCCTAACCGAATAGCAATGTGTCATAGTTATTGGCACAAGTTAGGCTGCTAGTTTGGGCCACCCCTTGCTAGTAGAGTTTATAGAATTGGGCGTTTAGGTTCTGCTCCATCTTAGGACATTGATAAAGGCTTAGGTCAGTTCTTGCCCAATAATGGAAGTCAGGGTGGGCACCAGTACCACAGTGGAGTCATACCGTTGGCATAAGCCATCAATTGTCAATAGAGGATGTGGGAATGTGGTCTATGGTTATACCATGTGAATTCATATCATGTATGTGAATCATTGTCCTTATAACTTTTATCTTGCAATCTTAAATCATTTTTTTTCTCATTTTCTTATTTTCAGTCATCAAATGGCACCAAAATTTATAATCCATATGCCATTTTTTTCCTTGCTGAATAAAGTTTAATGTGTTGTTGTTTAGTGTATTTTTTTTTTTTTTATCTTTAATATTTCACCTATCATATTCACCAAAATTTTAGAGTTCACATGTGTTTCATATCTCTCTAAGTATTTCCAATAATTGAAAGCTTTCCATGTCCACATTCAAACCCATACATTCTCACTATACTAGTTATGGGTACACTTCTAATTATTAAAGCCAAACACAGTGTCATATTTTAGCCCTCATTGTGTAAATTTGATTGCTATTGACACACTCATTACCAAGCCATCCATTGCAATACTGAAATGCTAATTTTGTCCTCCGTTCATTAGTTATACATTTTGTGCTTCTCTGTGTGAATGGCAACTTATTTTCTGTACTTGTTTGTCCTGTTAGTTTGTTGCTTAGTGTAGTTTTCTCTCACAATCTTCCACCGTTTATCTATATTTTTGTTGTCCATCATTCAGTGTAGTGTTTATTGTTTTATTTTTATTTGACTTATTTTCTTCTTTGTCCATTTATCAATCATCATAGCATTTGTCTTGTTTGTGTGTGTGTTTTCCATAATATTTAGTAGTTTATGTACATATTTATCATCTGCATCTGTGCATAGTGTTATTCTGTTTTCATGTGCTTCATTAAACTTCAGCTGGTTCTCATAACTTGATTCAGAACCTTCTGCTGCTACTGTAGTCTGCAACCCACCACTCTCTCAACCCTCACTTTTGTCTCAGTTTTGCCTTAAAGCTGTAGTAGTGTCTCTCTCTCTCTCTCTCTCTCTCTCTCTCTCTCTCTCTCTCTCTCTCTCTCTCTCTCTCTCTCTCTCTCTCTCTCTCTCTCTCTCTCTCTCTCTCTGAGTTGCATGATCCTTATTTTTGGCTCTCTCCCTTACTTTATATGTAAGTGTGTGTGTGTGTGTGTGTGTGTGTGTGTGTGTGTGTGTGTGTGTGTGTGTGTGTGTGTGTGTGTGTGTGTGTGTGTGTGTGTGTGTGTGTGTGTGTGTGTGTGTGTGTGTGTGTGTGTGTGTGTGTGTGTGTGTGTGTGTGTGTGTGTGTGTGTGTGTGTGTGTGTGTGCATGCATGTGTGTGTGTGTGTGTTTGAGAGAGAGAGAGATAGCATTGTTTTCAGACAGTGTTTTTTTATAAACATTACTTTTTTCATGTTATTTGTTAATTTTGAAATAGGTATCACATTCCACAAAATAATGTGAGTTTATAAGATGGTGAAAACTAACTGTGCTAATTCAGTTTACTATTTACCTGTCTTGTTTGTCAATTACCTGAAATTTTACTCAGAAAAGTTACAGATAATTGATTTTCCCACTAAGGAACATCCATACATTTTCTACCAGCTATATATTCCAGTCCTTACACTGCATCCATTTAAAATCCCACTCTGTATAAAGTATTTTGCTTACCCTATATGGAGCATACCAGGTATGTGGGATGTAGTATGTACATGATAAAGTGGTGAAATCAGACTCACATTTTTTTTTTTCTCTTGCGCACTATAATCTTTTTACATCCATCCCTCTCAAAATTGCATCACCTCTCTTGAATTTTGCCAATTCACCCATCTTTACCTAACTGTTTTTTAATTATAGTAGGTGTGTTACATAACAGAGCCAAGCAATAACACTATTTTTGCTCCCCCACACACAGCTGCACTAGCAGACACTGATGTTATGTAATGCTCATGACGTAGCAGGCGTGGTCATGGTTGTGTAAGCTTTGAGTGCAGTAGGGTTGATTTAGGCTTTGAGGTGCAGTGTGTGTGTGCCCTTCTCTCCCCAACCAGCACTATTTATATCATTACATGTGTATATGCACTGCCGTTTGAAGCTGTCACTCACCTGTATTTATTTCATTAGGACAGACTGGAAAACATATAATGATCCTATAAGTAGGATGGTTGATGCAGGAAAGGTCAAGGACAGGTGAACTTTGCAGGAATAGTGATTAATCCACCACTTCTGCCTTTGAAGTAGGACAAAAAGGGAATGTGATGTGTTTATACTCAAACATAGAGCAGCATGTGGAATTGTGTCTTTACAGTGCTATGTGTGTATTATGTGGGTGACTAAAAAACAAAAACCTGCCTTTGATGAACCAAACACACACATGCACACAGCTTGAAACCCATCCTAGGCAAACATTTATTGGTCGTGGGCAGCCTCATAGCATACTCCACCTGTGTTTGGCATGTGAAAGAGAAGACCATGGCAAGGAATTTTGTATGTAAAGTAAACATTCTTATCATTAAGACTGTCCTGAGCTCTAGGAAAGTGCAGGACTTTGGATGAGTTGTCACTATTTCAGTATTAAAGTTTGCCTTATTCTTACAGTTTCCTGGATGACTTGGACCGCCTGGGCGCTAAGGAGTATCAGCCCACAGCACAGGACATCCTGAGGACCCGTGTCAAGACCACTGGAATCGTAGAGGTTCACTTCTCCTTCAAAAACCTCAACTTCAAGTACGTAGGCTCAGTATTGTGTGAGTTGCCATGACATGCTGACTCTGCTTTTTTTCTCCAGGCTGGGATATGTAGGAAGAGGGACCAACCACAGGTGACTTGTCCTCAATATGTAGAAATTTTGTTCTCTTTTGCTGCAGCAGTACAAGATAAGGGAAAATTCAAGGGGGTGAAGTGTGATTGCTTCTTGCATATCAATGTCATGTGGGATCTGGTCTGCCATCATAGTTCTCTTTTGTCACAATTACATTGACTGATGATCCTATAATAAATAAAAATTCATGAAACATTATTCTTTGCACCAGCACTGCTTGAAAAAGTTAAGTCCTTCATATGTATAGACAAAACCTCACTAGCTGTGCCTCAAAATATCAATATCATAGTCTAACCAGATCCTGCATGACTCTGCCACTCCACCCATGATTACCATGATATTACCACAATAATATGCCCACAATTTCCTTAAGTGTGCTTGTGTGGGTGTACATGATCACATGGTAAGTAATCCTGCAGTGGTCTTTATATATGCTTCACATTTGTTTTGTATTCATCCTATACAGTAATTGCAGTTATTTCATCACTGTTTTCTCATTGAATTATGTTCTTATTCACTACTGATGCTTTCTTTCTTCCTATTTCTTGTACTTCTTCCTTTACTCTGAATGCAATCTCATTAATCTTATTTTGGTGCTTTAAGTAGCATATCCTTTTCAGTTGTGTTTTTGTTCTTCATTTCATGTATATCATTCTTAAGTTTGAAGTCTTATACTTTCTCTGGTATTTTTTTATGGAATAATTACTAGAATTTGTGGGGCTCAAATAAGATGATACCTTCCTCATCTACAATAATTTTTTTTTAAATCAACCAGATGTTTTTTTATTTGTTTCATTTTATTTCATTTTATATTCATACAGTACTTCTTTACCCCTTAGAGAAGTCCTTACCATACACTTAGGTACCCTTGAAATGAACCTCATTTCTTGTTTCCATCATACCAAAATAGAATAATTACTTTTTATTAATATTGTATTGCTTTGCTTTTGATTTTTTTCTCTAGTTTCTAGTTTCTTATTTATCTATTTATTTACTTAGTTATTACTTTTTTTCTATTATATTTTACTATTTTTTTTTCTTATTTTTTATTTATTCTTTTATTTATTTATTTTTTATTATTATTATTATTATTATTTTTTTTTTTTTTTTTTTTTTTTTTTTAGTAGTTGGATAGTCACTTGAGATATTTTGCTACTAACATACATTACATAACTCAAGGACATTTCATCTAACACTGATGAGTTTTGCAAGTGTGTTGAGAAACAGTATTTTTGCAGTTCTAGAATTATAGTGTGCTTGTCTTTATTATGCCTATTTCCCCTAGCAGTAACTCTATCAACCCCCTTATCAGAATAAAAACATGTAGTCTTCTCAATGTTACCCAACATACATTACTATTCAGTGCTATAGGTGAAAGTTATTTATATGGTCAGAAATGTTGTCACTTCCTCAGAATGATGTGTCCATCCCTATTTATCAACCTGTTCCCCATCCCTTGTCTCCCTAACACACAAATAGATATGTACTGTACCTATTCAGTGTTTTCCTGTCTCCTTCACTCCATTAGCTTGCCTTCATCATTTGTGCTGTGGTTTCCTTTCCCATCCCTTCTTCCATATCCTAATATTACCCTTTTTCCTCAAGCATCCTGCATCTGCTGCATGCTTATTTCCCAACAGTCAGATTTCAGGAGTTAAATGCATTGCCACCATGATAATTGGAATGTCTTGAATATACTTATCTATAGTTATGGTCATCAAATTTTTAAAGTGCTGTAGGTAATTCCTTCATGATTATATAGAGAAAGATTTACATAATTGCACCAAGAATGAATCAGTGCACACAAAATTGTTATTTTCTTTATTTCTGGAATATAATGCAAACATTTCCTCATATTAGAATACATGTACAAGAGAAAGCATACTACTATGATACCTTTGTCTAGTGTTTAGTTTCTATTCAACAGATTTTATTTCTAAAGGACAGTATAGTTACACAATCCCTTGAAAAAGCAATTAAAATTTTTCAAACTCTGGTTAATCCAGTGGTCTCCAGAATCAAGCCATATTTCAAGTCGTAGTGGTAGTGATGCTCACATGATGGCTGCACTCAGGCATGGTGGCTTAGTATTAACTATTGAAATGTTAGAATGATTTCAAGTTGAATATTGCTTTAAAGTTGACTTAAAGAAACACTTCATTATTGTATGATTGCAGCATTAACATTTGAAGTACTTGCTGTACCTTAAGTTCAATACATTAAGAAGAGTGAATGGGATTAATGCATGTTACTAACTGAAATTTACAAAATCATGCAAAATTGAAACTTATGTAGTTATGGAACCATACAGATATTCATTTAACACAGCACAAAAGACATCTAAGGAGTGTGTACACAATTACTACATTTTAATTCCAACCGTAGCATGAAATTTAGTGAATGGCATTACGTTTTCCAAATTTATCGTGCGCATTTAGTTACTGCTATAAAAATAGCTGTTCGACATCCGGCTGAAAGGGCCTGCAAGAGCCCACCTTGGACACAAGCAAGACCGGTGCAAGAAGTCACTGTAAAAATATATTCGTCGTATTTGGTGGCCTAAATCACCCCCTCGCCATTGCTTAAGAGTTAAGTGATCTTGCCTATTTTCTCGTAGAAAGCTTGGTTTAGTTTCATCCTCCACCCCTACCTTTGCTATTCTTGGTGTAGTTTCGCATGGTAAATTTTGTTATCCTTCAGCTTAGGCATCACATCAAGTGGTAACTTCTTGCCTTATGTATGTGGCAAGGAGTTGAATTAGCCTTACTTGTCATTTATTCTAAGAATATTTAAGCTTAGTGCTGTTGTTGCTGAGTCAATATTTACATTTTATGGCAAGGATAGAGTACTTATTGTATGTATACATTGCATCTAACCTTGGATTATTCCAGTAATAGTTTTATCACTTGATTCATTTACTTTCAAGATAGAAAAAATTGTGATACAAAGGCTGTAGTTAAATGTGCCTAATGCTTATTGGATAATGAGGCAGAAGTTACCAGACTTATTCTTTGAATTTTAGTCATGATTCATTTCTTAGCTTCTGCTTCTTTTAGTGTTGATGCACATCACTCAGAGCAGTGTAAGGGTAAAGGTGAAGCTTATTGATTATATTGGTTCTGCAGCAACAGAGCAGTTTTAGACTAGAGTGCACGCTGTAGTTGATTTGTGGCCCCGGACCTACACCGTGTGGTCTTGAGGAGCCTCCAGTGGAGCAAACTGAAACTACGTCATATGCTGCTTAGCTGATTACAGAGGAAATTGTAAGAGAATTAAAAAGACATTGAAAATCTTAAAAGGATCTTATTTTACAACCTGCAAAGTATTAGATGCTGAACATGTATATTGTTCAGAGATGTCACTAGCAAGGATCATGTAAATCTTGTCATTTTGATTCAATATACTTCAAGACTTCATAACAAATGATGGTTCTTTGAATTGCTTACAGTAGATTTCTTAACTTTATGGTGTCAAGAGAAGTGAAATGTTCTTGTATTACCAGGGATTTCTAAGGCTTTTGTTCTATTGTTAGAAATAACAGAAGAATGATGAATGTTTTTTTTTATTACAATTTACATTTGTACATGTGCGTACATTATTTACTTAGTTACTTATTGATCCATAAGAAACAATTTCATTATTTTGAAATGGAAAGGAAAAGGAAAATTACACTCAAGTTGCAGCATGGATGCTTTGAGAATTCTTGGTTGTATGACAGGTGAATGCAAGAATATCATGTAGAGGTCTGTTTGAGTTTGCAGAATATTGATAAGTGGAAATAGAATTTGAATAAGTTAATGCTTACAGACAATAATGAAGTGATAGCTGATTCAGAGGAGGACTTGAGACAATGGGTAGAGATAAATGAAAAGCTGTTTGAATTGTATTAAGAATAATTTGCTGCTATTGATAGATAAATAGATGTTGAGGTCAATATGAGGATGAATGAAGCAAAATGAGTGTAGGGAAAAACTGATACACTTTTTTTTATATAGATTGTTTGTAATAGATGCAAGGAGAAGGTGTATGAAGCATTGGTACATACCAACTCCACTGTATGAGTATCAAATGTGGAATATAGGATCCAAAGGGTCTCCAAGCGCACAGGTTCAAATCCTATCCACGGTCTGAGTGTAGGTTGGGCTTCCTCACTCGGGGCAATGGTTTCCTAGTGGGTGGGCTTTGAGATAGGAGGTACTCAAAAAAAAGTATCCCCTTTAGCCCATAAATTCCCGTGAAAAGCCTACATGGTATAAAAAATAAAAAATAAAAAAGAGAAGGAATTGAATGAAAAGGTGAAATAGTACTAGTGTTTAGGGGACAAATATAGAGTAGCATGTATGGATAACATGAAAAATGTAGAATTGTGAATAAGTTATGCTGTTAGAAAATTGGTAGTCAAGAGAAGAAGTGTTGAGATAGTTATGTATGTAGAGAAATGGAAAACTAGAAATCAATGAAGCTGCCTGGATGGAACATGAGACCCACAAGGCTAAGAAGACTGCAAATTAAATGAATAGATAATGTTAAGAGAACATTAAATATTAGAGGGATGGCTGTAAACAAAGCAAATATAGGGGAGTTTACATCATTTTTTTTTTATTCATTATTTTTTGGGATGGAAGGAAAGCAAAAATAAGTAGAATTTTCTTCTCAAATATCTTTCAAAAATTGAAGACTTCATCTCTTTTAAAGCAACAATGTTTCTTACTACTGTAGTTATGTCTGCTATAATCTGATTTGTTATAATTTTACACTTCCTAGATATATTCAACAAACTATTCCCATTCTTATTAGTGTATTCATCCAAAATAATTCTTAACTCACATTTCTTTAAGGATGGTAACAGTAATAGTTTTCTGGCACTTTCCCTAACCTTTAGGCCAGATGACATAACAAGAGCATAACTTCTTTTTCTCATGTATTACATATCTGAAGAGTATCAGATACCATGTCACTACATGTAGTATTTGATGCTGTCCCACTCTTCAGATTTCATGTCACATCTTGTCTTTTCATAAAACTTCATCAATGAATTATACAAGGTGGCATTGCTTGGGTGTCCTGCACTTTCCACATTGTACTACAAACAGTCATGAAAAGTGAAAGAACAATTTTTAAACAAGACATAATTCAGCCCGGATATTTGAACATGTGTGTATGAGCTACACTGTATTGTAGCATGGAAATGGTGTATCATGAGCTAAATGGTAGAATGGAAGGTATTACTTTAATATGATTGGCTTCATTACCATCATGGTAATCATTGTGTTGTGTAGCTTTTCCTTTACTAGGATTGCTACTAATTTCATAATAGTTATTACTTTGTGACTTTCACAACACTTTTATTGCTAGGTACACTAAATTGGTGCTGCTTTGTGGTATGTCATTCCCAAAATAACATCCATACTTTGATTTACATTCAAGCTGCCATGGAAGTATTTTTATACTTTTATATCCTAATGAAACACATGATAAGAAGGCTTGCACCAATAGCAACATTATGAATGTATACATAGTACTTCAAAATCAAACATTCATATTTTCTCTCTCTTTTACTCCTCCCATCATAAGATTTTCTTTATTAGTATATCCTGTCATTTCTTAGCAGCCTGGAATGCAACAAAAAATATAACTGGTTTGAACAGAATTACTCTGTGTGCTCGTGAAACTCTCTCTTGTGATGTTTTTAATGCTTACATTTGCTTTAATTCCCAGACTAGTTATTATCTTCATGGAGTGTGTGCTATTATATCTCAAAAATAGGCTTTCATGCTCACACTTTGGCTGGACAGATATTTTTATTGTTTCTTCCACTGTTCATTCGTAATAGAAGTTTCCTTACATTATACCTTCCCCAAAGAATAGTGATCATCCAGAGAAGGGAGGCAGTGACATAGTGGATAAGATGGTGAGCATGAGATCAGGCAGACTTCTACACGTAGTTTCAAATCCCACCAAGTATCACTTTGAAGCTATGCCATTTGTTGAGTGGTTTAAGTTACCTACATGTCACCATAATACCCGCATCTATGGTTATACCATAGATGCGCTTGGGTGGTGATATAGGTCCGAATATGGGTACCACTATAAATAAAATTGCCTGTGCCACTAATGGGTGGAAGCTGAACAGTACTTCCACATATACTCTTCAAGTATGCCTACAGGTGCTATAAGCCATAACATAAAAAAAATAATAAATAAATAAATTACTTGTCTACAGTATGATATTTTGTAATTCCAAATCTTATGCCTTCCTGTAGATGCTGCTCTTCCATGTACATCTAAATTCAAGTTCCACTTCTGGCCATTCTTTTGTTGGTGTGGTTGATGGTTTTATCAATATTGTGGATCACTATTGCATTTGCATATTTTATAGTTTTATACATTACATCTTTATTTGTCATTCATTGTTGCTCTGTTTCAAAAGACCTTATACAAGCTTGCACTTTATACAAGCTTGCATACATCAGCCTTGTCTACATAATGGCAACTTTTGTGCTGCTTGATCTTTGACTATTTAGTATTCATAATGGAAACATTATCACATAGTATTAATCCCAATAGCTAAGAGGTGTGCTGACTTTGGAAGTGATGAAAGGAATTGATTATGTGGTGTAATGGTTTATCATGTTCTTGGAGATAATGGCTTTCCATATTGAAAGTTTTGGCTAATAAGCCTTACTCATCTAAGACTTCACCAAATGGTGAAAGATATTAAGTTTGAGAATTATAAATATAATTTTTAAACAACTAGGAATTAATTGTGCAAAAACTATCAAAAATGAAATCAACAAGAAAGGGAAACTCAGAATATCTAATGTTTGAGCATCTGAGAAAATACCCAAAAGGAAAAAAGTGGTGGGACAATCAAGGTAAAACAAAGACTAATTGGACCACAATAATCATCACCAGCTAATTCAGTTTGTAATGTGCTATCGTTCAGTTTCTGGTTCAGTTCCTGGCAGCTCTCCTGTATATGATTATATTCCATGGTTGGCTCCTGATTACATACTTTCTCAGTGTCCTCACTCTTAAGCCATTACTATGTGATATGTGAAATATAAAAGAATAATCCCCATGTACAGTATTTAACAAAAACTTTAAAACTGTTGTGCTTTGGTACATACATAGGTTTTTAGTCATTATGTTTTGATATCAAAAGCCAAATCTTCATATAATACAATAGATTTCTCTATAGGTGCAGGGCATGCTTGTGTAGGCAGGTGGCATGTATATATTATAGTTGAGTTTTGTTCTTTTGAATCATACTAGATTATAATAAACATTGAAATTACTAAATTACGTGCCAGAAATTTATTTTCTTATCATCTACTACTTGAACATAGGCCTTGTCATCATCCAGCCCTTTTCATAATTCCCTCATGGCTGAGGATGCTTAGTCTGAGTAAAGCACTCAGTAGATTTGCACTTGCATATGTTCATCATAATTTATTGAGATTATCATAGCTGCTTTCATCAGAAATAGTTTTGTAAATAAGTGCTATGTGCTGCTCAAGAAGTGTAGCAGAACAAAAGAATGATGATTGCATATGAGTACATATTTAATTATTCCTAATATGATAAATTGTGCTAGAATTCAAGATTGTATTTCGTCTGCATGCTATTTTTAT
>NC_059298.1:13324226-13366726 GCF_017591435.1 Portunus trituberculatus
AGAAGACAGAAGAGATCTTACACTGTGGGAGGAATAGGAATTCAGAAAACAAAAGAGGAGAAAGACCTGGATATTACAATAAATGACAATTTATCACCGGAAAAACACGTCAACAACATAGATTGGGGAAACACAATGAGTTACTAAGAAAAATTATATGGGCATTTCCCTTTATAGATGAAGAGATGATGAAAAACTAATAGATTACATGCATAGGCATAGGGGGAAGGAGGGGCAATTGCCCCTGAGTTCTCAGAAACAAGTGAAATTCAGGCAAAACTTTCTCCAGATTTAGGCAGATTATGTAGGCCTGTTTTTTGCTCAAATAACCAAAGTAACTTCTATTAGAAATTCCTGTCAAAATGAGTCAACATGAGCCCAAAAGTTTGAAAATGCGCTGAAAACCTATAAAACACATACACAAATAATAGAAAAAAATTGCAAAAACATTGAAATAAATTGTGGTACTACTGTGTCAATGGCACATAAGCTTCAGTATTTAAGCTATATTGCCATTATTGTCTCACTCCTGACTGGTGGTTTTGGGTCCAAACGTAATTAAAGTAGAAAACACTGCCAGCCTTCTACTGAAGATAACGTTGGCTGAAAATATGCAGAGAAAAAACAGAGATCAACCTTAGTAAAGGAAACTTTGCCAGAACAAAGGCAACCTTGCAGAGGGATGAGTTTAAGCAATACATTAAATTAAAATCAATGAGTGGGACAAGGTAGGCATGTCGGTGGGAAGCTGTAAAAGCAGTTGAGCAACAACTTGTGAGAATAACACTAGCCTTGATGGAACTCATCAACATGAAAGATACCAAGACATATGTTGATGCCAGAGACCTTCTGACCTCTGTATGTGACTTACAGATCATTATTGGTTTAGAAGTGTTGAAGGTAATTTTCTGCAATACCAATGCGCTGTCAAGACACTTACAGGAGCAGGACATGGATGTTATGTCAGCTAAAGTCACTGTAAAAACATTGATGAAATGCAGGGATGAAGAAAACTTTTCATTACTCTGGACAAAAAATGCACAGACAACTGCAGAAAAAAATTAACCAGTTTACATCAGATGTCCAACCTTTAACAATGTCACTCCACAGAAAAAAAGCCTTCAAGGAGGTTGCTAGCCTTAATAGGGGAGAACCAAGCTAGAAAAGACATTGTGTCCAACAAGCAGAAAGCAAGAACTGAAATTTATTATGATGCACTTGACAGGGTTGTAAAGGAGATCCATGAAAGATTTGATAGTAGGAGCTCAACTCTCCTTACATTTTTGACAAAAGTTTTGATGGGAGATGCCAGTGATGACAAGTATAAGGTAATAGCTGATTTCTACATTCTGTAGGAAGATAGTTTAAAGGCTGAACAAAGTACTTATCAAAATGTTGAAACTGATTTTCTGCCTAAAACTGCAAGTAAAATTGTGAAGTTCTTAGTTTCCAATTTTTGTCTTCCACTTTGCCCCACTTCTCAACAGCAGCCAAGATATTAGCCACCATCCCAGCAACATCATGCTCAGCAGAGAGATTGTTCTCATGTCTGCGAAGACATGAGAGCATCATACCTGCGATCAACAATGGGACAGGAAAGACTATCTAGCTTAGCAATACTGAATATTGAGAGGAAATTTGTGAACAAGCTCAACACAGAATCCATAATTGATATTTTTGGTAGACATCATGGTAGAGTTAAATACTTATTCTGAGGTTCATCTTGATATCAATGTGTAGTTATACGTTTTCTTTTATAGTGCTTTAGGCCGGGAACAAACGAGCAACTTTGTGGTGCCATGTTGTGGATGTAGCTCATCATGACTTTCCATTGTTTAGAAGCTGTCCCACACATATGAGCGTATGTGGCCAGTGACTGTGGTGAGCTGTCACTCATCCCTGCCACAGCATGGCATGATTTTGTTGAGGATCCACACACACAGGTGACTGTGGCTGAGCTATAGGCAGTCAGTCACATACCAAACGTGGCCCCACAGTTGCTAAACCCCGCCACAACGTGGCTCCATGGCATGGTGCTACAAAATTGCTCATGTGTTCCCGGCCTAATATTGCTTTTTATAAAATGTTCAGCTGCAATAAGAATACATAATAAAAAATTATTGATTTATTTATATTAGGCATATGGGTAAAATTGGGTCAAAAGGTATCTTGCCCCCCTGAAAGAACTAGTCCTCCTATGCCTATGAATACATGATTCAACCTAAACTAGAATATGCTGCACTTATATGGTCACTATACAATAAGAAAGATATAATGAAGATAGAAAAAATTCAAAGAGTTGCAACCAAAATTGTTCCAAGTTTCATAGACCTAACTTATGAAGACAGATTAAAGATATTAAAACTTCCAACACTGCAATGGGTAAAAGTAATAGAAAACCTATGTGGGAATACAAAATGAGAGAAGAGGTTATAATGAAAAGGAGTGAAGAGAAAGACATGGGAATTATTATACAAGACACCCTGCCTCAACATACAAGACACTAACAAATATAAGGGTGGCATTTAACTACATGGACAAGAGTATGATGAAAAAGATCATAACCATGATGATAAAACCTAAACTAGAATAAGCAGCAGTGGTGTGGTCATCATACAGGCAGAAGGATATTAGGAAACTAGAAAGAATCCAAAGGACCACTACAAAGATGGTGCCAGAAATAAAGGATCTTCCCCATGAAGAAAGATGGAAGCAAATGGAACTACCAACTTTGAGGGATAGACTGGAAAGAGGAGATCTAATAACAATGTATAAATTAGTTAACCATGTGGAAAAGATAGATAGATAAGACCTGGTATCACTGATGGAGGATAGAGATATATGAACAAGAGGACACTCCAAGAAGATCATGAAAAGTCAGTGTTTGAGGGACATTAAAAAGTTTAGTTTTCCACATAGGACAATGAACATCTGGAAAGGATTGATTCAAGACGTTATAGCAGTAGAAAGTATGCACAAATTTAAGGAAAGGTTGGATGAGAGTAGATATGGTGACAGGTCAGTATGAACCCTGCTTGAATCCTGTGATATACAATTAGGTAAATACACAGAAACACACTGCCAGCAGTGCAGAAAGCAGACATATAAACAAAGTGCTCCCATGAGAAAAATAGTATCTGTGGAGATAGAGATTAGGTGTATGAGGGAAGTTATTGCTGGTATATTAGAGAAATGAGATCAGCTGGTCCAGGAAAATCAAGAACATAAAGTGAAATGTGATGAATTAGGGGAAACAGTGAAATGAGGTCTACACCAGAAGGAATAAAATAAAGAAAACAAAGCCCTAAAGGAGAAGTGTAAAAGCTATGAGGCAACATTGAAAGGGCTTAGGGAGAAGGTTGAGGCAGGGAAGGAGTAATGAGTGAAGAAAAATTGAGTGGAAAAAGGCATGAAAAAAAGATTGAGAGGATGAAAAAGTGAACTTTCCAGAATTGGATAAACAACAAATATGAGAAAAAAATGAAGGACACAGTGATACAGGTGATTAAGGAAAAAGAAGAACTAATGAGAGACACAGTAGATGAAAAGAAACGTATGATTATATATGGACTGCAAGAGAAGAAAAATCTAGTGAAATTTGTGAGAGAAAATGAGGAGAAAGAATGGTAAAAAAGATTACTTCAAAGGTTCAGATTGAAGAACAGGGACTAGAGAGAGAAATTTAAGAAATATATAGACTTGGGTAATACAGTGAGGGATCCTTACAGCCATTAAAAGTTAAACTGAAGTCCCAAGTAGGGGTCGAAAAAATATTGGCAAGGACAAGAAAACTGGCTGCAGAGATACAGAATACAACAACATTTAGATAAAGAGGGATATGAACCAGGAAGAAATGGAAAAAAAAAAAAGAGAAAAATGAGAAAGGAAGCTAAGGAAAAAAAAACAAGACAAGGACAGAGAATGGGAAGAAGAAATTTTACTGGAGCGTACAATATTAGACATGAGGCTGAGGAAATGGTATGTCAGAGAATGGGAAGGAAGACATTAAGAGTTATGTATACAAACATAGAAGGGTATGTATCAGGAATGTTGAAAGTGAGAGACTCTATATTGGAAAAAGGACCAGACATGGTATGTATAATAGAAACAAAATTAAGCAAAGACATTCAAATAAATCGTAAAGGATAAGGATATAATGTTCAGAGGAGAGACAGAAGAGGAAAAGCAGGGGGAGGAGCATTGATAATGGTTTGAGAGAATATATATGTCGAAGAAGTACAATATAGAGATGGACTGACAGAGATTTAAGTATAATAATTAGGACCAGTGGGAGGGAAAGGAGGAAAATCATAGCTACATTTGTGCCACCAAAGACTAATACATGGAAACTTGAGGTATACAAGTAAATGCTAAATGAAGTGTTGAAGTGCTTGGACAATATGCTAAGAACCGACAGAAAAGTACTACTTGTGGGAGATCTAGATTGCAAACATATTAACCAAGAGTAAAATTAATTAAATAATTATGATGTATGATAGGGGGAAGAAGTGCTACTACTGGCAGTGGTAAACACAATGGACCAATGGGTGAAGGAATAAACAAGGTATAGAGGGGAAGAAAAACCACCATTGTTGATCTGATATTCATGAAAAAACCAGGGCCTTGTCCAACCATCAAACAACATAGCCTCTACGGGAAAAAGTGATCATGTAGTCCTAGAACTTGAATTGGAGGATCAAGAAATTTTGAGATGGGATGAGGGACACAAACAAGGAAGACTGAATCAAATTTTGAAGGATAAAGTCTGTATTTTGGTAGTATAAATTGGAAAGAAAGTATGCAAAGCAAGACAGCTCAAGAGGAGTATGAAATCTTCCTAGACAAGTACAATGAGAATGTAAGGAAGTATGTTCCAGTATACAGAGTCAAAGAGAGCAAATACATGTGGTAAAACGCTACATGTGCGAAAGCTAAGAAGAGAAAGCATGCTGCTTGGAAGAAATTCAGAAAGCAGAAAAATTAAGAAAATAGGAAGCAATACAATGAGGCACAAAAACAAATACATGAGAATAAAGAGGGAGGAGGAGAGAAAATTTTAAAGGGATGTTGTAAATAGATGCAGAGAGGAACCCAAGCTATTCTACAAATATATAAATGGAAAAATGATGAATCAAGACATCATCACTAAGTTAACTAAGAGAAACAGGGTATATATGAAACAAAAGAAGAAATGAGTGGACTGATGAATGAGAGCTTTAGATCAGTATTTAATGTAGAAGGGGGTTTTATAGAACCAAACGACGAAGTGACGCATGAAGTGTTATGAAATGTTATGGTGCAAAAAAAACAGGAAATTAGCAAATTACTAGAAAAGGTAGATATAAGAAAAGCAATGGGGCCAGATGGAGTATCAGGATGGACACTAAAAAAATGTAGACCCAGTTTGGGATGTGATCAACTGCTCATTAATAGAAGGGGATGTACCAAGTAATTAGAAAAGAGCAAATATAGGCCCAATATATAAAGGAGGGTAAAGAAGACCCCTTGAAAATTACATCTATGTTACTCTCTAGTGTTGTGGGAATGCCCTGTGAAATTGTTATTAAAGAAAAGTGGTTGGATTATCTGGAGGTAAATGAAGTCATAAATAACTCCCAATTTTGATTTATTAGAGGAAGATCATGTGTAACAAATATATTAACTTTCTATACACGGGTAACATATGAGGTACAAGCAAGAGGTGGATGGGTGGACACAGTGTATTCAGATATTAGGAAACCTTTTGACAGAGTACCACATAGAAGACTCCTATGGAAAATAGAACATATAGGAGGAATACAGGGAAGTATCTTAAGTTGGGTGAGGGACTATGTAACAGAAAGAGAAATGAGGACAGTGACTAGAGACACCCCATCAAGTTGGGGCACAGTAACTAATGGCATACCACAGGGGTCCTTGCTGGCACCAATAATGTTTTAAATATATTTTAATGATATTCAAGAGAACCTGAGTAGCTACATACATGTTTATTTGTATACTGATGATGCAAAACTCCTGAGAGTAATAAGGAACAATGAGGATTATATGAAATTGCAGAGGGATATTAATAAGATCTAGGAATGGAGCCAGAAATGGAAATTAGAATTTAATGCCAAAAAATGTCATGTGATGGAAATCGGTAAAAGTTGCAGAAGGCCTACATTGAAGTACAAAATGGGAGAAGAGTTATAATGAAAAAGAAGGAAGAGAAGGACCTGGGAGTGATTATACAAGACACCCTGATCCCAGAAAGGCACATAAATATGTTATTTGCTTCAACATATAAGACACTAACAAATATCAAATACATGGAGAAGAGTATGATGAAAATGATCATAACCATGATGATAAGACCTAGATTTGAATATGCACTAGTGGTGTGGTCACCACACATGCAAAAGGATATCAGAAAGCTAGAAAGAATCCAAAGGATAGCCACAAAGATGGTGTCAGAAGTAAAGGACCTTCCTTATGAAGATAGACTAGTGGAAATTGAAGGATAGAGGGGAGAGAGGAGATCTAATAATGATATATAAGATAGTGAACAGGATGAAAGAGATAGATAAACAAGACTTGATATCACTGATTGAAGATGGAGATAGACAGACAAGAGAACATTCTAAGAAGATCAGAAAAAATCAGTGTTTGAAAAACATTAAAAAGTTCAGTTGTCCACATAGGACGGTCGACGTCTGGAACAGTTGAATGATGGGCACAGCAAAAAATGTACACAAGTTTCAGGAAAATTTGGATAGAATTAGACATGGAGATAGATCACTACGAGTCCTGCTCAAACCCTCTGATATACAACTAGGTAAATACATCCTGGCAATTAAATACACAGACACACACACACACACACACACATTTTTGTTTTAAAGAACAGCAAAGAAATTTACCTAGAGCAACTATATCAAAGCAAGTGTGTGCAAGCACACCTCACTTTTACCCATCAGTATGTTCATTCAGGAAGTAAGCATATATATATATATATATATATATATATATATATATATATATATATATATATATATATATATATATATATATATATATATATATATATATATATATATACTGTATATGAATTATTTCCTATATCCATGACACCTGGAGTCTTTATTGGTAAAGGAATATTTTGAAAAATAAGTGCTACCATAAAATTAACCCATATGAGTAGTTTGGCATATTTATAAAATTCTTGAATATTGTTTCATTACAGAGATTTTTAATTCTCTTTTTCAGAATCGCATGCAAGAATCTTTAAAACTGTTTGACTCTATTTGTAATAACAAGTGGTTCACCGACACTTCAATTATCTTGTTCTTGAATAAGAAGGACTTGTTTGAGGATAAGATCAAGAAGAGTCCAATCACTATATGCTTCTCGGAATACACTGGTAAGGTCTTCAGAGCAAACCATTCTACTCCTGTCAAAGTTATTTTATTCAAATTACTGAAATTACCCTCTATATGATAATGGTTGTTGAATTCCAGTTACAAAGATGTGATCATTGCTTTTCTGTGGGTCAGTAAGCCAAAGGAATAAGTCAATATAAGCTGTTGTGATATGCTATTAAAATCTGTATTGTGAAAGGGGAAAGAGTAATAAGAAATAGTAGATTTATCTTTATTGTTCTGATGGCATAATGATTTGTGCATGTATTTACGTCTGAGGGAACTGAAGATAGATACCAGGGGAAAAATACTTGGGCTGGTCATGTTTAACAGTAAAGCTTCTATCAAGTGACAGCAAACAGATATGAACATTAAGGACACTTTGACTATGTACTTGAAAAATCTTGTACTCTTAAAATCTACGTAAGGTCATATGGTTATTATGTGTGTAAATCAGAGAGAGATTGATAAATGCAGAGTGTAGAGCTGCATATTGTGAAGTCTGCTGTATATGCTTGATATGATTGCTCATAGATTTGGCACTGGTGGATCAATACATGGTCACAGCTTTTCAGATTATAATGATTTCAAAAATATCATCAATAAGCTGAAAAGCTGTGAAAAAACTAATTTATAAAGATTCAGCTTCAGATGCTGGTCACTTAGTCAAAAAACATTCACAAAACGTAACTTTCTGAATAGGTGAGAGCAGCACATCCCAAGGCTAAGGCTGAGCTAGACTGGATTAGGAGTGGCACTGGAATTACAGAACTTCTTTTCAGGGCATTTTTTTTTATCTTTTTAAGTTTTGTGTTGCTGTTTTATTTATTTATTTATTTATTTATTTTATTTATTTTTTTTTTTTTTTTTTTTTTTTATTTACTCTAAACTTCTCAACATGGTGAATATTCGTATTTTCACTTTCCTTGATGTTAGTTTTCTGGATGAAGTACTAGAAGTACCTTTGAGATACTATAGATAATAGTCACTGATGACTATTCGTTGAGTTGCAAGGATTATTGGTGACAAACCAGTATACTTTCCTGAATACACATAATCACTTTTATTAATCTTGCTAGAAATACAATGAAATTTATTAAATTATATAATTTAAAATGTAGAATCACATTAAAGAGACATTCAACATTGAATTTATTGCATATTTATTACTTCAATCTTCATTAACCTGTATTGTCTTGCAACATTGAATTTATTGCATATTTATTACTTCAATCTTCATTAACCTGTTTGGTATTGCAGGAGCCCAAGATTATGGAGAAGCTGCAGCTTACATCCAGGCCCAGTTTGAGGCCAAGAACAAGTCCACATCTAAGGAGATTTACTGCCACATGACCTGTGCTACTGACACCAACAACATCCAGTTTGTGTTTGATGCTGTGACGGACGTGATTATTGCCAACAACCTCCGTGGGTGTGGCCTTTATTAAGGAGTGCCTCTCCACATAGCTGTGTTCACAGTAGGAAATTTCCGGTACAGTCGTGGTCTAGCTTGCTGCCCCAACGGTGTTCCTACCTTGTGTAAGGGTTGGAGCATCTGTTGGGAGGAGCTGCTAGTTGTACCTCCCCACCAGCCTGCCCCAGCCTGCCCCTCATTCATGCCTAAGTGAAGGGTAGGACTGGGGAGCAGCCTGATGTTTGAGTCAGACTCTGATAGTGGGGCATTTATTGTTGAGGAGGAAACCAGGATACTGTTGAGTGTTACATGTAATTAACTATTTATTGCAAAAGTTTACTGAAGTACGAATGATGGAAGATACTATGGACCTGTTTAGGGAATACTCTAGAAACTGTGTGACAGTCTCAGTGAGTCAAGTTCCCAGACTAGCCTTATGGTACCAAATATTTGCTTCAAAAATTATATCCCGAAAAGAAGAAAATAAATCCATTCTTTCCTAATGACACAGCTCATGACAGTATTATGGATGAAATATAGCAAAGTTTAATCCAGTATGCTATACTTCATACCAAATTGATCTTGACTGAACACTGTTTACAGAAGAGGTATTCAGTGTAGATTTGAGACCTTTTACGAAACAATAGCTGACAAGAATTTTCATAGGTCATAAGAATGGATAACTGGACAGTGAGTGTCATTTACTTCTAGTCATTTCACTATTTTTAGTCATTTGTCACAAAATCGAAGAAATGTAATTTTGTAGCAGAATATCCTAGACAGTTTATATGAAGAGAGAGGTGGAGTGACCCTCTGTGTCTGAGGATGAGAGTGCTGCCTCCCTGGGTGCAGCGTGGCTCATCCATGTAGACGGACTGACTAAAGTATCAAACACTGAAAAGCTATACACTTTCATCATTATTATTTTTGTCAAAACCATGCTGGTCGCAATGCTTAGCAAGTGATTGAGAACAAGGATAATATGAAGCATCTTAGAATGTAAGAGATTTTACTTCCTGAAATTGAAAACATTGCACTTACTTCCACTAACAGCACTTGCCTTATGCCATCCTTTTGTGCATCATTTACTAGAGAAAATCTTGTTTTAGATGCTGAACAAAACTTGGTTACTAATTAAAGCAGAGAATCGAGAAATATCATTTGTCTTTGGTGGTATGTATAATATTGCAGTAGTTGTGTTTGTTCATGGTACAATTAGTAGTTACTCTTCCTGTAGTGTTGCAAGCCAGGCCAAGATGTTAAAGCACAAAGTGCAGACCTCTGTACTGCTGTCAAAGAGTCATGTCTCAGATTTAATGCAGGAATTCAGAGGTGGAATGAATGACTCTGTGACAGCCAACTGCTTGGCATGGCTTGAAATACATGTCTAGTTTTCTTCATCCATAGTACTGTTGAAATATTTGGAAAAGAAAGTTGATTTTTTTCTGTATGGGAGGATATAAAGACACTCCATTTTGAGTCTGTGTTCCAAGAGACCATAATTTATGTTAGAAAAACAAGCAGTCATACACCTTAAAACCTGGGAACTGAGGTATGCCATCCCAGTCTTCATGTCTTGAAGGCTGAGCCACCTCCTGCCACACAGCATGAGGCAGTGAGCATGTTGTCTTGGGCTGAAGGATGAAAATGCAGGATTAAAGAGCCTCAAACATAGCCTACTTTTCATGCATTCCTCAGACTATTAGTTAGTCGTACTCTATGAGAGTATTTAACCATCCCTATTCTGCACTCAGAATCAAATTACTATAAAGCACATTGTATGATAATGGAAATTCCTTTTTATCACAAAAAATTCTTGAAATTTTTCGGGAATTGGGACCAGTGCTATCTTGCATATATAAGTACTTAGACAACCCAAAATGTGGATGAATTGGTTAAATGTGAATATGTTCTATAATGACAACCTTTAAAAATGTCTATATCTATTTATCTAACTAAACACCCTTGTATCTATATACTTATTAACAATCAGTATCTATCAACCACACACACACACACACACACACACACACACACACACACACACACACACACACACACACACACACACACACACACACACACACACACACACACACACACACACACACACACACACACACACACATATATATATATATATATATATATATATATATATATATATATATATATATATATATATATATATATATATATATATATATATATATATATATATATATATATATATATATATATATATATATATATATATATTACCTGCATTTCTTCAACATTAGATATCAGTCATTCTCTAATTTAAAGCAACACTTATTTTCAACTGAACTACATAAGTCTCTGGAAGTAGAGTGAGCCTTATAAAGCTTATTAAGTCCACCAAGAAATTTACAAGGTAATTTACTTGAGACTTGAGTTGCTAAGCTTGCAGATCAAGGCTGACCTTCCTGGTGGTCTCTGAAACAGACATCCAACAAGAGTGCTGAGCGTCACACTGCCAACACAGTTGCCACCACACCAGGGCGCTCCGCCTCATGGTTTGCTTTAGCCAAAATTGTTTGCTTGTGCACATTTTTGTTGATATTGAAGATTATAAGGTGACTACTAGGCATTACTTATAGTGAATCCTTTGAGTTTTTATAATGCATTATAAGTTAACATGAAGTCTACGTAATGCTATTTGCTACTTTGAGCCTTAAATATTGTTAATAGTTTATAAAGAAACTTGAGATATATATTGCCATTATCCAGGCTCTAACTGGTGAAAGCATTGCATATTCCACTTAATCATCCTGTAACAATCAGTCAGATAATAATGTTAGTTGTTGTGAGAGTCCTTCAGTTTCATGATAACTTCTTGATAGACTCAATAATAACTTCCCAGTCAGATATATATATATATATATATATATATATATATATATATATATATATATATATATATATATATATATATATATATATATATATATATATATATATATATATATATATATATATATATATATATATATATATATATATATATATATATATATATATATATATATATATATATATATATATATATATATATATATATATATATATATATATATATATATATATATATATATATATATATATATATATATATATTGTATGTGGTGTTAGGCTTGCTTGTGGGAGTGAAAAAAGTTACCAGCACTAGTCACTCCTGTATCATTAAGTCGGGTACAGTATATCCCTCTTTTATCTTTGTTCTTACTGTTTAAGATTGTGGTACCAGTATTTGATAGAAATATATTATGCACATTGAGACAAGATTGAAAAATCCCTCATGAAAATAATGAAGAGAAGGTTCTGAAGATGTCTAGCAGTAGAATTGCATATTCCTGTGTAACATTGTCTGATTATTACTGATAATGTATATGGTATTAAAGCCCATCCTCTCATGTATGTTATAAGATTGACTGCTCACTTTTGTACAGTGTATCTGCTTCTATAGTTGGTAATTTAATATTAATTATTTACAATTTAAGATGAGGAGTAGATATCCATAATTGTTTCCTCAAAAACTGTCTGTTGGCGAGTACATGTCAGTCTGTCAATGTCCCGGCCCAGCGCCACGCAGGGAGAAGTATTTTTATTTATGACTGAACATTGCTGAATAAATGTACATTTTATTTCGACATAAAAAATTTCATTACCATAATTATCCTTTAAAAGATCAGCAGAAAAGGTGAGATGTTAGTTACATTCCAGATATATAAAGATGCAAATTATTAATTTATTATTGTATGAATTATTGTAAGCTTGCAGCACTTAGGAAAAAAGAAGTTAAGAGTAAAGGTGACTGATTTAAAAATAATTGACTTTTTATAGGTTGTTTGATGTTGGTGGACAACGCTCAGAGAGAAAGAAGTGGATCCATTGTTTTGAGGATGTGACAGCCATCATCTTCTGTGTGGCCATGTCTGAATATGACCAAGTGTTGCACGAGGATGAAACCACAGTAAGAAATTTTCTTAGGTCACCAAGAAATTAATAACAACAAACTGATGCTTGCCATTTTTCTAATTTATTTAGTATTTCTTAGCTCTTCATCATCACTCTATTTCTTTTTTCACTCTTTGCATCTTATTGTCACAAACCAGTACATTCTTTTTAAGCTTTCAGCACTGCCTCCTTGTAAGATAAAGTTGTTAAATCACCAAGAAATAACAACATATACTTCAAAATTCTTCATTACAACAATTGTAATGCAAAAGTTCTTAATCAGGTTTTTGTTGCTTTTGTGTAAGTTAATCAGCTAGTTTACACTTATTGATGAAAAGTTAACAAATATTTGCTTCCCATTTTCAGAACCGCATGCAAGAATCACTGAAACTCTTTGATTCTATTTGTAACAACAAGTGGTTTGGTGAAACGTCAATCATCCTGTTCCTCAACAAGAAGGATCTCTTCTTGGATAAGATTGAGAGGTCTCCACTCACCATCTGCTTTCCAGAGTACACAGGTAAGCTGGGGATAATTTGGCTCCTACATCAGTAACTTTTCACATTTATTTCATATGAATTAATGTAAAGATAATGTGATACATGTTTGTATGTAATATGAACCCAAGCTATACTCATACAGTATTGCTTGTATATAGTATAGTCCTTTCTACACTTCTATACTCCTTTAACTTTTTTTTCCTTTACTTGATGTAAATTGCTCACCTCTGTTATCTCTTTTATATTCTATCTATTCATATTTCTATAAGAAAACATTAGTTTTCTTTTATCTAAACATATCTTTAACATTTTTTTTTCCAAACTTCAAACCACTTCTTGTTCATGCAACAGAAAAATTTTTCCATCATTTATTCAGTATATTAATTCATTGGCATGTTGTAATTAACAAACCTAGTCTGTTACTTCAAGTTTAGTATTTCTGTTTTTCTCTACAAATCCCATATCATTTGCTAGGTGTGTGTGTGTGTGTGTGTGTGTGTGTGTGTGTGTGTGTGTGTATTTATTTACCTAGTTGTAGTTTTACAGGGCCTGGGCTTTATGCTCGTGTGACCCCGTCTCCATGTCTACACTTATCCAATTTTTCTTTAAAACTATGCACACTCATTGACACCACTTCTTCACTCAAACTGTTCCACATCTCAACACATCTTTGTGGGAAACTATATTTTTTTACATCTCTCAGACATCTTCCCTTTCTCAGCTTTTTACTATGCGATCTTGTGCTTTGAATTTCATGTTCTTCTCTCAGGATCAGTTTCTCATTATCCACTTGGTCCATTCCGTTGATCAATTTATAAACTTGTATCAGATCCCCTCTCTCCCTTCTCTGTTCCAGGATTGGTAGATCCATAGCCTTTAGTCTCTCCTCATATGTCATCCCTTCAAATTCTGGAACCATTCTTGTAGCCATTTTTTGCAGTCTCTCCAACTTCCTTATGTGTTTCTTTTTATGAGGGATCCACACTACTCCTGCATATTCCAATCTGGGTCTTATTATAGTACTTATCAATTTCTTCATCATTTCTTTGTCCATGTAGTGAAATGCTAATCCAATATTCCTTAGCAAATTATATGTCTCTCTGAAAATTCTATCAATATGGCTTACTGGTTGATTGTTTTCTTCCATCGTCACTCCTAAGTCCTTTTCCTTTTTACTTTCTCCAGTTCTACTCCATCTCCCATCTTATAGATTCCCACTGGTCGTCTTTCACTCTTTCCCATTTCCATGACATGGCTTTTGTTCACATTGAATTCCATTTCCCACTTTTTACTCCATTCCCAGATCTTATTTAGGTCTTCCTGCAGTATTTCACAATCCTCTTTTTGCTTTATAACTCTGCACAGTTTCATATCATCTGCAAACAGATTTATGTAGCTGTTCACTCCTTCTGGCATGTCGTTTATATATATGAGGAAAAGTATTGGTGCTAATACTGACCCCTGCGGCACTCCGCTTTCTACTGCTCTCCACTTGGACTTCATATCTTTAACTACCGTCCTTATTTCTCTCCCCCTCAAATAATTTTCCATCCATCTCAATGTGCTTCCTTTTAAGCCACCCTTCTCCTCTAACTTCCATAGTAATCTTGCATGTGGCACTTTATCAAATGCCTTTTTATAAATCCAAATAAATACAGTCAACCCATTCTTCTCTCTCTCTTGTACTCTATCAACTATTCTAAGAGTAGAAACTCAGTAAATTAGTTACACACGACCGTCTTTTTCTAAAACCAAATTGGGTATTTGATATTAATTTGTTGTCTTCAAGGAACTCGATCCATTGTTTCTTTATTATTCTTTCACACATCTTGCATATTACACTAGTTAGTGTGTGTGTGTGTGTGTGTGTGTATTTATCTAGTTGTGTTTTACAGGAAAAGAGCTATGCTAGTGTTGTCCTGTCTCCATATCTATAATCATCCATTTTAGCCTTAAATTCATGAATATTTCTAGCTCAAACTATTGTTTCATCCAATTTGTTCCATATTTCTATGCCTCTATTTGGAAAACTATATTTTGTAACATCTCTTCTACAGGCAGTCTTTTTCAATTTCATGGTGTGTCCCCTTGTATTTCTGGAGTCCCATACCAATAGGTTTTCTTTGTCAACTGTGTTCATCCCCTTCCATGCCCTGTATATAGCAATTAGATCTCCTCTTTCTCTCCCCTGTTGCAATGTTGGAAATTTTAATATATTTAATCTGTCCTCATGCATTAGGTCTCTCAAACTTGGAACCATTTTGATTGCAGCTCTTTGAATCCTTTTTATCTTCCTTATAGTGTGTTTGTGTGTGTGTGTGTGTGTGTGTGTGTGTTTCACTGTTTGATCTGCTGCAGTCTCTGACGAGACAGCCAGACGTTACCCTACGGAATGAGCTCAGAGCTCATTATTTCCGATCTTCGGATAGGCCTGAGACCAGGCACACACCACACACCGGGACAACAAGGTCACAACTCCTCAATTTACATTCCATACCTACTCACTGCTAGGTGAACAGGGGCTACACGTGGAAGGAGACACACCCAAATATCTCCACCCGGCCGGGGAATCGAACCCCGGTCCTCTGGCTTGTGAAGCCTGCGCTCTAACCACTGAGCTACCGGGCGTGTATGTGTGTGTGTGTGTGTGTGTGTTTTAAGTGTGTATTGCACGTATTTGTGTGTGTGTGTCAGTGTTAATCCTTGCTACATGAGGTTATAAATGGTCTACATAACACCACAAAGGCTAGTAATCAGGTAAAATGTAAAATCTATGATCTTTATACCAGGTTGATATTTCCCATAGAGCAGTGTTTCCCAACCTTTTCGCAGCGATTACCCAAAAATACAATTTCACAATCATTCATTACCCCAATGAACAAATACTCGTAATATAGGAAAAAAAGTAACTGTATTTCATACTTCAAAAACAGACCAAATAGAAACTATGCAACACAATAATGCAAATCTATAATACGAAAAGAAGTAATTTTAGTTCATACATAGAAAGCAGAAAAA
Source organism: Portunus trituberculatus (assembly GCF_017591435.1). Taxonomy (NCBI): domain Eukaryota; kingdom Metazoa; phylum Arthropoda; class Malacostraca; order Decapoda; family Portunidae; genus Portunus; species Portunus trituberculatus. The sequence goes on from NC_059298.1 coordinate 13,340,534, forward strand.
ATTAATAGAAATCTTCATTGAAATTATATGAAAATGTAAACTGATTGCCTCATCCCATGCCAAACATCCATTACCCCAAAAATATGGGGTCATTACCCCACTGGGGTAATTTACCCCTAGGTTGGGAACCACTGCCGTAGAGGAAAGAGTATATTACACTTAATCTTATCCCAAAAGTAAAAACTCAGAGTAAGATGTTTCCAGTCCCATCACTCCATCCTTCCTACAGTGTGTAAAATGCAAAATATAGATAATTTACCTATTAACTCCATATAACAATGTATTGTTTTTATTACAGGTCCAATGGAATACAATGAAGCTTCGGCATACATCCAAGCCCAGTTTGAGGCTAAGAATAAGTCAACCAACAAGGAGATCTACTGCCACATGACCTGTGCTACTGACACCACCAACATCCAGTTTGTGTTCGACGCTGTGACGGACGTGATTATTGCCAACAACCTGCGAGGGTGTGGCCTTTACTGAAGTGTTTGTGTGGAGCTTCCAAGATGTAGGAGCTGATTGTTTGTTACTTAGGCCAAGTCCTCCTCAAGAGGCATTATCTTGACTAAGATCATAAGGCTGTTATATTAATACCAGTGTTGTTATCTTAAAATAAATTTTTGGTGGTCAAAAGAAAGTTTTAAAGTATTTATAAAAGTTTTACAACAAGTCAACAACACTGACTTACTTGTTATTAATTTTAAACTCTTATTTCTCCTCAGAAGTTATGAACTAGTTTGGCAAGCATCAATTAAAATAATGAAACTTTTCTTCTTTTTCTTTTTTTTTATTTATTTTCTTCTAAAAATTAATTCAAGATTCATACTTTGGTCTTTTCCTTTCCAAGTTTATTTATGTGAGTATGATATTATTGAAGTGAAAGTACTTTTTGAAAATTTTACTGTTACAAAATTTATGTAAGTTTGTATGTGTGGGCTTGTGGCTGTGAATGTGAGTGATAGCACTGCACAGGGTTCTTTACCACCATCATGCAGATTTTTTGTGTTATTCACTCTTATTATTATTATACTATTTAAAATACATTTTCATAATTGTGTTCTATATCATGGCAACTCTGCTCAACTTCATTCTTTAAATTATAACTTTTATTTTTCCTGAATTACATTTTTATGGACAATTTAATATATATTTTTATATTAATTTTTGTTACCTTAAGATTATTTACTACCTAGAATGACTTTCTTAACAAAGACTGAAATGTTTTGGCTTATATTGTCCAGTTTTCCTTGTACCTTGCTTAGGAGAACATGAAGGCATTTTCTTTATTCTATCTAATGTAAATAAGGGCCAGTATAAGTTATCATTGGACCTTTTGTTCTCTCTCTTTAAAAACTATCAAAATTTGTGTGTGCCATTGTAACAATGTTTTTTTTTTTTTTTTTTTTCCACACAATATCAATTGAGTGCCATGATCTTACTCCTATGTACCTGGATAGAAATGGTTCAGCAGACTCATAAGCCAAAGTTTTTTTCCAGACTGTCTTATATCATCTGAGTTTTTTTCTATTATTATTTAACTTATTGTCAAGAATAGGTCTTCATTTATCTCTTGTTTTTTATGACATATATTAAAACCTTTTTTTTTTTTTTTTTTTTTTTTTTTTTTTTTTGCCTGTAAGTTTGTATGTATCAGAGTGAGGAATAATAATAACGAAATATTTATGGTTTAGCATCACAGGCTACTGCATATAAGCCTTAATGAAAATTTATTCTCAAGTTTATTGATTAATTTGGTACATTCCTATACTATCACATGATGTGGTACTTGTGTGGTACTGTGAATGAAATGCAATGTAAAGAGACCTACACAAATTAGCAACACTGGCAGTAAAGAACTTCACGATCACATAGATGCATTGCAAGCTTTTCCTTCACAGTTCACTGAAAGGCATATATTTTGTAAGCATATGACATTGACTGTATATTTGAAAAGTTATTGCATGTATGATTGTGTGAAGAGATGCATTATTTGTATTAATAGATCTATTCAATGTATACTTTGGAAGTGGCAAGGAAGTCAGTCGTCTTTCATGGAACAATAACAACGTCACAGATGCTTATCATTAACACACTGAACACTTTGGAATGTTTTGTGTACCATCAGATTTAGAAGTTTTGTACTGTATAAGTAGCATATCTTGTACTTTGTATAATTTTTCCTAAAAGTATTTTTTTTAATCTTACACAGCTTTAAGATTTAGGTTCTCCACAGTCCTCAATACTTGGAATTCAGGTGAATGACATCTTTAGACAAGGAACTCAACACTTAAAAATAAGTTAATAACAGCACTTTAAGCTGACAATCCTCACTTAATGATCACACTGTTTACAGATTCACACAACCTCCTCAAAGTTTCAGCTGTAATTATTAGAATAAGCTTTCTTGACTTTTGGCCATAACACTGAGGAGTTCCCCTATTTTTGGTCTCACATCATGTTTTTAGACATATGTTATATATTGCTTTTCATTATCAGCTTATTTATTTAACAACTATCATGTTTGATAATACATAGTAGAATTTCAGCCAATATCACTTTCAAAACTAGAAGTGGCTCTAAAACTGACAAAAGAAATACTATGTATCAGCAAGTCCATAGTAATATACACAGAGAAAAATCCTAGAAGACAAAATGTGATGGTGTTTGGAATATCAGGATTTTTCAGCATTTAGAAACTTCATATTCAAAACTTTGACCTTAATGAGGTTGTGATTTAATGTATTAACAGATAGATAAATAACTGTCCGATGTTCATTTCTTCATTTTTCATTTAATGATATACTGAGCATTAATTATGTAAGTCGTAAGAGATGAAAAATATTGACTTGCAAATCTGATAGATGTAAGTATTTTATTTCCTTATCTTATACAGACAACATTTTATAACCTTTCTCACCCCATTGTACAAACTGGATAACATGATCATCACTTAATCTCTGCTCTTATAAGACTTTTTATCTCTGTACAGCCCATGGTCATGTTCTCCTGTTTAGGATACAGAAATAAGGGGAATTTCCAGGTGCCAGGATGAGGCCCCTTCCTCTGATAATAGTCCAGGAGGTGGTGGTGGTGGTGGTGCAACAGTGTGGTGGGATGCAGCAATTAAGGGAACATTGGGAAAGTTGTTACAAGTACGAATGTTGTGACTTGCATTTGATTTTATTCAGCATAGAATACATAACATTATAAGTGATGTGTAGCATCTTAGGTTTTGTGTGTGTGTGTGTGTGTGTGTGTGTGTGTGTGTGTGTGTGTGTGTGTGTGTGTGTGAAGAAAATGGATATGCATGCTTCCTCACTGGTGTGTGCATACCTGCATATATGTATTATACTATCAATTAAATGTAGCACAAAATTAGGTACACTTAGACCCAATATGATACTGGAACTTTTAGTAAACAGTAAATTACTCTCGTTATGATAATGTAGGAACATCCTTCTGCATCCCACCACACCAATGTGACCAAACAAACCACTCACGAAACATACATCAAATATATGTACACACTCCTTTTGATAAGGTTGTAGTTTTGTGTCAGAAAAAAATATTGTGTAAAAGTTGTATTTCATAATAGTCAACAAGATGGTATGTGTAAAATATCTCACACATGTTCTATGTTTATGCCCTACAGCACTGCAGGAGCTATGACAAAATACTAATACTTTGAAAAGATAAGTCTTGGACCATGCTTGTGTTGTTATATGGTATATAATGATCTGTCTCTTGAAAAAATTAAATATGAATATATGCTTAGTTTGTAAAGCTGTTCTGTAGTCTCATAAGGTAAACCGGAGAGTGAGAAACTGAAAATGGTTGAAAAATCCCTTATTCATCTATAGCCTTTCTAGAAATTACTCCATCATTATGTAGGTTAAGTAACATAAATACTAATGTTAATGTTAAATAACCCATCCTCTCATTGTACTGTAAGTTACTGCTCAGTTTTGTACAGCATTTGTCTATGTAGGATGTTTTGCACTTGTGTCTATTAGAAGTCAACATTGCTTTTGTTATGACTTATGTTTGAGTCTCTGTACAACAATTTTAGCTCTCTTTATGCCTCTATGTTAGGCACTCCTGTGGTGAACAATGTGTGTACTAGCCAAGAGATGTGTAGCTGAGGCTCAGTTTGTATCAGACTGAGCAAGAGTGAGATAAATGTAATTTATTTCATATATCTTTACACCTCCTTTAACAGCTTTATGCTAAAGTTTGTGACTTGTGAGGTAAGATTTCCTTTTTTTACTTTCATGGGAATATCTCACACTTTAATTATTTTTTAATTTTTATTCAGTTTAGAAAACATAATCAAAGAGCAGATATTGCTTCAACCCTACTTTATTACTTGAAATTGTAGGTACAAGGAAATTTTGAAATTTTCATAATGTAAGAAAATACAAAAGCCATTTTATTTAATATAAATTTCCTTCACAAAAGAGGGAAAGGAAATAGTGTCAAATACCTAAATATACTCCATGACAGTAACAAAATATGCTCAGAACAACACTAGTAATGGTATGGGAAGATTCATGACTGCTTTCTTACCAATAAAAGGACATCAATAAAAGAAATATCAAGAACATAAGAAATAAATATGTGATTGATAGAGCAGCATAAATAAAGGTGTGAAAAGGAAGGAGGGAAGCTAATGAAAGTGAAAAACAAACATGAAATGCAATACAATGCAAAATAGTATTTAATAAAACTTAAACTGAACACTTGATGAACTGGTAACAGAAACTACAGTAAACACCTCAGATCTCCATAAAAGGAGAAGGCAGGAAAGCAGTTCAAGAAATGCTTGAAGAGTTTGAAGAGCTAGTAGTAGTTTGGGGCATTGCCTCTTGGACCACCTTCCAGCAAGTCATGAACCTTTCATAAAAGGCTGTCTTGGTGAAAGATGCATCCTTGCAGCTGTAACCACCTAGTCTATGCATGTAAGCAAAATCAATGCAGTCAATTTTCCCATCTCCATTGCAGTCACCTTTCTCTGTTTTCTGTAAAAAATAAGAATAAGGATATTTGAATTTTGTCTTATAAATGAAAAACTTATTTCAGCAAATGAATCCATAAAACTCTATGTCAGAAACAATATAACTGTTGTTAGTTTATAAGATATGAAAGTGAATGAAGTTGAAAGATCACCACATAACTGATGATGAAGGATGCTTTCATCAGCAAAATAGAGTTTGATTTATGAAGAGAGGGAGCTGGTTGTTGTTTTGCACCAAATCAAGACTGAGAGGACATGCTTAGTATTTTAATGTGTGAGAATCATGCATAATTTCTCATTTATAATTTAGAACAGCAAAGTACTTTAGTGAAGCATTTCAGCCATTATCGTGAGGCTTGATCATGAATAGTTAAACTTCAAATTAGAATATTCTGCCATTATGATACTCCCCGGTAACAATAATAAATTAATTATATTGAGACATATATAAACTTAAAGCTGTAGTCTAATCTCTATATTTGATATGACAGCACTTTAGTTATGCAATTCATGTTCTAACTACTTCTACAGTTAAGCCAGTGTAATGGATAGCTACAATTCACTGTTACACTTATGGGAACACATTTTTCATACAAGTACAGTATTATGCACTGCATAACATAAATGACATATAATAATTAATTTGCCTTGAAGTTATTAATTTAAATCTACTCAATTGCTATGCATAAAGCATTTTAAATTTTTTATGAAGAAAAAAGTTTATTGACATGTAAATAGCACAAGCAAGCCCGAGCAATAGCGGTCCACGTACTAGTACACGTTGAGGCGCGTCACACATTCTTCAAACTGGCTGGTGAAGCGGTCTTTGGGCAGGGGAGCTGAACATCCCAGCCTGCCCAACTTATGAAGCCTTACGTAATCTTTGCAGGTTATTACACCATCACCATCACAGTCCTACATAACAAACAATCAGCATGTAAATTATTCATCTTCATTTCTTAGTTATTTAGTACTGCATACATTTTGATCATTATAATCAGAGCAAAGGATGGTGGCAGTGCATCTCTTGGAGCTCTACTGTATAGCTTGCTCAGCTAAACCTCTCTGCTCAGTACTTTACTACACATATCTTGTTTATTCCAGCCTTTTGTTACATCAGTAAAACTTTGAGATCACTAAGAATAATTAGTTGTCACTCAAAACTATCACAGTTTAACAGTAGTGCTTCTTCACCTGCAAAACACACCACTTTTGATACATTGTTATCCACTTCTTACTCAATACTCAATCCGACTCCTCTATACTGATCATACGTGTGTGTGTGTGTGTGTGTGTGTGTGTGTGTGTGTGTGTGTGTGTGTGTGTGTGTGTGTGTGTGTGTGTGTGTGTGTGTGAAATATTCAGTTTTGTCATGAAATACTGATACATGTAGATATAATATAAACTCAAATTCAATTTCAGAAATATTATAAAAAGCATCAATATGATTAATAGATACCTCTTTGCAATCTTGCAAATGAGTTTGCTTTCGAGCAACATGCAACGTTATATACTCTCTCTTTTTGTGATCTTGTATGATGGTGCTCTCTCCCCTTCTTAAGTACATTCAACACTGTGTTGACATTTCCTGTTTGATTCAAGCTAAATTGATTATCTATCTGAAACCAAGCAAAAGAATAGTATCTGTTGCTTGGCTGTTGTAGTTCATATGGCATTACATTTTGGTAATATTTTTTAGGTGTCCTCGATCATGCCTCACAGATTAACCAGCTTTCGTTAGTCTTGACAGACACGTGAAGGCCTCAACAGGAGCAGTATTATTCTTACCTGGGCAAAAGTTTTCATGTACGTCCTGACAACTGAAGCAGAGCAATACAGGTCCTTGGCGCAATCCTCAAAGGCTGCAATGAAATCCACGTTATAACATTGACATTTATAATGCAGGCATAGTATATCCAAAACATATCCTACAATTACAACTTACATAATTATAAAGACTACTGAACACTAAAAAAACAAACATACATACATTGGACTAACATTAATAATATAGAAAACAAATTTGTGAGCTGATCCCGATTTTTTTCTTGGCATCTATCCCCCAGCAGTAGCAATTGTATCATGCAAACCAAAGTATAAGAAGTACAATGATAAGGAAATACTGGAACCCCAGCTAATTCACAGGCAGGAAAGCAAAATTAAAAGACAAACTAACAATTAAATGATAAATTACCTATAAATGTTTCCACCAAAATAACACACACACACACTAATCATAGGGTAAAACTTGGGTTATCGCACACACCTCCTTGCCGGTTTGGATCATCGTGCAGGAGGACAGGCTTCTTGGCATCAGCCCAGTAAGCCCAGGAGATGTGGAAGGGGCCGCAGAAATAGCCACCACCAGAATGGTGGCAAGCAGTGGTAGCATTGCACCTTGTGGCAGCCTCGCACATACAGCCCAGGCAGTTGGCATCCACATCTGCGTCTGCACTGACTGTTAGGAGAATGACAAAAATTAATAATGTGCAGACAATTTGTTTTAACATTATTATTATTTTTGAGGTAGGTAACTCCCAGCTACTCTTTAGTAAATACTTAGTACTGTATTAATCAAGAATTAAGGTAACAAGAAGACACACTTAAATGCTATTGGACAATGATTCAAAACTTTTTTGTCCCTCATGGACATTTTAATCAGTTCCCTTGTACCCATAAATAAACTGAAGTAGATGGAATCACAATATTTTGATATTTCATTGTGAAATCTCCATGTAGACTGCATAGGAATCTTAAAGGTGACATCAATAAACTAAACTCAAATAATTCATAAAATATCTTCATCTATCATATACATTGGTAATTATGGCAGGTACCACTTGATTCTTCCAGGTTTCAAGACACTTATCCCTTATTTTTGGGCGAACTTTCTCGGACCTGCAAAGGAACTGGCAACTAAGTGTTTTTTTTTTTTTTTTTTTTTTTTTCTTTATGTTGCCCTTGGCCAGTTTTCCCCTTTAACATAAAAAAGATCGTGCCAACGGTTAGTCTCACAATAATTAAAATTAAATGGTATTTATCCCACTCTTGATATATTTGGGATGCTCACTAAAATCAGGAAATAGATAAAAAAAAAAAAAAAACTGCAATCTGACTACAGATTACAAGTATTGCACAGTAATAGTTAATATGTGACCCAATGAACCACTTGAAAAGTGCAAATGTAATAGTAACTGGGGGCACATGTATTCCAAATTGGGAAGACCTGCTCTGGGGCGTGATATCCCAAAGTTCATTCCTATTGAGGCCTCGATTCGAACCGCATGACCGATTCATTGTTCTAAGCGATGATAATGAAACCATACATTTTTTTGTATTTCATATTCAGGCATTCTAATTTTCATGAATCGTTATTAACATGCCAGATACACAATGACGAAAGTGATATTTCAATGTTGAAGCGAATACGAATCTCACATTCCCAACGAGAACATACCGACAAGACAGACGGAGACGAATCCCTAACATGGCTTCGAGCAAGATTAGTAGGCTTTGCGTGTCTTAAGCAGGCAGGCAGGCACACGTTGTGATCCTTGATACTTAATGATTTGACGGTGGAAGGTTTTGGAAATACCTTAATCCAACCGTTAATTGGAGGTGTACAATGTGAAGGCAAAGATGACTTAGTGGTGTAGCTCGGAGAGGCAAAATAGTGATGTTAAACTGAAACCTAGCGTGTATGAATCCATCTGCGGGTACCTATTATCAGAGGGTACTGAAGGTGTATTCTTACCTCTACGCCGCCAACAAGGACGCAGCAATGGCCTGGCAGTGGCAGATACCACAAGTCATCATGTGCAAGGTCAGTCCGTGTTCGCCAATGTTTTGTATGTTTACACTATTATTACGTCATGAAAACGCTCTCTCTCTCTCTCTCTCTCTCTCTCTCTCTCTCTCTGTGTGTGTGTGTGTGTACTTACTTTTCGCTCGTGTACACAAATTTGCCAGTAATGTGAATTATTATTTAAGTGTAGAGCCGCAATTTCAAGTGTGTCAAAACAAAGGAAGGGTGGCGGGAGGAGTAGCAGGGGACATGGGCCAGGGGTGTTAAGATTAGGAGCGGATTTAAGAATTTGAGGACCGTAGGCAAAGGTAGGCATACCCCCTTTTTATTCTAGGGATGCACCGATTGTTGAATTATGGGCCAATATCGATGTTTAAAGGGAGGGCCCTCGACATACTTAATAGGATAATTATTCTGCTGGCATTTTAACAAATGGATTTTAATAAAAAAAACAAAAAAAAACATGAATAATGTGTGCAAATAATAAAACCTCTATTAACCACAAGTGTATGAGGAGTTTCATGGGGCCCCAAAAAACTCGGGTCCCTAGGCAACCGCCTAGTGTTGCCTAGTGGTAAGTCCGCCATTGGTTGAGATTAGGAGGGACAGGTGGGCCAGGGCAGGGCACAAAATATATCACTTAAAAAGGAAGTGGTCGGTGGAGGGCAGAAAATGGAAATGTAGAAATAAGATAGAGTAGGTTTGAAATTTGAGGGTTAGATATATACCTATAATCATACGTAAGATGCATTGACTCCTCACACACACACACACACACGTCACAGGTTCAGTACGACCATCCTTTCGTCTCTCACGTAGCCTACCAAGTTAGACTGTTGAGGTGGCTAAAGACTACTGTCAGCACACAGACACTGTCGCTAAGAGGATACGGGAGACGGACGAATGAATGTGAAAGATCGTATCCCACAGAGTACCAGTATGAAGCTAAGTATGTATATGAACCTTATATAGAAGAAATATTTGAATCCAGCACGTTGCGGATTCTCAACACACACACACACACACACACACACACACATTGATACATTTGCACTGATTCCTGTCCTGTAGGTAAAAAAAAAAATATATATATATATATATATATATATATATATATATATATATATATATATATATATATATCATATAAATGTTTGATTCTTATTACTGCTGCTACCGTTGATTTATTTTTTTCTGGTACTAAACACTGAACATGCAGCGCAGATATACGGCCCGAGCGTCGCGGAGTGTATCAGTTGTGGTAAGGAAGCCAACATCTACCCTCTCACCCTAGAGTCCTTGAGGGGAAGGTGAGAGAATGCTTGGGAATGGTACGTCAATGTACCTCACCTTGTCTCGTGTCGATCTAAGGAGGCTATCAGTCTGTCGTTGTTGTTGCTGCTGCAAAGGCCTCGGTCCTCACTGGCACCATATTCACTGTTCAGCTGCAGCATGAGTTTACCAATTCCTAACGATTCATTCATTATTATTCACGGTAGTCTCATCCCTCGTATGATACTATGCAACTTTAATTAAATTCGCTTTTGGTGAGTAACGAAGAATCGCAGGAGGATTATTGTTTAAATGAATATATTGCAGTACAGTGCCTGTCTAGGGAAAGGTGGGGATGAAAAATGAATATATCTGTCATTGTAGTTGTTCCCTGTATGTCGTAAAAGGCGACGGAAAGGAAGATAAGTATTACCAATTCTCTTACAGTTTAGATTTCAAGAAAGTATCGGTTTAATTTTACGCTTACTTTAAGTTTTATAGATTTTTATTTGATGTTTGTAAGGCGGAAAAATCTATTTGAGGATTTTGTGAAGCCAAACTATATACTCTATCTGTAAAGGTCAATTTCTTCGTGATGTCTCCAAGAGTAAAAATAATTGATGTTGCAAGGCAATGGTGAGGCTCTCTAAATACGCATGGAGTGTCCAGACAAACGGAAATAATGACACAGATAGTGTAAGGACAGCTCCACGTGTGTGCGATCAGTGCAGTCAGGCTACCACGAGTAAGGGATGGTGGTTCAAATAACTCTACTTATAAGCTATCAGGCTTTCTCCTCCCCTTTCTCCCCCACCCCTACTGCTCTTCCCGTTCTCTTAGCGGGATGTTTAAAATTCCCCGATACGCTTAGCCATACACTCTTTGTTGTTGTTGGTTTTGTTGTTGGGTTGTGTGAGTTTGTTTTGCAGCCTTGAATCACCTCAATGTAGTTCGGCAGTCACACGAGCACTAAGGTTTTTCATTCTCCTTTCTTCTTAGCTACTTTATCTCCTTCAATCATAGTTACGTGTACTGAAACTTGCCAATATTTGTGTCTTTTTCCCCCTTCTTCTCTATCTATACCTGCTTCCCTATTTTTCCTTCAGATGCTTATAATCCGGCGAAACTTGTTCTGGTCACTTCCTCTGGCCTTGGTTACCTATGCGCAGCGCCTCTCCTCGTCAGTTCACGCATCGCTTTATTCGACGGAGGAAGGTTGCATGTTGAAAAGTCCTTATCTCTTCCGCCTGAGACTTTCAACAGGAAATGTGGCACGCAACACCATACTTTAACCAATGTTCGTACGGTGTTGCATGGACCATACTAACAATAGGGAAATACGAGCGAAATCACTGCGCAGGAGCGAGTAAGAGAAAAAGGGGGAGTAAATAGAAAGAATTGTAGAAAGAAAAATTAAACTGAGGAAGCAAAAGATGATGATGAATAGCTAAAGAAAAAATAGAATAATACGAGTAATATGTACATGAAACCAGAGATGCATATAAAAGAAACAAAGAATTAACAGATATATGTAAATGAATAAGGAACATGAATAAAAGGAGGAGGAGGAGGAGGAGGAGGAGACATGGGGCGAGAGGATAAGAAGAAAGAGATGAAAGAAGGAGGCAATGGATGCAGGCAAATTAATTATGTCCTTGAGTTGTTTTTTCTTCTCTTCCTATCTCACGTAATTCCCGGCAAGAGAGAGAGAGAGAGAGAGAGAGAGAGAGAGAGAGAGAGCACTTATTTACATGTCTTCATTTTTTTGTATTTGATATTATCTCTCTCTCTCTCTCTCTCTCTCTCTCTCTCTCTCTCTCTCTCTCTCTCTCTCTCTCTCTCTCTCTCTCTCTCTCTCTCTCTCTATCGATTTGTCTTACATGTTGAAGGATCCCTCTCTTTGCCTTATTGAAATCTCTTTGGTGAAGAGAGAGAGAGAGAGAGAGAGAGATGGAGGGGGGTGAGGACAGAAGAGAAGACTCACTTTTCTTCGAAGCTCCAAATTGCTTGAATGGTTTTCCCCGCTTTTAGATTAAATATAATATAATTAGGTGGTTATTTCTTCTGCTGGTGCTTATTTCAATAACATCTTTGGCACAAGAGGTTATAAACTACTTCCTGTTGCGCTTATATATCGAATTAAGTCCGGTCTTGTTATTTTCAGTGTGTGTGTGTGTGTGTGTGTGTGTGTGTGTGTGTGTGTGTGTGTGTGTGTGTGTGTGTGTGTGTGTGTATCGGTGGATGGGTATGTACATCTATATGTGTTAAAAGATTCGCATAAAACAAGCTGCCTCGTTTTTAATACCCAAATGTTCGTATTCATATTCGTGTGTTAAGAGCCACACATGAAACAAAGATGCATAAGTTACTAAGTATATCCATATAAGACGTGGTATGAGTCAGCGAGTAAATCCGGTTATGACAGTCACTCACAGCTGCCTTAGTGATGAGGCAACCCTGCTAATATTGGTGTCTGTGGCCCGTGCTGCAATTATGTTTGTGATACTCCTTCCTAAGCTGGGCATTACTGACATCCTTAAGACCAGGTGTGGGTGGGAACAGACCGACAGTTACAGGGATGAGTGAGGAAGTATTTCTTTATTACTATTATTAATTATTTATGTATTAGTATGATTTATAAATCTGGAAGCTTGAAAAAAAAAAAAAGTTCCCAAGAGCTAGTAAGAAATACTGTTAAATTAATGTATGAAATTTAGTGGAAGTACAATAATTACCAGTCCTTTAATTATGTCGAGTTATGAGCCTTGTAACTATCTTTTAAACACCACCTTTTGCCTCTAGCCTTGGCACAACCATCAGACTTGTTACGGTTGGAGAATTCGTGTTCCTTCTATCCTCTTGGCTCCGTGATGTGGTTAGCTGTATATGTTTGTGGTTTGCAGTTAATAAGGTAGTTGTGGAGCACTCTGCATCCCGGAAGGATGTTTATAGTTAGGGATAATGAGGATAATGGTAAAGCGTAAGACAGACAGTACGAGGAGAAGGAGGAGGAGGAAGTAGCTAGGGATGAAGAGTACAGGATAGAAAAAAAAGGAGTAAAGGTATGAATATGTACGAAGGAGAGAAAATAATGAAACACACTAGAAGAAGAGGAAAGAAAGAAATAGAGCTTGAAAGATCATTGATGTAAGAAAAGATAAAACAGTAAGGTAAAAAAAGAAGCTGAATGAGAAATATAATAAATCGAAGACGAGAATAAGAAAGGAAAAGAGGGAGGAGTAACAATATTTATACTTCCCCCTGGTGAGCAAGATAAGAGGCCATTCCTTAATGTACAAGAATATCTGGAGAAGGTACGAGAGTGGCGATATTTACTGTCATTACATCTGAGTGAGGAGAAGTGAATGAGGCACGGAAGTTTATTATTACGTATCCCTACCACCACCACCACCACCACCACCACCACCACAATCATCACTGCCACTTTCAGGTTCATTATTCATCATTACATAAGCCTTCACTATTCATTGTATCTCCTATTCTTCCTTCGTTTCTTCTACCTCTTCTTATTTTTTTTTCTTATCCTTCTCACTGTTTACTTTCTAGCTTCACTTTTTTTGTTCTATTTGCATATCTGATAGTCAAATAATGATTCTCTCTCTCTCTCTCTCTCTCTCTCTCTCTCTCTCTCTCTCTCTCTCTCTCTCTCTCTCTCTCTCTCTCTCCTCAAGTCCCCTAAAAACTAAAACTCTCTCTTCCTTCTTCCGAGCCGCACTCAGGGCCAGGTGGGGTAGGCAGTAATTAGCAGGTACATCACACAGGTAATCAATTCCATCTGAGGCATAAAAGAACCAAAGGAAGGAAAGGTTTAGTGTGAGTTTCTTCCGCCTTTTTTTTCTTTTTCTTCTTTTGCGCAACTCCCTCCCATCCTCATTTTTTTTTCATTTTAGTCTTCTTCCTCCTCTTCTTCCTCTTCCTACTCCTCCTCTTGGATCCAAGTATAGTTATTTGAGAGCCTTAATGGGACACGAAAGGTTGAGTTGAGTTAACCTTCCGTGTAATCACGTTGAGCAATCTGTGGAAGGGTGCGGGAGGAAGGTCTCTGGTGCTCGTAAAATGACAGTTTTGTCAAAGGAAGGAGGGAGAATAATCGCTTACAATCTTCATCCTCTTCTTCTTCTTCTTCTTCTTCTTCTTCTTCGTCTTCTTTTCTTCTTCTTTTTCTTTCGTTATTCCTCATTACCCTTTTTATATCATTTGTCTTTCAGTTTATGATAAAATTTTCGACACACACACACACACACACACACACACACACACACACACACACACACACACACACACACACACACACACACACACACTTACACACACACACTTATAGGAAAGATTAGCTTTTGTTTTCGTTCTTGTGAAAATGTTTTCACTGATCACTTGTTAATTTAGTTAGTTGAATAATAAGTAGTCTGGCTTATTGCTGTTGTTGTTGTTGTTGTTTATGGTACTGGAAATGGTACTGATGAGAGAGAGAGAGAGAGAGAGAGAGAGAGAGAGAGAGAGAGAGAGAGAGAGAGAGAGAGGTGCGTTGACCCATATCCACGCGATCAGAATGGGTGAGGGGGAAGAAAGGAAAGTTTGAGGTCAGTCAGGAAAGAAAATATTCTCGAAGATGATCGAGAAAATTGATGCTTATGAGGAGGAAGGCAAAGAAGATGAAGAAGAAGAGGGGGGAAAACGATGACTTAATGATGATAGAGAGTAAGGAGATGGAGAATGAGTGAAAATGATAGTGATAATGATGATAATGAAAGGAATAGACGGTGAAGGAGGAGGAAAATAATGATAATATTGAATAAGATGGGGAAAAGAGTGAAAATGACAGTAATAATGGTGATAATGTAAGGAGAAGGTGATATAGAAAAGACAAAGAAGCATAGGAGTTTGTATTATTCTGACGATGATGATGATAATGATGATGATGATGATGATTACTTGTCCTTCATTATCAGTACATGTAAGCAAGTGATATAGCAACTCGAGGTTTTATAATCCTCTTCCTTCTTTTCCTCCTCCTCCTACTCCTACACAGCTTCCATGACCTCCTTCTCTTCCTCCTCCTCCTCCTCCTCTTTCTCCTCCTCCTCCTCCTCCTCCTCCTCCTCCTCCTCCTCCTCCTCCTCCTCCTCCTCCTCCTCCTCCTCCTCCTCCTCCTCCTCCTCCTCCTCCTCCTCCTCCTCTTCCTTTTCTTCCTCCTGTTCCTCCCCACAAGGTTTCCTAATTCATTTTTTATTCTTCGTCCTCCCACCATCCTTTCCTCATCGCTTCCTTGCATACATTACGGCCCTTCCATTTTCTCCCTCCCTTTCTCATTCTTCATCTTTTTTCCTTATTTCGCCTATTTTATATATATATATATATATATATATATATATATATATATATATATATATATATATATATATATATATTATAGTTTTATCCATCTTGGTCTTGTTCTTCTTCCTCTTATTATTATTATTATTATTATTATTATTATTATTATTATGTTACAATTTATTGTTTCTTTTTATTATTTTTTTTTTTTGTGTGTATGTGTGTTAAGTGTTCTTCCATATCGTCGACTTTTTCCTCGTCCTCCTCCTCCTTCTCCTCCTCTTCACTTCTCAGGTCAGTGTCCGATAGATTTATGACCCTCAGATCTTCCCCATTAACCTTAACCATTGTTGCTCTATCCCCTCCATCGGCTTCCCCTCTCCCTTTCCCCCTTCCTCCCCCTCCACCACATCCCCTACCTCTGACTTTAGCACAACGCCGCCACTCCACTTCCACGTCTCTCTCTCTCTCTCTCTCTCTCTCTCTCTCTCTCTCTCTCTCTCTCTCTCTCTCTCTCTCTCTCTTTCCGCGTATTCCTTTGTATTTCTTTTGTATTCCTTTTGTATTGTTCCTTTTCTTCATTCTCCTCCTCCTCCTCCTCCTCCGATGATTATGCGATTCATCTTCAACACACACACACACACACACACACACACACACACACACACACACACACACATCAATATTAAGTCTTGTAAATAATCACCTACGCCACATTAATCATTCATTTGCAAGAACTTGTCCATCAGTGTTCGAAATCCCGCAAGAAAACTGGTATGGCCATTGAATATAAATCTTTACTGACGCCTTTTTTTTTTTTTTTTTTTTTTTTTTTGTCATTGTTGGTTTTGTTGATGTTTTTCTTCTTCTTCCTGTCTTTTGAAGATCAATAAAAGAAAATTTTGCCCTTTTCTTTTTATTCAGGGATTTGTATATTTCTTTTATCGTTAACGAAGAAATCATATTTAGAAATTATAGCTTTTATTTTCTTATGACATCTTTATTTTTCTCTCTATTGAATGTGAATCAGACAAATGGAAAGAAGGAAAAGATGCAAATAAACCTGAGTCGTGCCCTTGCTCGTAACGGTCTTCCCTTATACTTTGCATAGATCGGAATATAATATTTTGCAGAGAGGAAAGTTTTATTGTGTTTGTAGGTTTGTAACTTTTTTTAGGTGTTTTAAGGCCACTAATAAAAGTTGAGAATCCTTAATCGAAGTCTTTCAATTATTTTCATTATTTCGGCTTTAGTCACAGGAGCTGCCAGTCATTTATTGCTGCCACTAAGAGAACAAGTCAAACCTTTAGCCTTTCTCACCAAAAGTAATTTTTAAAGTTAATAATAATAATAGTAAAGAAATGATGATAATTATAATGGAAACAATAATAATAATGATAATAATAATAATGATGATAATAGTAATAATAATAATAATGAAAAAGAAATAGTAACAACAATAATAATAACAATAATTATCTATTTAAATAACAGACCGGAAGTCCTACAAGGGATGGCCCAGACTAAGCAACACACACACACACACACACACACACACACACACACACACACACACACACACACACACACACACACACAGGACCCGGGTTCGATTCCCCGGCCGGGTGGAGATATTTGGGTGTGTATCAGTGAGTAGGTACGGGATGTAAATCGAGGAGTTGTGACCTTGTTGTCCCGGTGTGTGTTGTGTGCCTGGTCTCAGGCCTATCCGAAGATCGGAAATAATGAACTCTGAGCTCGTTCCTTAGGATAATGTCTGGCTGTCTCGTCAGAGACTGCAGCAGATCAAACAGTGAAACACACACAGCCCCGTCGCTGCTAGTCTTGTGACTCTCTTTTCCAGGTCTGTCTGTCTGAGTAGAAATAATCCACACCAATGTTATACAAAATTTTAGAAGACCTGAACTTTTGAACAAGTTAGCCATTACGGTCTCATGATATACTATGGAGGAAAAAAAGATATATCGGTGCTTAGAGGAGTCCGATGAATATCGTAAATATTCTGTCAACTGGTGATGTTGTAGGTCGGTTTTCGTTACCTTTGTTCTCTACAGTCATAATGTTTCTTACACAATGCACCGATGATTTTTTTTTTCTTTTTATTACCTTTAGTACCTCAGAGGGATTTCACGCCAACACCATAACTCTCCTCACGAGTGTTCTTCCTGTCCTTTCTCTTTACCAAGTTGAGCAAGTCCCTAAACAGCCAAACAGGAACCAGAAGATGTGTTGTTGTTTGGTTGACGTAAGAATTATCGTATATAATCTCAACCACACCCACGCCCACACTGGTGCCCTCCGTCTCTCACTCCATACTCAACGCCTCACGCCACACTATGCATTCTAAAGTATTTTGTCCTTTCTTAATTCTTTATAGGTCTTTGTGGCGTTCGCATGAGTCTATTAGCGTGTTTTGATGTTGGGTAATGGTTTGACAAAAATCTGCGTTTTTCGTTGGAAAATTAACATCCTTGTGAATTAGGCTAAACATCTTGGTAGTCTTTGAAAATAATCATTAGGAGAGCTGGAAGTTTTTAGGTCAGAGAATATTTTTGGTATAGCACCTTAATTAAAACACATTCAGTTTCTTAAAATACCCCTAAATCCATTATTCCTCTAAGTAAATGAAGATGACATGTGATGCTTCTAAAACAGTTCATCGCTGAAGAAATAAAAGAAGAAAACGTTACAGAAGTTATTATTGTGCTGTGAACGCACGAGGAAAAATAGATAAAATAATCAAAACCATACTTGCAAAACTACAAACTTCAAGTGGCGACAGTATGAGCATGTCACCTAACTAACAACACCCGCGTTCTAACCCGTAAGTACAGTGCATGGAGCCGCACGTCCCACCTACACTGACACCCACACCCAGGCGCATCTATCCATATCCCACACCCACCCATTCTAAGCCACCCATCCCAAGCAACATACCGTAGATCACAGAGAGGCAGAGGACGGCCGTGACGAGGATCATGGAACGCTGCAGGAGAGACATCTTGAAGGGTCTTTGGTCCTGGATGCTTGAGGGGAGCTAGATAGAAGCGAAGGAGGGAAGGAGCACGGCGTGAGGGAGCGAAGGAGCGGAGTCTCGTTAGCAGTCGCAGCGAAGATCCGACTGAGTGGTGACGGTGGGAGCGTTGGCTTTACTTTACTTACCTCCGTACACACCCTCTGGCCAGGCGCTCACCCAGAACCCAGGGATTTTTTCATTGCAACTCGCCTTACATCATTATCACAGAGTATCGTTCACCTGTTGCTCACTTCATTTCCAGTCTCAGTTCTCTCTCTCTCTCTCTCTCTCTCTCTCTCTCTCTCTCTCTCTCTCTCTCTCTCTCTCTCTCTCTCTCTCTCTCTCTCTCTCTCTCTCGACCCCCATACTTTGCCACCCACCTCAAGATTTTTCCTTCTAATCTTGCATTCTGCTCGTGTCCTCTTTCTCTTCCTTTCTTCCTCTACTGTGTGTGTGTGTGTGTGTGTGTGTGTGTGTGTGTGTGTGTGTGTGTGTGTGTGTGTGTGTCATTATTTTTCCTACTAGTAGACGAAGATGTAGTGAAAAATAATAATAAAAAAAGATATACCAATTTTTTTACGTCTCGGTAAGCAAATTCTTTGTCTAACGAGGTAGGCCTGTTCTTTGCGAAACTACATGATTTTCCTCTATTTACTTGTTTTTACCCCATTTCTTCCAGACTAGAGAGAAAAACAAGGAGAGGGAAAGGGACTAGGAGGTGGAAGAGGAAGAGGAGGACTGGGGAGGAAAGTGGGGTTGGTGTGTTGGAGGGTTCAGGAGATGTGGGAGAGGAAGGAGGGAGAGGAGGAGGGGGCAGGGTCCTCTTTAGGCCGCCGTGAGAGGGTTGTTCTTGGAAGACCTTTTGCTGAAGCTTTGTTGACACACCCGGAACTCAGCGGTGCAGAGAGAGAGAGAGAGAGAGAGAGAGAGAGTGAGTGAGTGAGTGTGAGTGTGAGTGTGAGTGTGTGTGTGTGTGTGTGTAGGGAGAGGAGGAAGCGCTATGTAAGATCTTTCATGCCCTCAAAAGAAAGACGTTAAGTTTTCAGCGCCGCTTTCCCTTCTTACTATCCACACGTGTTTCTCTTGTAAGAAAAGATTATACTAGTAATGGTAGAGAGATTATACTAGTAGTGGTAGAGAGAGAGAGAGAGAGAGAGAGAGAGAGAGAGAGAGGTTTGGTTCACAATAATAGCCATAAAACACACGCGCGCACACACACACACACACACACACACACACACACACACACACACACACACACACACACACACACACACACACCGCGTAGCGTAGTGGTTAGCACGCTCGACTCACAATCGAGAGGGCCGGGTTCGAGTCCCGGTAGACGGCGAGGCAAATGGGCAAGCCTCTTAATGTGTGGCCCCTGTTTACCTAGCAGTAAATAAGTACGGGATGTAACTCGAGGGGTTGTGGCCTCGCTTTCCCGGTGTGTGTTGTGTGTTGATGTGGTCTCATTCCTACCCTGTCGGTCTATTAGCTCTGAGCTCGCTCCGTAATGGGGAAGACTGGTTGGGTGACCAGCAGGCGACCGAGGTGAATTACTCTCTCTCTCTCTCTCTCTCTCTCTCTCTCTCTCTCTCTCTCTCTCTCTCTCTCTCTCTCTCTCTCTCTCTCTCTCTCTCTCTCTCTCTCTCTCTCTCTCTCTGCCCACCCGCTCCCTCGACTTACACGCAGACTTTCCACCAGACCAACTTTCCACTACCTTCCATAAAACGAGGCGGAACACGGCAAGAGTCAGGACAATAAAACCAAGGAAGAAAACCCCATAAGGAAGAAGAGATCCCGTGCCTGGAGGCTGTCGGGTCACCTGGCGCACCTCCCCTCTGCCCTTCCTTCACACGGCAATAAAAGAAACTCCAGCTGGGGCGGCGGGGCCAAGGTGGAGTAGGCGACACCCTGCTCTCTTATCCTAGTATCCTTGTCACGCCCCTCCATGCGAAAGGCTGCAGCTGCTGTGAAGGCGTGCAGTGCTAGGTAGGTTAGGCAGGGAACAATAATCTCTTTAACGTCTTACTTAACCTTGTCTACTTTTTTATAGGTTGTAGAAGTTAAGGTGCTGGTGAATGAGTTTTCTTTCTGGTTCTAGTGATAGTTTTAAGTTTTCTCTAATTTATTCATAGGGAGGAAACTATCACGAGAACTTAATTGATTATCTCCTTGATGCCTAAACTTGCGTAATTTTAGTAGGATGTAGAAGTTAATAGTAATGGGAAGTTTGAAGGAGTTGTCATGATTGTAGTGATAAAAATAACAAAAAATATATTGTCAGTTGGAAAACAACACTCAGAACTCGAGTGAAAGATCTCTTCGGCTCCCAATTTTGTCTACGTTTTGATAGGCTGAAGTGGAAGTTAAGGAAGGCTTTCAAGGCTGTGTTATTGACTTTAGAGGTAATTTAGTAAGCATTATGAACCACCAGTGAGAAAGAAATACACAGAAACTCGATTAATCATCCCTACGTCGCCTAATCTCATCTTTAACAGTGTAGTAGAAATTAATGGGAGATTTCGAGGGTGTTTTCTTCATTCTAGTGAGTTAACAACCCTGGATCATCAGTGGCAAAAAAGTCAAAAAACCTCAACTAATAACAGTAATCTTTGAAAATATTTCTCCTGAATGGTTTAAGAATGCGGGATAATGCGTCATGGCTTGTATTTATGAGGTCTTGCGTTGCGTCTTGGTACCTGAAGCGGATGATAGTGAGCGAGAACGGAACACGCGGGGGAAAACCCTCTTCTCATACTGGGTGTCTTGAGAAGCGAAGTGTGGCTTGCGTGTGAGAAACAATAGGAGCCGCGCGATGCCAGAATTACTGAGGACTGAATGACTAGTGAAGGAGTGAGTACGTGTGATTGTGACTGTGTTTCAAGGACATATTTTTCGTTTCTTTTCCTTCTCTTCTTTATTTCCTTTTTTTTCCTTGTTTGTTCCCCACACGTACATACGATCATCTCGCAGATTCCCTCGTTATGGACTAAAGTTATACTGTATAATGTGTTGATGATGTCCATGTATCCTCTTCCTCCTCCCCTTCCTTCTCTTCCTCCTCCTCCTCCTCCTCCTTCTCCTTCTCCTTCTCCTTCTCCTTCTCCTTCTCCTTCTCCTCCTCCTCCTCCTCCTCCTCCTCCTCCTCCTCCTCCTCCTCCTCCTCCTCCTCCTCCTCCTCCTCTTCCCTCGTCACCATCATCATCATCATTACCACCATCATCATTATCGTCAGGAATAGCCGTGTTTCCAGCAAGTGTTTATGTAGGAAAGTGATGAAGTATCCCAGCTGAAGGGAAGAGAAGGAAGATCTCACACACACACACACACACACACACACACACACACACACACACACACACACACACACACACACACACACACACACACACAGATAGATAGATAGATAGATAGTTTATTGACCACAGCAACATTACATTGATACAATACTTTATATTAAAAATATGGTCCATCATAATTGTTAAAACTATACATTTGTAATATAATTGTTACTTCTAAAATCTCTGTTCTCTGTACATAAAAGTTTAATTATCTCGTTTCTACATTACCTTAATAAACAAGTGCATAAAAAAACATAATAATAATAAAAGTAGTTCTTTTCTAATCCTTCCTATCAGCAATAAAATGTCTAGAACTATTACTAAATTTCTATGATAAAAGGAAATATAAGTACTACACACATTGAAAACTAATAACTAATTTGATACTTCACATAAAATCTGTTATAAAATGATTACTCTAACATATTAGCTCAATTATATATATCTAAAATCTGCCTGATTATGTTACACGTAGTTTCGTGACTAAATCTGTTATTGAAGATATCCCCAATTGTTGAAAAATTGTGAAAGTCTCGCAGATGTTGAGTGAGTGTGCAATACTGGACAACGTGCACTTCCGTTTGTATGTCTCCACACACACACACGCGTTCCACACACACACACACACACACACACACACACACACACACACACACACACACACACACACACACACACACACACACACACACACACACACGTATATGTTTCAAATCCTGCTGCTGCTGTCTCCTCTTCCACTCTTCATCCACAACATTGCTTCATCCACCACCACCAGCACCACCACCACACTTTCAACATCCAGCTCGCTTGAATATTTGTTCACTTGCAGGAAGATTTTTTTTTTCTGTCCTCTCTCTCTTACTAGCTCTCCTTTTTTTGTGTGTGCATGGACTCTGCCTCTTATTCCCGGAGCAGGCAAGGTCGTGCGATGATTGCCCGACTCTCCGGTGCGTCAATTTTCTAATAATTCTTGTTCCTGGGAATAAACGCTGTAGTTGTCAAGGGGAAGGTATGGTTCAGCCGCCAAGTATACTCTGTCTGCCTATCTCTATCTTTCCCCCTCTGGCTCTGCATGGAGGTGAAGGGGGGGGGGGCTAGGAGCGACACCTATCAAATCAGCTGACTGTTAGTTTGTTACACGTGGTTATCAAGAGGTGACAGTGGCAGTTAATACATTTAGATTGTATTGCATAATTTTGAGAAAGGAACTACCGTCAGTGGCGTTAACAAGTAGTGTGTGTGGCCTTTTTTCCTGCCACAGTTACTTGCCCGGCCAACCCGCTGCGTCTGTTGGTTTGTCACACTATACCACGGCTGACGAAGCCTTGAAATACATGTATGCAATAAAGATTTTCGACTTCCCGGAAAAAAGGGAATGATTACCAGTACTTTCCCCTTTAGCAATATCCGCAGAAACTCGTATTACACCCTGTAGATTTACTCAAAGTTATTTTGTTCCGGATTTTGATTCAAAGTATTCATTCTCTCTCTCTCTCTCTCTCTCTCTCTCTCTCTCTCTCTCTCTCTCTCTCTCTCTCTCTCTCTCTCTCTCTCTCTCTCTCTCTCTCTCTTCGCAAAAGGAGGAAGAAACAAAACACCCCCACCCACCGCCCACACACCAATTGGATTCCACTCCCTCTGATCTCAACCTCATAAATTCTAATACATACACTGACGCAAACTTCCCCGCGAACATTTTCCTCTACCCTTCAGTGCTGGTGGCGGGGAGGGAATGTGGAGCATCCGGGAAGGGAAGGGAAGAAGGGAATGAAGGGGCGTGGCGGCCGTCAAGGAGGAAGGGCGGAGGGAGGTGGTAGGAGTAGCGCGCTAGACCAGGACCGGCAAAATAAGGTATATTACACAGAGGAAAAGCTAGTTCTTCCTTCCTTGCCCAATACTCGTTTACCTGCCTGCTTCCTTTCCTCACGTAGTGCACGTGGGGACAGTTCTGAGACTACTGTATTCAAGTTCCCTTTTTTTTGACAGTAAGCATTGTGTTTGAGTATTACCTGTAGTAAGGCTAATGCTTTGCTTTATCTGTTAAGGGTTATATTTTGGATTATAGATAAGAAGTTTTTGTTGCTGTTATTCTTGTCGTAAAAGCGTTGTATTATTGTGGCAAGTATATAACTATGTATCTATCTATCTGATGCTAGAATTCATATTGTTATTCTTATATTCGGCTTTCGTTAGAAGGATGTGCTTCTGTGATGTCTTCTGAACGGTAACCAAGTTTGATCAAATAACAGGTTTGAGATGGACTGAATAGTTATATACATAAATGAAATAATTAACTCTTAGAGTGATAATTAGTCGCATTTTTACCATGAATTATTTTCCTGTCAGTGATGCAAAGCTAAAAATATCGCTGGAATCATGAAAAAACCTTGAAAATACTAACGCTGTCCACTATACGCAGATCCTGTTGAAAATAAAGAGAAGACACTGACGCGGTTGTGGTTGCGGAACTAGATGCGATACTAAACTCGTAGGCATGAATGGGAAGGTTATGTGGCTATTGTGTGTGTGTGTGTGTGTGTGTGTGTGTGTGTGTGTGTGTGTGTGTGTGTGTGTGTGTGTGTGTGAGAGAGAGAGAGAGAGAGATAGGCGGAAGGCGGGCAGGCGAAGGGGGAAGAGGGTGAAGGTGTTTAGTTGGTGGTGGTATTCAGGATTTTTTGAGTTCAGTCCATGTTGTATTGTTTCTAAATACTTGTACTTTCATCCCGCTTGGTCTTAAAGTCATGTTTGATTTTATTATTTATATTTAGATATATTTGTTCATTTTTATTATCTTCATTTGTGTGTGTGTGTGTGTGTGTGTGTGTGTGTGTGTGTGTGTGTGTGTGTGTGTGTGTGTGTGTGTGTGTGTGCGCGCGCGTGTGTGCCTGTTTGCATATCGCCTTGAAGGAAGAAGGATATACTCCTCGCTAGCCCTCCTCCTCCTCCTCCTCTTCTTCCTCCTCCTCCTCCTCCTCCTCCTCCTCCTCCTCCTCCTCCTCCTCCTCCTCCTCCTCCTCCTCCTCTTGTTCTTCCTCTTGTTCTTCCTCCTCCTCCTCCTCCTCCTCCTCCTCCTCCTCCTCCTCCTCCTCACTGCTTAGACCTTGAGACCAATATTCTACACGCAACATTTTCCTCCTTTCAGTAAAATATTGTTATCAGGATGAACCATTTTCACGCGTCTCTTTTACCTGAAGCATAGGCGTCTATTTAAATTCACCGTCGATAGATCATAGATGTGTGATTCACTACGTTGAAGTTATGATGTTTGTGTGTGTGTGTGTGTGTGTGTGTGTGTGTGTGTGTGTGTGTGTGTGTGTGTGTCGTCGTTCCTTCCACCATTAAACTAAACATTACATTTCTCTTTTTCAACTTTCAATACAGTACTGTCATTTCAAACTAAGTACAGTACCATCATATTCTTTCTACCCCTTTATTGGTGGGAAGCTAAGCATTAATTCTATTCCTTGCGAGTGTTTGGAATGAAAACGACAAACTCTACGGTGTCTCGAGACTGAAAGCTACTGTAGTCTCTCACATCATCTCTGCCTGCAACCTTTTACTCCCTCCAGACTGTCCAGCGTTGTACAGTACAGGGAAACATGTAATTATTATCAGACTTGTTTTGTTTTTTGTTTTTATTTTCACGATCTTGCACACTCACAAGCTCCTCACTGCGTTGTAACATGGATTTGGAATTAATGCAGCTTTGGTTTATTGCTTCCCGGTGGAGGGGAGAACTTGCTGTCAAAGGTGTGAAAATTCAGAGAGAAAATTATGTACCTGTGTTTCTTTCGTCAACATTAACGGTGTGACGTCGAGGTCTGGCGAGGGCTTGTTTATTTGTTTGTATGTCTGTGCGTCCGTCTATCTATTTGTCTATCTGTTTAAATGTATGTGTGTCTTTGTCTATGCATGTATGTATGTACGTATGTATGTATAAATATATTTTCTTTCTGTCTAACTTTGTCTGTCTGTGTCTTCTCATCTATTTGTATATCTATTTATGTGTATGTTTATCTATATATGTATCTGTATCTATCTGTCTTTCTCTCTTTATCTATCTCTCTGTGTATCAATTTATCTGTCTATCTATTTGTGTATGTGTAACTATCTATCTATCTATCTATCTCTATCTATCTATCTATATGTCTGTATCAGTTTATCTTCTGTGTATATGTAGATATTCATTTACTCATTGATTTATTCTGGTGTACGTGCTTGGTTACGAGCGTCATCTCGGAAGCAGCCCGAGGGAGCAAGCGAGGTGCAGTACGCCTAGGTGTTGGCAGGTGCTGCAGGCTGGTACAGACAGGTAGCACAGGTACACACACAGACAGACAGGTTGCTTCACCTCAACATCTGAACTTTCCCACTGAGG
>NC_059298.1:13369226-13371726 GCF_017591435.1 Portunus trituberculatus
ACTACTACATTACCATTATTACTATTTATTACTATTCGTATTTTTATTCTTATTATTCGTCGTCATTACCGTCTCCTTCCTCCTCCTCCTCCTCCAGCCCTGTGATCCGCCTCAACTTTAAAATATTTGTTTACACCCGTCGAGCATGCGCAATTGTATCTTAGGACCCCAGCTGGCACTGTTCATGTATACTCTGGGTACGGCATACAGCTCAACGGCGGCGGCTACTCTGCGTGACTCATTGCAAGAACCTTCCATGACTTGACGTGGGATGCTTTGGGTGGTGGCGCGGTCAGCTAACAAAGGTCAACTCTTACCTATCCTTTCACCTGTCCTACATCGGTCAATCATTGCCTGCGACACTGCTTAACTTCCACGCAAGTTCCGCTGATTTTTTTAACCTGCTTTTCCTCTTCCAGCGTCTGTGTGGTGTATGAGAGAGAGAGAGAGAAAAAAAAAACGTTCCAGAATACGAGTACAAGAAAGATATACATGGTTGGGCGATCCAGTAGTGTTGCGAGACGGAATGCATCTTTCTGACCACCTACGGGTTCACCTTGAATTCCCGTGCACTCTCTGTGATGGCGTCGTGGCGCTTACGAGAGGTGTATGCTGATGAGGATTCTTCGTGGTGTGAGTGTAACTGTACATGAATAGATAGCCAGAGGATTATCGTGTTTCCTTTTTTTCTTTCAGGAGAGGAATGCAAGGGGTGAAGATAAGGGATTGCTTTTTTAGTGTACGATAATTGATGTTAAAAGGTACTAAATTGCGTCTTAAGTCTTGCTAAGTGGAATTGCATGAAATGTGAAAACCGGTCTATTCTTATGGTGGTGATCTGTCTTTTCTTTTCTCTTTGTGCATTGATGAGAGAGAGAGAGAGAGAGAGAGAGAGAGAGAGAGAGAGTGGTCTACCTCCAAAACAAAATATAATATCAAAGCTTGAAGAATTTGTATGTACCAATATGTTTGCCTCTATCTATCTTCCTGTCTTTATTTGTTTGAGTGTGTGTATATTTTTTTCCCTTTCTTTCCGTATGTCTGTCTGTCTGTCTGTATATTTGCATGTGTCTTCTATTTACCTCTCTCTCTCTCTCTCTCTCTCTCTCTCTCTCTCTCTCTCTCTCTCTCTCTCTCTCTCTCTCTCTCTCTCTCTCTCTCTCTCTCTCTCTCTCTCTCTCTCTCTCTCTCTCTCTCTCTCTCTCTCTCTCTCTCTCTCTCTCTCTCTCTCTCTCTCTCTCTCTCTCTCTCGTGTGTGTGTGTGTGTGTCAGTGTGTCAGTGTCATCAGTCATTACATATGGGACCTTTCCTGTCGCTGTTCTTCAGCATGCCCATATAAGCGAGACACAAGCCGGAAACCTAACAGTAACAAGCCCGTGTATCCCCTGAACAGCCTCACTCACCTGGTTCTGGGGCGCCGTGGCAGCATCCTTGACACCTTCATTTCAGGGACAACTTTTTCCTTCCCAGCGTGTCCTTGGCGAGCGATAAACTGCACCAGACTCACCGCTGTAGGGAGCGAAGGATGTTAGGAGGCCCCTTAGAAGTATTAGTAGTTTCGCTCCACATCACGCGAAGACACGAGAGGATGAAAAAAAAAAAAAAGTAACGTAATTACCTTCATGGAGAACCACCGTTAATAAGAACCTGTTTCCCTCAACCTTGTGACCTCGCCTCGCCGAACCAAGGTCAGAGGTGCCCGCAATGCAATCCAGTTTCCTCGCGTCGCCGCCTCCGCCGCCGTCGTCGTCGTCGTTGTCGTTGTCGTTGGCATGTCCCGTTTCAACACACACACACACACACACACACACACACACACACACACACACACACACACACACACACACACACACATACATACATACATACATTTCCAAGGGTCATATCTTCCCTTTTTATCTCACCACCACAACCACCACCACCATCTCCATTTCCATCTCCATCACCTCCTCCTCCTCCTCCTCCTCCTCCTCCTCCTCCTCTTCTTCTTCTTCTTCTTCTTCTTCTTCTTCTTCTTCTTCTTCTTCTTCTTCTTCTTCTTCTTCTTCTTCTTCTTCTTCTTCTTCTTCTTCTTCTTCTTCTTCTTCTTCTTCTTCTTCTTCTTCTTCTTCTTCTTCTTCTTCTTCTTCTTCTTCTTCTTCTTCTTCTTCTTCTTCTTCTTCTTCTTCTTCTTCTTCTTCTTCTTCTTCTTCTTCTTCTTCTTCTTCTTCTTCTTCTTCTTCTTCTTCTTCTTCTTCTTCTTCTTCTTCTTCTTCTTCTTCTTCTTCTTCTTCTTCTTCTTCTTCTTCTTCTTCTTCTTCTTCTTCTTCTTCTTCTTCTTCTTCTTCTTCTTCTTCTTCTTCTTCTTCTTCTTCTTCTTCTTCTTCTTCTTCTTCTTCTCTTCTCTTCTTAGTCTTCTTCTTGTCTGTCTCCTTTTTCTCTTATCTCACACACTACCACGTTCTCCTTTCTAGTCCTCCTCCTCCTCCTCCTCCTCTGTCTCCTTTTCTCTTATCTCAC
>NC_059298.1:13376726-13429226 GCF_017591435.1 Portunus trituberculatus
GTTGAAACGCCCTAGGCCCTCCCTCATAAGGACTCTTCAAAGGCCACAGATGATCAGTCGAGTTCTGACTTTTTTTCTTTTTCTCTTTCTCCTTTTTCATGATGGAAAATTCTTCTTAGACAATCTTTAGAATCAAAACTGTTGATATCCCCAATAACTCCCACTACAGTCTTTTAGAAGCGCCTGCAGTTAAAATAATAAGGTGCCGAAACGTTTGAGAATGCGGATCCCAGCATACAGGACCGAAGCTACGATAATATCGGTGACCCAACTAAAATATTTCTTTCATGAAGGATTCTTCTTTGTTTCACTTGCAGAGGAAGAGGCATCGCACTCATATTTTAGTTCATCAGTCATTGAAGGGGAGTATGCAGTTATGTCAGTGTAGCTAACGGTTTTGACTGGAGTGAAATGTTTGCTGGTTCACTTTCCCGAGGTTATGGGCGAGGGTTATGAACTATGACAATAGAGTACTATTAATCTGTGACTGATGTTAATTAGAATTACACCCACACTTACATACACATACAATCATCCTCAAACACTCATAGAGCAGCATTTCCATAGTTATTGGCAACACCAACCACCAAAAAAACAGTGAGTCAGGGGTGACCTCCGCGTCAGCGACCCCGCCCAGAGGGAAGGAAGGCTGCACCACCACGCACTCCTCCCGCCTTTCCAGGAAGTACAGGAAAAGCTATGCCCGTGTATCTTTCTTGTGACAGAATGTTTTAGTACGTTACCTTGGTTATGCGCTTGTTGATTATTTTTATTCATTTACTTTTTTTTTTCATTTGACTTTCAATGATTTTAGTGATAAGTGTGTGTGTGATAATTTTGCGGATGTTTTATTTTTTTAGCAACTCGTGTGTGACATTCCCTTTGCCTGCCCCGATTGGCCTCTAGGACGTGGACAAAATTAAAGGACATGTTAAGTTCAGGGAAACGCTGGCTTTTTTTTTTTTTTTTTTTTTTTTTACTAATTACTTTATAAGATACATTGTGATGTGTTCAGATTGTACCAAACAGATTCTTGGAGCAACTAAAAGATCAGCATCAACTTAGCGACACCTAACATACACAAATGTCTCGAGGCATCCTTTTCTTCATCAGATTGTGTAAGTCACGCGCATAGCCCATCATATCACGGCTGAGCGCTCTTGCACCAATTTTATTGTATTGACCTCTCAACCCTCGTCTTCCGTCCTTCTCTGTTCAGTAAATTAATTCTGCACCAGCCATTAGATAAAGAAGAAAAATTTGGGACAGAGAAGTAGCAGACACCCTGCCCTGTCCTGCCGCAGCCCTGCCCTGCTGGACTTCACCCGCCACCAAGGCCACGCAGCAGGCCGCATTGTCCACCCCTTGATGCTGTGACCTTCCTCTTCCCTCAGGCATATCTATGCTACACACACACACACACACACACACACACACACACACACACACACACACACACACACACACACACACAGCTACTAGTCTACCATTCTCATGCGAAAAGCAACTATGTAACCTCTCTCTCTCTCTCTCTCTCTCTCAAACATATATATAAAAAAAAATACATTTTACATTTCATCTTTATTGTATGAAGAGCAATGTTGTACTTCTTTAATAATACGTTATAATTAAATCATAACATCAGACAAAGGAGACAAAGTATGCAAAGGTAAAGCGCGTACAAAACTTGGTAATACATATAAAGGGTTTTTGCAATAATGACTTACATAAGAATAGAACTAAAACTTGAATGCTCACTGATGTTCATTTGGATAGTACAGCAATTAGGGGAAACAAACATATTAATTAAATGCACAAAAAAAATTGACGTTCAGCAGAATATTGAAAAGTAATAACTTATATTCTTTTTAAACTTATTCTCTACTATATAAGTAATTTGTTCTGGAAAAGAATATTAACCATCACAACACGTTATGATCAACAGTTATCCAACACATGCACATTCAGGACTCAAGCACCCAGCCAAGGACCTTCATTGTAGCTGTATCTCATGAGCTTCACCTGTACATGCACCTCTTGAGTCTGTATTCAGAAATAATTTGTTCCCTTAATTACCAATACTATTTCCAAAGGCCACAGAGATGATTAGCCGAGTTTTCAAGTGTTTTCCTATTACTTATGGAGTAACATTGTTTAACATGTTAATATAATCATAAAAATATCCAAAAGTTTGCAAAGCTTCAACTAAAGCCTTTTGGATCGTAGCAAAAATGTTGTAGAATATGGTTTTTATTATGGAATGAATGTTTCAACTGTGCTGTATAAAACTGACCTACTGCCACATACGATTACCAACCAGTACTCCATGAAATATGAGCCTCCACACAATGTTCATTTGATAGTTTTGAGCAAAAATGAACTGATTATGATTCTGAAAATATATGTAGTATATTAATTTACCACTACTATATACCTACATTGCAAACTTTACAGGCAGTGTTTCTGGGGAAGTGCTTTTGTCTTCCTCTGAAGGACAATATTTGTTCATGGTAAAAACAAGAAGGTAAATGAATAAGAAGAAAATTTTAAATCTCAATTCCACTTTTATGAGCTGAAAATTTTTAATCTCATTTCCACTTTTATTGGCTCTTTCAACCAAAAGACATCTGATCTGACAGTCCACAAAAAAAAAGTTTGATAATAAATTCTCAACATTTCAGATGGCTTAAGCTTGATGGAAAACACTTAACACAATAGAAAAGAATGCAATACTTACTATTGTAATATTTAATAGGTTTGTCTCTTCCTGTTTCCACATTCATACTTTTCTAGTCTTTCCTTTGATCGAGTTACACATTTTACTTTTATCACTTCATCTTTTAGGTCATTCTATGTTTATACTTCTATAATTTTTTTTTTTATTTGCTTCTTAGACACCATTCTGTTTTACTATTTTTCTTGTATTCTAAATATCCTTATCCTCTTCACATTAATAGGTCATCCTTGTCAACTATTACCCATGATTCTACCTCATTTTCCATTTGTTCTCTGTAAACTGATATTTGAAGTGGAAGGTTCTTTACATTAGTCTTCTCTTTCTGCTCTGCATACTAAATAAACAATAATATTTCTCCGCTCATCTACAGTACTCTTGTCACACACTCCATAGTGCTGAAATTAATATTGTATGGATTCTGTTGCATATTTCATACCTACCAGGGTACTACAAGAATTAACTATATCACAGTCCAGCTTCAATACAGATAACATCTAACCTTATTTATTTTAAAACACTAATTAATCTTTAAATGACTTTTTTTTTTTTTTTTTTTTTTTTTTTTATATATCATGCTAGCTCATACTGTTTGGATACATTTATTAGACATTTTTAAGTGATATCTTTAAAAGTATCATATTAGAAAGGCATTTCAGTTACACAAAACTCTAAATATGCAAATATGAGTGTTCATAGGATGTTTATCAAGGTGATGTTTCTTATTACATATCAAGATGTGCATGATAATACATTAAACTGTTAGATCCTGTGAGTAATTCTGTAGTCTTTTCTTATGAAGCATCAATGCTCAGTTGTGATAAAAGTTTGAAGTTTTATGAACATTTTGTGTTGGGAAAGAAATGTTGTATGTGAATACTTTGATATTTTTTACATAAATTCTTACACGGTATACCTATTATTTACCAGGAGCAATCATTCAGGTAATGAAGTGTAGAGATTCTCTTGTGTCTTGCGGACTGTGTTTCTTGTAAAATCATTCCTATGTTACTTTGTTGTGCTTAGACTTCATATCTTTCAGCTGACTAAGATCTATTTTCATGAAGCAAGGACAGTTATATTTCTTTTTGCTACATATATAAAGATGTTGAGAGACATATAAGCAAGTATGCCATATTTTTCTTAATGAACATACAAAAACACATACACTAAACTTGTTCACAGATTAGAGTCTGCATGGCAGTTATGGAGGGTAGTTAGAATATGACACATTACAAAAATATAAAATGGCACTTGAAATGGAATGGGAAACTTGCCAATAATTTTTGGTAGAGCATCAGTCTTCATGCAAAGGAGGACACTATACATTGGTAAGCAGAAGAAACTGGCAGCAAGTCATGCCAAAAGAAGCATTAAGTAGATACCTATTAAGAGTTTTCATTAAAAGATCTAAGAAAGATTTGTCTGCAATACTCATACAATCCAATCCCATCAGTTTATGCCTACCACAGTGAAATATATATCTAAACATAATGAATTAAAAGGCCTACAAATACACCATCTCAAATCCTTCCCCAACATGATAAAATTTGTGCAACCACAGTTTAGGGTATGAATACATTAAACTCTTAATAACCATTTGCGTACCATATCTTGGTGTAGAAATTGCTTGTGAATTTGAGACTTTTAAACAATCTATTATCTTTAATTATTAATCTTTTATTCCTTTACAGAATTAAAATAGTAGCATATATTTCCTACTTTCCACATACATCAATGTCTCTGTCTTTCATATTCAACATTATGTAGATATTTTCACTTTTACATGCACAAACCATCTTTTACTTGCACAGACATGTGAAGATTAAAAATAAGTAATATTGTATTTACTATTAACCCCTTCCCGGTGGCAGGGCAGATGAGCAAACTATCAAATAGAAAATCGTCTACATAGACGCTACCGACTTTTATCCATACGTCTATATATAGTTTCCCTGCAAATGGTTACTCCTGATTGACATTTATGTATAGACGCTGCCGCAAAACTGAACAAACAATTGAATTTATGTGTAAGTGTTGCTTGTGTTTCATTGGTGGCAATATATGTCAATATGCTTGTTTGAATGTTTTAGTTACTCACATCCAAGACTTGTAACCTGGATGTACATATTTTTTCACATACATACTTGTTTTGTACTATTCATTTTTAGGCAACGTTGCTGGCGTGGTACAGTTATTTCTCTTAGACATGATAGGCTGATGATAAAAAAAAAAGTGTAAATAAGGCAAAAAATTTCCAGTATTAGCTTTAATGCGTAGCACATCTACCATCAAGAAAGCATAAGCGGTGACTGGCCTTGATAGGTCATTTTGACCAGTGTTTGGGTAGTTAAGATGCCAAATCATTATTTATTTTATGAATTTTGTTATTTGTAAGGAATCGTCTATATATAGACGACACTACAACTTAATGCAGCAAAATAAGAACGAGTGTCTATATATAGACGATCCGACAAAAAGTCCCGTTTTCGAAACGTCTATATATAGATCCTCTGCTGGGAAGGGGTTAATGATAATTATATAAGTTTAACACTCCCACTGAAATCGGAGCTACCATTATTGCCCATGACACATCACAGTCTTCCTCACTTAATGCTCTTCTTTTTCCTCTAAGCTTCCCCACAACTAACTCAAATATAATGTAGAATCCTTTGTTTTTATTCTATCTCATCTGTTTTTAGTTGTGCTATATTCACTTAACAAATAAAGCTGATCCTCACATCTTAACAACATCCTAACACATCTAATTGTCTTGCTTTTTATTTGAGCACCTTGCCAATTATAAGATCACATTTTTGTAATTGCTTTCTTTTTCCCTTGTGATAATATCATAAGCATAATTTTGTTACTGGGTGCATTAATCACTTCATTGCTTCAGGATTCTGTGACCCATATTCTGAAATGTCTTGGAACCTCACAGATACTACACATCTTCAAAGGATGTAGAAAAGTAAGTTAGTTTCTTAGTTTTTTTTTTTTTTTCATTGATGTTAAATCTTTGTTGAACTACCATGAGAGTAATTAAACTATTACATTAAACTGTAATCCCTTCCATTATGCCCCTTTGACAATTTGACAATAGTCTAAGTAAGATGTCAAACTTTTAAGAATATGAACCTGCATATTGCTGGTGAGGTGATGCAGGTATGTCACCAAGTTCAAGAATGACTAGTGTTGCTGAATTATTTCTATTATTATTATTATCATTATTACTGCATGTCTCCATCTTTTAATACTTCATCCATATTGTTATTTAATGTATGAACATACTTTTTAAAGAGTACTGTAATCACATATCCAGATTACTTAATATGTATATGTATACATTTCCCATGTAGAACAGTTAGTCATCATTTCAAAATTTTAAAATAAGTCAATTATCACGCCATTTTTAGTCTTCATTGATTCTGGATACCGGTCAACATTTCAAAATTGAATACTGCTGCAACTAAGTAATGTAGCCTGTTCAAAAAAAGAACCACATTCAGGAAGATATTAATGTACACAAATAGTACAACCTAAGGGAATATTTTAATACAGAGCTATTAATAATAATCATTAATAAAAATGCAAAAAATATTTACTGACTGTACTTATTTTACCATACTAACATCAAATATGTGTGTACATACAACAAGATGACAATGGACAGCAAGAACCAACAGTAAAAGTAACAAAGTACAAAAATCTGCAAATTAATACTTCATGACAAAGTAAAAAATATCAATAAAATTATAAACATGGCCACTACTTAATCTTTTTACCACTGCCACTAACTCCTCTAGCAGGTCTGTGTAAAAAAACCTTTGTGTGCTGCTCGCCATCCCATTGGGCACACAGCCTTGCCTTGACTCCAGCTTAGTCTCAATGACTCTTGGCCCGCACCTTGTTCATGTTGGCTTTCCTCTTCTCTTTACGGCTCTTGTCCTATAACATGAAAGCAATGTCAGGGTAGAAGAGCATAGCATTGGTAGGGCAACTTTTAGACTTTGTTTTGGTGTGTGTGTGTGTGTGTGTGTGTGTGTGTGTGTGTGTGTGTGTGTGTGTGTGTGTGTGTTCATGTATGGAGAGAGAGAGAGAGAGAGAGAGAGAGAGAGAGAGAGAGAGAGAGAGAGAGAGAGAGAGAGAGAATTTAAACTTCAAACAAAAAGTAATAAAATAAATAAGCAAAAAATGCACACTTAGCAGTAGACTAAATAAGAAATATGTATTATTATATTGTACTTTAAACGTAAACCCTGCTTAAGTTGGACCAATTGAGGGGAAGGCCAATCCGAGTTATCTGAAAACAACAACATGACCCTCGCATATAATGAATACCTGGTATAGTATAAAACTGGCATTACTGAAAAAGTTACATAAAACCTTGTTGATAATGGTAATCAAGTTATGCAAAAAATCATCTACTATTTCCTTTTTTATCTATTAGATGAGATCCAACTATCTAATGCAAGTGATATGTTTGCCACAGCAATTACATGTTAATATTTTATTATCTGTTAACATTTTATGCATTCATGTTTCCAGTCCTCCAATCCGTCCATTTCCACAGCACTCAAAGCATTATCAAAGCTACTACTCTACTGACATTATACAACTTTGACAGTTTCCACCTCTTAAATGGTCTTTTTAGATTCACGCAAGTTTGGGTGAGTCCTCCCTCCTGTAAGTGGTGTGTGAAGTGAACTTTGTTGCACACGAGTGTTATAATCATTTCTCCTCTTTGCTAATTCCTGAAAAACATTACCAGCATCAGTACTTGGCTATGAGACTTGAATGAACGCTTCCTCATCTTTGAAGTTTAAGAACATAGCCAACTAGCACCTGACAGATTATGAAAACCACACAGTTTGTAGTATCTCATTACAAATCTTTGCTGCCATTATCTTCACTGTTACATTTCAAATATTGTACTTTTTTGCCACTACTATTATAGAATTGGTCTTATTCATACCATCCGAACAATTAAGTTCATTAGTTTTTATGGCTATCCAAATCATGATTTTTTTCTCAATGCCCACTGAAATATACTATAAGAATAATATACTATAGTCTTACCTTTTCTTGAGCTTCTAGTGCTTTAGCTAGTTTCCAAGAAAGCATTGCAGAAATGAAGAACATTGGAGACAAACAAAGCAGCAGGTACCAACAGAACTCCCAAGGATTTCTGTGAAATATTTGTCAAAACTTTAATACATCAAAGAAGTAAATAATTAATCATGCCTGTTGATGCCCAAGACATGAGCATCTTTACATACAAGTCCCTTATATTATAGTAGTATTTATTCCAGGTTTTAGACAATCTGAATAAAACATGTGCAAACCCTTACGTTGCTGCATAAATGACCAAC
The DNA here is from genome assembly GCF_017591435.1 of Portunus trituberculatus. Classification (NCBI taxonomy): domain Eukaryota; kingdom Metazoa; phylum Arthropoda; class Malacostraca; order Decapoda; family Portunidae; genus Portunus; species Portunus trituberculatus. The sequence goes on from NC_059298.1 coordinate 13,384,833, forward strand.
TGGTGCAGCCATCCGCCCTCCACGTCCTCAATGGGTGTCTTTATGGCATCATCCCCACTCATCTTTCCTGATGTGTATCACTTCTAGGGAGTTAACAATTAAGAGGAGGGTTTATCTATACAGTACAGTAAAAGCGTACGTCTAATGTTATTATCAATTAGTCATAAACGTACAGAATTAAGACATTACTCAAGAGCAGTAACACACGTGTCAACCATGGGTCTGTTACAGGTAAACAGTATGTAATTGGGTTCGTGATTGTATTACCTTATGGTTAATCATCTCGCTGATTACCTCTCGGTTTTTATCGCTGACGACCTTACTGAGCCTTATGGTCATCAATGCATCTATTTTCACATATCATCCTTTATCAACTGATGTACTTACTTAGCACGTATTAGAGAGTTATACCACACCATGTCACATCATCTATCAAGCAGAAGGAGGAGGAAAAGATAGTAAAACGAGAACGAGGCAAAACCCATACTAGCACCATACATGTAATCGCCTGTACTTACTAACCTGCCGTAAATTGTAAGTTTCCGCAACACTCCGTCTCTCCGACGTCCTATTGACTTGTTGCCCTTTGAGTCGTGGTAGTAGCCGCACCTCAAGTCACCACCCCTTGGAACTGCCTCGACTTGACGGGAGGGAGGAAGTTGAGAAGCCGTCAGTCCTAATCACTGTCACAGGATTCGGTCTGACTATTTGTTTACATTGGTAGACAAACTTCGGACTTTCAGACACTCTCGGCTTCTTCATTACCTTCACTACCTGTAACTGGCTCTGGTACTAATTGGTGGGGTGTTTAATGGTGTTTACGTGATGCTGTTTAACTTCTTTGTAGCTTGATATACTCCACCAATGAGGAAAAGAAGTGTAATTAATAAACTTTTCTTTATTTTTAGGTGATGCAATAATTCCTTGAAGGTGTTAATATATTTTTTTCCATTTTCTGGTTCGGGTATGTATTTGTACAACTTGCATCAATAGCTTATGTAGGACATAGTTATTTCTACACTACTTGTACAATTATTGAGATTTTGAGGATAATTCTAATCTGCAAATCCTTACCTTTGTAGATAGGTAGAAATAAAGCAAGAAAAGATTTACGAAAAAATACTGCGAAAGAAAGACTTTTACCTGCAAACCATAACAACTTGTAATAGAAACTATTAAAGAAGATTTTACCTATAAAGACAAAATCAGAGAACAATTACCTAGAGCAGAACAGAAAAGCAGAATAGCTCCCGTTGCAAAAGCTCCATCTCTCTCTCTCTCTCTCTCTCTGGACCAATGAGAATTATCTTGAAAATACGAGACATGGCAAGGAGGACTCTCATTGGCAGGACTCCCAGCCAGCGGAGCAAAACAATGGCAAGAAGTTGAGTCGTAGGATTGGAATATAGTATAGGGAAAATAAGTGAAAGAATTGAGGGACTAGGTGTGAGAATAGATGAAGAGGACCTGCTGATAAGGGATACCAAGCCCTTAGAGGTCACAAGAAGGAGAAGAGGCAGAATACTCAGCTGAGGGACTTTGTACAGAGGTTGTTATGAGTAAAAGTCACACACTCCAAGGAATGAAATATGTCCGTCAGTCTGGTGGTAATCAGACTTGAGACCGCCGAGGACAGTCCGACCCTGAATCATATAGAATATCGAGGTAAGGAATATTGTGTGTGTAAATCTCTCTCTCTCTCTCTCTCTCTCTCTCTCTCTCTCTCTCTCTCTCTCTCTCTGGGCATGAAAATGAGTGGCACTCCTGGAGGTTTGAGGTCTCGTGATGGCTGGAACACGGACCCAAGGATAACCCCAGTCCCTGAATCCTGTCGATTTTAGTTGTTAGGTATTCTGCTTCTAGTTTGTAATGCACAGGGCACTACATCTGGTGCATAACACGTATACTTTTGGGTTGGTTGGTGGGGGGGATTCGAGTGTGGAATGGAAGGGAGTGAATCAAATGTATCTAATATACAATAATTTATTACATGTGTTGACATGTAATAAATGATTGTATATTTATTTAGAGAATGTGTCAATTGTACTGTTGTCTAAAATAGGCTACATTAAGGAAGTTTGTCCCTGTCCTTTATGGTGCATGTAAGGTATGAGTGCTTGTATACATCTGTGTTAGTATTAGCTATATGTTTGGTATGCTTGGTTCTGTGTGTTACAAGTACGTTCATTGTTTGTGCCAATCAGTGTCACTGTAATTGCTTATGATTTTGTACGTAAGTATAAGTCTGTGTGTTTGTATGTGTATATGAACTGGATCCATGTTTATTTGTTTTTTAAAATGTGTTGTATGCCAGGTATTCATGTGTAATTGCTTGTATTGAACCTAGCACTCTGGTGTTAATTTGCTCTAACTTAATAATGTTACTGTGTGTGTGTGTGTGTGTGTGTGTAGGTCCCACATTGTGAAGCATTCAAATGTTGGTCTGAAAAGTGTCTAAAGTGTTGAGGTCTGTCCATCAAAAATATTGTGATCCAGTGAAGTGGTCCAGAAGTACTGTAGTATTTTAGTTTGTGTCATTCTATTGTGAGACACTTTGTTAGATGGTTTGATAAAATCGAGTACTATAACTACTAACTTACTTAATGTCATATCAGTCAAGTTGTCCTGTAATGTGGTGGAATGTGATGAGATGTGATTCATATGAATGTTTGGGCTAAAAATCATGTTGGGTGTCTGTGAGGATGTTGTTTGCATCCAGATGATTCATTACTATGTGTTTCATGTATTATGTGTTCAAAAATTTCACAAAAAATTTATTTTAATGAGATGGAGTAATAGTTTGCAGGTTCAGTCTTGTCACCTGTCTTAAAGAGAATTAGTATTTGCTGAAAGCCAGTCAGATGGTAAGGTTTTAGAGGAGAGGGATTGTGTGTAGTCTAAAGGATGGGGAAAAGGATAGAGGCACGGAATTGAAGTATGAAAGCTGGAATATTGTCAGGGCCAATAGATTTGGTAGTATCAAGTCCTTCCAGTAATTTTTGTATGCTGTCAGCTGTAATGTCTAAAGGAAGTATGTTGGTGAAAGGATTTTTTGGCATGCCTCCTTCAGGGAGGCGGTGGCGTAATGGATAAGGTGGTGAGCATGGGATTGGGCAGATGTCCACGTGTAGGTTCAAATCCCACCACATACAGCCTTAAACTCTCTGCCATTTATTGAGTGGTTTAAAATTACCTACATGTCACCATGATACCCAGGTTCTTGGTGGTTACACCAAAGATGTGCTTGGGTGGTGATATGGGCCCTAATGTGGGTACCACTATAAATAAAATTGCCTGTGCCACTAATAGATGGAAGCTTAACAGCACTTCCAATACTCTTCAAGTCACCTACAGGCACTATAGGCCAGGACATAAAGAAAATTAAATAGATAAAATAAAATTAAATAAAAAAAGTATTTGGTTGTTTTCTTCTTGTATATATACTGAATGGAACTATGTTTTGAGTAACTGTGCTTTATGCTCTGGTGGAGTAATTAAAGTACTATTGTTGTCTTTAAGGGATGTTATAGAATTGATTGCCTACAAGTCTTAAAGAACTTGAAAAAAGTTTGTTATTTCTTGCATTGTCTGTGAGATAATTGGCTATGTGTTTGTGTTCTGTGATATCTATGTTTTTGGCAAATGTTTTTTGATGCATGAAATCTGTGGACCAATTTTCGGTTGTATATCTGTGCATGTCTGTAGAGTCTGTTTTTTGTGATACTGTATGCATAATTTCCTCGAGAACAAAGAAAGTGTGCATCTACTTCAAAGTGTGTTTTTGTGGTATGTGTCTGTTCATGGTAGTATGTATAGTGTATTTCAGGTTATTCCAGTTCAAGGAAGAGGTCTTGAGTAGTGGTTTGTAGTAAGAAAGTTTAAGCAGTAACCAGTCAAGTTGTGTTTGATTTTGTCTATGTCAAGTCATGAATAGAGGAAAGTTTGTCTAGATCACTGTTTTTGTCTGGTCCATCTAAGGTCAGCATCAATTATCAAAATGTTGTGGTCACTATGCCCTGGGACAACATGAGTATTTGTTATGTGAAGTATGTTGCTTATGAGAAAGAGATCTAGTGTGCGTGATGTTGCAAAAGGTTGTACCAGGCTACTGTGGCATGTTAGTGTTTGTGTTTGCATTGGCTGGAGTACTGTCTGTGAGAGTGACAAAAATGTATTCATGACGGCAATGAAGGTGTCATGTAATTACTGTCAGTTTGTGTGGGGAGTAATCTGGTTGGTGGCATCAGCATCAGGAGGATGAAGTGGGAATATGGCAGTCCTGTCAATGTTGGGAAGGTTAAGATTACCTGAAATTCAGGTGTGTTTGTCTGCCTATATACTTGAAAGAGAATGTTGAAGGTTGTGTAAGTGATCAGTATCAGTAGAAGATGGTCTGTAGAAAGCAGCAAGAAGAGATTTACAATTCAAAATTTGTAGTTGGACCTGGATGATTTCACAGTCTGTATCAAGGTCTGGCCTATGCTTAACACAAAGATATGGCTTAGCCTAGGTCTGTCAGATGGTTTTTACGGAAATAATAAAAGGAAGTGGGAAAAATTTGTTACTGTCAGGTGTCAGCCATACCTCAGTTCTTACTATTATGTTAGTATTATGGGTTTCTATTAGATGGAGCAACTGCGCTGTTTTATTTTTCATACCACAAAATTTATTGCTAATAATCTAATGGAAATTGGTGTCATGATGTGAAACTTGTGGTGAAGGGGATGATGGTGGTGGCAAGGGACAAGTGGAGGAAGATGGAAAAGGTGATGGGGACTGGAAGAGGAAGAGAAACAACAAAAGAAAAGAGGAAGAAACCTGGCTGGGAGAGGGAGATGAGTCAGTTCTACCAATGTTAGTGTCGGTAATGAAAGGCGAGTGAGAAGTCAAGTCAGGAGTGCATTGGATGCACATCCTTTTGTGTGTATTGATGGGGTCTGGGTGATGAGGATGGAGCTTGGTTGTAAGTCTTCAATACTATTTGGGGCTCGAGAGGGGAAGGTATGGATTTCTGTTACAGTGTTACCACATAGAAGGAAACTGCCACTCTGGGCGAGAAAGCTCTTGGATGGAAATGTTCGTTATTTCATTGATGTGTTTATACTCTCTCTCTCTCTCTCTCTCTCTCTCTCTCTCTCTCTCTCTCTCTCTCTCTCTCTCTCTCTCTCTCTCTCTCTATAACCTATTTTCATTTGGGAAATGAGTGATTGAGTTAGTCATTAGGGTAGCTGAAAGATGTATATATGTTAGTGACTGGAATAATACTCTTGTGATAAATAATGCAAACTGATATTGCCTCTGGCTAGTACAGTGGTAATGCGTTGGCCTGTCATTCCTAAAGTCAGCAGATTGAGTCTCGCTCAAGCTCATTAGTTTAAGCTGCTTACTAGGAGTTTACTGCTGTGGTTGGAGCATCACAGTGTGGAGTTGGGTTCATCTGGCTGATGTTCTGAAACGTAACTTTTTTAAAAATTATTGAGTAGTTACAGTATGTAATTTGAGGAATTTTATACTTATTTTATAATGCTTGGTTGACTTTTTGGTAAGCGATATAATTTTACTTTATAATACATATACATGTATAAACTAAAAACATTTCCATGGGCTACAAATAAAAGACCAATAATTTATCCTTTTATTATTTAAGTACAATTATCTTTATTTTTTGTTGTACCATTCTAGGCTTTAATTTTAAACTCCAAAAAATCGACACTTATTTGTACCATTTGATTATATAGCACACTCATACTCGTATTTCAATCTTGATGTAATTTTGATAAATCTCTTCCCTACCAGCTCCCAAGGCACACAGTGGAAAGTGCCGTGACCGTGAGCCAAGCCCCTCAGAGTGGCCTCTCTTGGTGACCGACACTCTGCTGTCCATCCATCGAGGCCGTAGGGAACCAGTTCAGCTCATTGTGACTACACTTGATGAAAACTTGATTGCTGAGGTAGCAGATCACGTAAAATTCTCTCTCTCTCTCTCTGAATTCTATAAGGTGCAAAGTAGATGATTTTTAGACTGATTTTTAGTGAATGATTGGAATTAAAAACATACCTTGAATTCTGTTACCCTACAAAGTCTCACCAACCCCAGGCTGTGGCAGGGGGTGAAAGCGAGAACAAACGCTGTGTACTTCAAGCTGAAGGTGGTGTCATGGAGAAGACAGAGACTAGCCCAGAAACAGTGCCCCTGAGTTCTGGTGGGGTACTGCCACGTACCAGTAAAGAGTCCACTCCAGGAGCCTCTAGCAGCAAGGAAGGTAGGTACTCACTCAGACTGTGACTTGGTATGTCCATGACTTATGTCAAGCTCTTGCACTTTTAGGAGAATTACAAGGCCCCATGCACTGAGAGAAGTGAGTTATGTAAAGTTTAGTTCCAAAACACCAGAACAATATGAAAGTGTAAAAAATGTATGGAATAAAAGCTGAAGTATGGAAATGAATAGAAGCTGAATTAGGGACTAGATCTGTTATGCAAGTCTGCTGTGGTGGGAGAAGAGGTAACATATACAAAACTTAACAATAGCAAAATGAGTAGTTCTGTGCTTGATCTCCAAAACATTCTGCAAATATGCAAGAAGACAAGTACAGTGGACCCATCGATTTTGAACATGATTCGTTCCAGAAGGCTGTTCCAAGTCCAAAACTGTTTTCCTCATAGGAGACAATATAAATCATTTTACTCCATTCCAAGGCCAAAATTTTTACCTAAGTAAATAATGAATGAACTACAGTCAACTCTTGATTAACGTGAGTTTGAGTAACTCAATTTTGATTTAACGCTACTTGATATTTAAGGAGATGCGATTAGATAATATAATTTATTTGATTTAATGCGGGTTTGCTCAACTTGATGACGTCACGCGCACCCATGGGGAGGAATTGCACTGTGCCGGAATCTAAGAAACTTCACAACCAGCAGAACAACTTCTGGCCACGAAATGGTATCCACGAACTCATAGGCAGACATTTTTGCCTTTCAACAAGGTTACTGACAGGTTGCTGGTAAAATCACTGTCTTATATATACATTTATGTTCATAAAACATTTCTATTAGCTTTTTAAAAGCCTTACCAACAAGAAAGGATTGTTTTGTAATGCACAAAGTGAAATCTTGTATGAAACTGAAAGCAAAGCAGGAGATGAGGAGGCTTTTGTCTATTGGTGATTGGTAGCAGCCACTTCTTTTCTTTTTCTTGTGACCCTCTTTAGCTTGTGTGTTGCTTTCACCACAATATTTGTGTCTGTCCATCTATTGCCTGCTATAGTGGCTATCAATACAAAGAAGAGGAGGAAGCAGCCCCTGATTGCTGGCAGACAAAAGCCTCTTCATCTTTTGCTTTGCTTTCAGTATTTCATGCAAGATTTTGCTATGCATCACAAAACAATCCTTTTTTGGTGATAAGGCTTGTAAAAAAGCTAATAGAAATGTTGCTTTGTAAACATAAATGTATATGTGAGATCTTACTCCTCAGTCTAGAGCTAACCCACATTGTGCACTGTGAATGGATTGTTGCTCTGCATTTTCACCTAGTGTCCTATACTGTGGCATTTAAATGTTCTTCAACCTCCTCACAGGAAAGTGATTCCAAGAAATCAAGGAAGATGTGACTATTGAAATGAAGTTGGAAGTACGTATTAGATTGCTATGCTAGGGGAGAAGAGACCTTGGTGATTGTCCGTGGTTGCCCATGTGACGGGACTGAGGGAGAGGCCCTTGCGTACCATCAGAGCTAATAAAATGAAAGCGTGTTTTTATTGCTTCCGTGACCTATTCTTGTATTAATATTTCTTTTTAAGGTTTGAATTAAAAAATTCCAAAATAGGCAGACTTTCCCAGTGGCCAGGAACATAATCATCCCCAAACTATTACCATTATTTCCAATGGGAAAATTATGTTTGAATAACGCAATTTTTTTAAAAATAGCATGATGTCTCAAGGAACGTAACCCTAACATTGAGAATCAAATTTATGTAAAGTTAATATTATTTACTTTTTGGTGGCTAGCTTTGTGGCAAGTGTCATATAACCAGGTATTATTATTGCTTTACTTTTGTTTTTTGATGACTAATCATCACAGGTTTATTACTGGCACATCACAGGGCCCTGGGGAGCCATACTATAGCCATTCCTTCACTACACTACCAGTGCCACTAGTTTAAAATACAGCCACCGTTGATTTGTTAATCTAACAATTAGCTCACACAAGTACCTTACAATGTAATGAGTTAAAGGAATTAAAAATCAAAGATATGCTTGGATTAACTTAAACACTTTTTACAAATGTCATGGTTTTTGTTTGCCAAATCAGCAACTGATTATTATTATGGCATGGCTGGGTTTGCCGACACATGACGCTGTCAGTAAACATTCAACATCCTTAGAAAGGGTAGCTCATCCTGTCACGGAGCCAATAAATTGTGTACACATACACACACACTATTTACATATATATATATATATATATATATATATATATATATATATATATATATATATATATATATATATATATATATAAACATACTCGAATGTCTAAATACTTGAACTTTTCAGTACTCAAACGCATAAGTTTGATTTAATACCCGAAAAAATATCCGATTGTCGAACATCGACACATGTGGTTGTAAACAAAGGCTTCCTAGCGTTCCCCTTCCCGCTCCGCCAGTCATGACTTGTGCTGCCGCGGTCAGGAGATGCATTCTGTCTGTAGTCTTTCATTTATAAACTTACATTAACACCAATGGCATATTAATGGGGAAAATATCTTGTAATCAAACGGTCACACATTTGGTTGTATACAAAGCTCTGTCATCTCCCTTCTCACAGCCACCACTGTACCGTTCTGTTACCGTATTATTGGTAGTACCGGTATTACCAGTATTACCATAATACCAGTATGTTGGATGTTGGTGCACATCCCTAGTCCTGCCTTGTCTTGGGAAAAACAACAATCTTCTGCATTCTGTCAGTAGTTTTTAATTTAAAATCTTACGATGGCACCAAAGAGGTTTATTAGTGATGAAAATAAGGAATTTAGTGAGTGCAATTGTTAGTGAGCCACAGCCCTCCACTAATGGATTCACAAGAATCACACCAGGAGAAAAGTTACAATGACATTTTCGTGGATGGTGACTCATCCTCCAGCTACCTTCCTCCTTCTCCCCACCCTTCTCCCCTCTTCTTCACTTATGGTATGTACAAATCAAAGTTGTAAAAAAAAAATGCATTGAAATTTTTACAAACTTAGTTTTGCTAAGATTAGAACGAATTAGCTGATTTATAGGTACCAGTAGTCCAACTTTTTAATACTCGAACAGCCATTTGGAATTAATTAAGTTCGAGTATTGAGTCCCCACTGTACATATATATATATATATATATATATATATATATATATATATATATATATATATATATATATATATATATATATATATATATATATATATATATATATATATATATATATATATATATATATATATATATAAATAAATAAATAAATAAAGTTAGGCATTCTGTGGCATCCCTGTGGTCTATTGACTTCCTGAAGGGTTGGTCGTGTCTGAAAGGAGTCTTTGTTGGTTGTGAGATTAGTGTACTTATATGAAATATTGCTCAACTATTCTATCTGGTTATGTGACTCCGGTCAAATGAAAAACTGATCAAATATCCTGATCATAGCTGGTAATAAGTGCAAGGTTACAATGTGGAATGAAAATAAAGTGGCAACTGATGTTACCTCTGGCCAACAGCAATAGTGTAACCTGGATTCGGACGTCTTTGGGTTGTTCCAAGTCCAAATTTTGTTCAAACTCCGAGGATAAGAATTATTGAAATTTTTGTTCCAAGTTCAAGGTGTTCCAACTCTTCAGGGTCCACTATAATTCCTCCCTTTAAGCTTTAAGGGGAGCTTAATGGCCCAGTGATTTGCAGTTAAAATATTACAAGTTTGACCACCACAATTTTTTACCAAGAGAATTAACACTCATAATCTTAACTGCTTTCAATTTCCTTCCAGGCACTCCAGGGCTGGGAGAGGATGGCAGCAGCAGCAGCCGACGCTCTCGCCCAATCAAGGACCGAGTCACCTTTGTCTCTGGCAACCCCATGGTGGACGTGACTCATGGCATCCTCCACCTCTACAAAGAAAAGTGCGTGAATAGAGCCCAGTCTAGATGATGAGACTACTGTATTTTGCTCTCATGAGTTCTCATCATTGTTCCCTCCTTCTCACAGCACAAAGACAAGCCTGGATGAGTCTGAGCTGCGGTCAGAGATGCTGTGTATGCTGGCTGTGCCAACCGCCTTGACCATTCATGACCTGCTGCAATTCACTGCTCCATGTTACTCTGTCATCCAGAACATGCGCATCATCAGGGATCCAACACCCAACCAATACATGGTTCTCATCAAGTTCAGGACTCAGGTCAGTATACAAATTCTTATCTCCTTGCACAGTAGTTGTTTACAGTGCCAATTCTTTAAAATGTGATGTGTGATGAGTAATATTCTTGGTTTATGTAGATTAGTAAAGCCTTGGTAATACCTGCAAATCAATATTAAACCATGACTTTATTTTTTTACAGGGTGATGCTGACATGTTCTACAACACATTCAATGGCCAGTGTTTTAATAGCATTGAGGAAGACATTTGTCGGCTAGTGTATGTTGCTCGAGTGGAGACAACCAAGGAGTCAGAGAATGGTGGTCTCCCTATTCCTGGTAAGAAATGTTTCATGGTGGCTTTACTGTAAAGTAAAGCCCTGGATTTTTGCAGTTCAGCTATCATTAATTCATTTTAGATATTTTTTGATCGGAATTAACTTTCTACAATGCAGGAAATCTCACTTTATCACAGAAGAAATAATCTATTCTCTTTGATAAAAGAGAAGCTAAATCATGGTGTGGGATGAGGAGATATCCATCTGTCACACAATTGGCTGGAGCCTTACCAATAACTAATCCAAGCACTCCGTATTTTTATTTGTATGTGGTCAGCTGCTGGAGACACAACTTCTTCAGAAAAGGGGAAGGAAGATGCCATCTCCCAATAGGTCCCACATTTCCCAGATCACTGTGTATCTTTACCTAAGCTACTTCACTGTGCCTACATCAGCTATTCACTTTTTTTTTTTTTTTTTTTTTTTTTTTTTTTGTTGCTCTGCTTCACTGCAGTATTTCATCATCAGCAATGTACTTATTCAACGTATTTTATATTTCCTTTATCAGGTCACACAGAGCTGCCCAACTGTCCTGTATGTCTAGAGAGGATGGATGAGTCAGTGGATGGTATTCTGACAATTTTGTGCAACCACTCTTTCCATGGTGAATGTCTAGCAAAATGGGGTGACACCAGGTGAGGATCTTGGGCCACAGTTTGATGTTGAACCTGACCAAGAGAAGATAGCTTTCTTTAGTGTTGTGTGTGACATGAATAGTTATCTTTGTTGTGGTAATTATATAACAGGTGCCATCACATACTTATTGAAGAAAGGTTATATATAATAGAATTGTTTTACATGTGATAATGCCTTTTTAGTGTTTTCTTTAATAAAAATTTGTTACATTTTTACCATTGAAATTATTGAGATTTTATAAGTTTTGACATTATACTTAGAGCAATAAAATTTATTAAAAGTTTAGTTGGCAAAAGTTTTCATTAAAAGTACTTCTAATTTATACCACACACAAAGAAAAAAAAATTAGACATTCATTAATGCTTAACAGTGATGTAACATCCATACCTCAGACTTTTTGCTCAATTTGTGCATGATAATAAACTAAGTTTGGCTCTCTTGTTGTGGGTGGTGTGCAGGCGCCATGCGGATGAGGGACTCGTGTAAGTCCCATGAAGGACGTTGTGTCAGTGTTGTCAGTGTCTCACAAGCTAAGAGCAACAGTTGGTCCTGTGCAACATTGTGTTTCTTTTTATTAAAGCAATCTTTTAGTTTTGCAGGTGTATAAATGTTTCTGGAGAATGTTTCATGCTTTTTATTATTTTTGTATTTGACCATGATTAATACGTTCAATACCTTACATGCTTAATCCTTAGTTTTATTCACTACTACTGCAACCTTATATAGTTTATATTTGGACTTTTTTCAAGATTATGACCTTTTACCAATGGAGCACTTGATTTTCTTCCTTTTATCATTCTCTGTGTAGGGTATAGGGTAGTTTTGGGCCATGAAGATAAATTCACACAGATTATTTTAATTGGATAAGAGACTGTGCTGCTCTGTATGCTTATATCTTCATGATGTTATGTATTGTGGAGGATAAGCAGTGTTACCACCATGTGAAATATTTAGGAAGTAAATGATGTCAATACTAAGAAATTTTACTTTTAAGAAAATTCATTGTAATCAGTATCAAATGATAAAGACCTGGAAAATATACACTGGATAACACTGAAATTCTTGATTCAAGTGGCTTTGCATTGCAGTGTAATAACAGAGTAGCTTCCCAGTCAGTTGTGCTTCACAATGCATGTTTATCACAAAGATGATCAGATTTAAGAGATTATAACCTGTACAGCAACCCAAGAGGACACACAAGGGAAGCACCTTGCACATGGACTTTCCATTGCTTTATTTGATACTTGTAAGAATGAATATGTAGTTTCGCATTATATTTTTTCCAGACAAACTTGCTCTTTGTTCCATGGAACAGTAATATACAGCTATTGTGAAACTCAATTCATGACTAAAATTGCTTGTTCTATAAAGATTTCATAATTTTTTTTTTGTGAAACTTTTCATTTTATTACCATAGGTGATTTATGAAGTGCATGCATTTATGCTTCTGAATAACAAGAACATAACTTCATTGTGTGTCTCCAGCTGCCCTGTGTGTCGCTACTGCCAGACCCCTGAGGAGATCCCTGACCAGAGGTGCTCCCTATGTGGATCAGCAGACTCCCTCTGGATTTGCCTCATCTGTGGCCATGTTGGCTGTGGCCGCTACGTTGGGGGACATGCTCACAGGTGTTGTGGACTCAGACTCTGTAACTTTCAGATTTTTAAGCTGATTACATAGGATATTTATTAATTAGTCAAAATTATTGTCCTCAAAACTCATCAGAAATAACAAGACTGACTCTTAGAAACATAAGCAAAAGCCCTTAGACTTCAAAGAAAACTTAAAACTTCTTGTGAGATGGAAAGAGTCTTCATGTTCTGAATAAGGGCTATCTCAGGAATGCTGAGGTTCTCTCTCTCTCTCTCTCTCTCTCTCTCTCTCTCTCTCTCTCTCTCTCTCTCTCTCTCTCTCTCTCTCTCTCTCTCTCTCTCTCTCTCTCTCTCTCTCTCTCTCTCTCTCTCTCTTTTCAATAAGAAAATTATTCAAAATTTTTGCTCCATGAAAACTTTCCCATCATGTGGCAGACCATAAAATACAAAGACAAAATTTACACGCCTGAAACAATTTTCAATATCTGAAAAACTACCACAGATGTATTCTGTATTTTTCTGAAATTAATGACACTAAAAAACTTCGATATAGGATAAAGTTTTTGGTCCTGTAGATTACAGAGAGAGAGAGAGAGAGAGAGTATTTTTAAGATCCACACTGATGACAGGTTTTTTTTTAGATTAGTGAACTTTTACAGTATTTTTATATATGTTCACCTCTTTGTAGTGGCAAATAATTCTTCAAATAGCATTATTCTAGCCATACTAAGTATACATAAAGCTCTTCAAAGTTATGAATATATTACTGTATATTTTGGAAGATAATACAACCCCTAAGCTTCAGTGTGAATTTATTGGTTTTAGCTACTCTGTGGTGTGAGACAACATCCAAACTACCAAATCATTTGTAGAGAACTTAAGATCACTGAGCACCAGACAACTGAGACAGTGATATGCTAGTACAATGAATATGATGCCTTCTTCATCTCTTAGTGCAAAACTAAACCTGAAACAAAATTTGCAGCTTGTGCTTTTGTATCCTTTATGAATAAGAATGGATGGAAAAAGATTAAGTAAAATTGTGGAGAGACAATGTGTGGTACAATTAGTTTCCCTAAATGTAAATAAACCCTTGCATTGCTCTGCCTGCCTGTGTCTGGCTGTCAGCCATAATTTTTCTTATACAGTGGAGACTCAATACTCAAACTTATTAGTTCCATATGACTGTTTGAGTATTAAAAAGTTTGACTATTGATACCTATAAATCAGGTAATTTGTTCTAATCTTAACAAAACCTCAAGTTTTTTAAAATTTCAATGTAATTTTTTTTCTACAATTTTGATTTGTACATACCATAAGTGAAGGCTGGTGATGGATAATTTGAAAGAGGAGGAGAGAAGGGTGGGGAGGAGGAAGGAGGTCGCCAGAGGATGAGTTATCATCCATGAAAATGTCTTTGTAAAATTTCTCCTGGTGTGATTCCTGTGAATCCACTAATGGAGTTCTGTGGCTCACTAACACTTGCACTCTCACCAGAATCCTTATTTTCACCACAAATAAACCTCTTTGGTGCCATCATGAGTTTCTAAATGAAAAACTACAGACAGAACACAGAAGAAAGTTGTTTTTCTCAAGACTGTGGCTGGAGTAAGGATGCGCACCTGCATCAGTATACCAATATTACGGTATCAGAACGGTACAGTTGCAGCTGCGAGAAGGGAGATGACAGCTTTGTATATGACCAAATTTGTGGCCATTTGATTATCAGATATTTTCACCACTAATAAGCCTTTGGTGTTAATGTAAGTTTATAAATGAAAAACTACAGATAGAATGCAGGAAAATATTATTTTGATGACTGCGGCAGCATGTCACAACTTTGTTTACAACCACAGGTGTGGATGTTCGACTATAAGGTATTTTTTTGAGTATTAAATCAAACTTTTGCATTCGAGTATTTAGACATTCGAGTATTGAGTCTCCACTGTACTGTATCATGTTTCTTAGGATTAGATACACTATTCTTTAAGCATGAGAATTTATATGTAGCAATAACTGTACCAATGTTCTTGTCTACTGTCAGGCACTTCATGGAAACCAATCATGTATTCTCGCTGCAAGTTGGTAACAACCGTGTGTGGGACTACGTGAGAGATAATTATGTGCACCGTCTCCTGCAGAGTGAGGGTGATGGAAAGGTAATAGAGTTGTGGGATTAGTGCAACCTTTTACACAGCGTTGGTAATGTTATGTTTTCTTGTTTCATTACATCTATTCCTCATAATGTAGTCTTTCCAAGTGCCTTTCCAACTCATTTTGTCCTTCATGCATATTGCTGTTTGCTTCCTTCAGGTATAGGTAGACTTAACCCCTTATGTACGACTTTTTTTTTTTTACCTTCCTTTCCCCCTGGCCAACCATTTCTGGGTATTTTCCAACTTTCACCAAGGGTTTTTGTTGTTTTTTTTCTTATGGGATTGTAGATCATATTTTTTCACATCTGAACTTGAAATCCGCAACTCTTTAAGTGCTGTGGTTTGGCCGTGGCGGGCCACCAAAGTCAGAAAGTTAAGAAATATCCTCCCTGCGGGTCAACAGAAAACAGGCTTTCACCTGTCAAACGCAAGTTTTGAGTAAAAGCAATGAAAGATTGATGATGTGGATGTGTTGCACCATTCTAGAATGAGTGGTGTAACACAGGAAACATGACACCACGTGTATGTCTCCATCATACAAAATTCATGGCTCATTTCTGGTGCACACGAAGTTTTGTGTGCGTATGTACGCGTGTATGTGGGCGCAAGAGGTTTACGTGGCGCCCAGACAACCTTCTAGCAATGCACACAATGGAAGGGAGGAGAGAGGAGGCAGGAAGAGGGAGGGACAGGGTTGACCAGACCCTCTGTGAATCACGTGGGGATTGGGGAGGGTGGACTGCTAGTACGCAACACAAGCCAGCAATACAATAGTCAGTCTTGACCTACAGAAAGCACTCTTTCCAATGGTGCTAATGCCAGCTCACTACCTCTTACCGCCAGTTTTTTTACAGCCCTTGCTATATGTAGGCTGATCAGCATTACAGTTTCAAATATCATCTGCTGATATGTAGGCTGGTCACATGTTAGGGGTTAATAACTACCATAACTTTTTCCTGAGCCTCAATTTCATCCACCAAATTATCCATGTCATACAGAATATCTAGTCAGCTGTCATACGCCTCTTTTTGATATGAAAAGGCCTCAAATCATCCTTAAAAAATATCCATACATCCTTTCTATTTCTAATTTCTGAGTTTGGAGAGAGGAGATAACCAGCATCTCTATTTTGTTAATGTGAACAGGTTGTATCCTATGAGCGAATGTCTCCTGTAGCTGACACCAAGGAGGAAGTAATACAAGGGGAGGAAAAACTGACAGCCTTGCAGCTTGAATACACTCATCTGCTCTCCACGCAGCTTGAGTCCCAGAGGCAGTTCTTTGAAAATAAAATAGCAGAGGCACAGGCAAATGCTCTTCAGGAGGTGAGTCGTACATATTGTATCATGCAGACTAATGCTTATTGCATTGAATGAAATTAAACTCACAGAATCAGTGGAACTGCTCTCAGTTGAAGAAAACTGCATATAAGTTGTTAGAGTTAAGCTTAATAATTTCCATTTAAACATAAGATTATTTAAACTCAATAGCTTCTGTTCAAACATCAGATTGCATCATAGTGTTTTGTGACACATGGTAAATATGTTTTGATTGATGTGTGTTTGCTTCCATAAATTATTTCCAGTAGTCATATATCAACCATTGCTTTCAGTCATTGTATATTTATGTCAGTGACTTTGTGCCTTTATTAAAATGAAAGCTTTCCTGAAATTTTGGTTATTTCTGCTTACTGCTGTGCCTATGGTGAGTGGGTACGTACATCACCAATGGAATGTGTTAATCATATTTTGTTTATTATAAATCATTGTAGGCTAAAGAATCCAGAGAGGAGACTAAGAAGCTTGGAGAAGAGTTTCAGAGGGTGAAGCAGGATCTGGCTGCTGTGACACGAGACAAACAAGCACAAGACAAAAAGTTACAACAAATGGCCCAGAAAGTAACAAAGGTATCAGACAACAGATCTCTTTTAGTTAAATTTGGCTGGAAAATCTATGAAGGAAAAAGTAAAGTTACTCATGAGGAATTAGTGACCTTTTCTGGAAATTAGTAAATAGGGATTTGATGCAGACTTTAGACCTGCTAAAACAAATGTACATATATTGCAGTTGACAAAGGATCTGGAAACAGAGCAGCAACTCAACATTTCCCTACGTCAGGGGAAGCAGGAGTGGGTGTCTAAAGTGGTGGACTTGCAGAACGCTGTTGAGCAGAAGGATCAGGTAAACTACATCCCTTTTTTTTATAGCACCTGTAGGCACACTTGAAGAGTGTGTGGGAAGCGCTGTTCAGCTTCCATACATTAGTGGTGCAGACAATTTTATTTATAGTGGTACCCATATTATGGCCCATATCACCCCCGAAGCTCATCTTAGGTGTAACCACCTAGAACCTGGGTATCATGGTGACATGTAGGTAACTTTAAACCACTTGACAAATGGCTAAGTGTTTAAGGCTGTATGTGGTGGACGTCTGCCCAATCCCACGCTCACCACCTTACCCACTACTTTGTTCCTGTGCACCGCTGGTCACTTCTATGGTTTAGCTTTCTTTATGTGGTGATGTCTGTGTCTGCCAATGATGTACTATGCTAAGAGATTGTACTGTGGACTGCAGTTCTGTATACTGAAAAAAAAAAAACTTTTGAGGAAGAAACGTCAAATCTTGTGGTGTAAACAATGGCTTTCTTGCTGACCTCTGAAGCGAGCTTAAATCAGATATTTTTGGAGTTACAAACCAAAATTCCAACAGATTTTGAAAATTATACAAGAATGCCAATCATTGCATTTCATAAATTTGCTGTCAAAAGTTGTAATACTTTTATAACGGCTCTGGGCCATTGGACCTGTAGCTGTGCATGCGTCCTCTCACTCTGAACTCTGGTGCATCACTGAGCAGCAACTTGAAATCAGAGTGGCTCATCAACTCACTCATGATGCATTCTCATGTTGAAAAGTTTCAACACTGCATGCATCATGAAGCATAGTGTGTACAAGCCTTCAAGCTGTTGAATGTTGTGAATACTTCTTACACAAGACTGCCTAACATTGCTTAAGTTTACTTCTTATGTTAAGTTCTATTGCCTGGTCAGGTCTTCTTTTTGTTTTCTCTTGTTGCTGCAGGATTTCTTTGCCACATAGTTTTCAGCAAAACAGTCTGCCATTCTTCCTATCATGACATCCCAATTTTTTCTCCTTTTTTATTCGTTCACAAATTACAATATTTATTCTTTCTTGCTCACTTCATATAATTATTGTATTCGTTTCTTCTTTTTCATCAAAGGCAGGAAAGTAATCAAATTCATGCATGTGAGAAACAAGAAAATACAAAAATAAAATTAGACTATTTTCTTGTTATGTAGTGGTTTCTTGAACAGCTGTCTTTTCTTAGGGGAATCGGGTTTTGCTGTTGTTATTGTTGTTGTTTTCATTTCATTTTCATAACCATCATCCTTTCAGAAAGTAAAAATAATATAGTTAAGGTGATTTTGCCTCATGTTTTTTTCTCATTCAGTCTAAACTTTCAATGTGGAGATGTGGGATATTTTTAAGGTTGTAGTAAAGGATATAGTGATGCAGTGTATCCCTTACAAAGATATAAGGCAGAGAAACAGGAAGCCATTATGGTGGACTCATGAGATAGGTAGCCAGATCAGAGAGAAGAAGAGGGCATACAGAGAGTTGCAGAAAAGTGGGGAAGATGTAGATTTGATTAGGTACAGACAGGTCAGAGATGATTTGAGTAAGGTTATAAAAAAGTAAAAGGCAGGCAGAGATAAAACTAGCTAGAGCTGGGAGTAAAGATCCCCAAAAATTATATAGTTATTACAAGGTCAGTGATAAAAGAAATAAGGATAGGATTGGACCACTCAGAAAAGATGGTGTAGTAGTGGATCAAAATGAAGACATAGTAGAATTATTGAATGAACAATTTTCTTCAGTATTTACTAGGAAAGAATAGGAAATCCTGTTACAAACAGTGCGACAAGTAGTTTAAGAGCTTTAGAAAATATTGATATAAAACCGGGAATTATTAGGAAATTTATTCTTGAACTAGACGATAGGAAAGCTAGTGGTCCTGATGAGCTACATGCCAGAGTACTTAGGGAGGGTGTAGACAGTATTTCTGAAGCACTTAAGTTAATCTTTGAAAGATCACTTAGGTTTGCTGAGATACCTCAGGACTGGAAGTTAGCTAATGTTACTCCAATATTTAAAAAAGGTAGGAAGGATGATGTGAATAATTATAGACCGATCAGTTTAACTAGTATAGTATGTAAGATACTAGAGAAAATCATTAAGGGTAGTATTTGGGAGCATTTAAATGAGAATAGATTAATTAGAGATACCCAACATGGCTTTAGATCAGGGAGGTCCTGTCTTACAAATTTGCTCGATATCTTAGAATATATTACCAAGGAGTTAGATGATGGAAATAGCATAGATGTTATATATCTAGATTTTAGCAAGGCGTTTGATAAGGTACCGCATAGGAGGCTAGTGTACAAATTGAGACTACATGGGATAGGGGTAGGTTAGTTGATTGGATTAGTGAATGGCTTTCTGATAGGAAACAGAGAGTAGTATTAAATGGGGCAATGTCTGAGTGGAAGGAAGTGGTTAGTGGGGTACCCCAAGGATCAGTGCTAGGACCTCTTCTTTTCTTGGTGTACATTAACGATTTAGATATAGGAATTAGTAGCAAAGTATCAAAGTTTGCAGATGATACTAAGATAGCATGTGCAGTACAGGGTGAAAAGGACAATTACAGAATACAACGAGACCTGGACAGGCTGATAGCATGGGCAGACAGGTGGCAGATGGAGTTTAATTCTGATAAGTGTCAGGTTATGCATTTAGGTAAAGACAACACAAACTTTAACTATGAGATGGAGGGATGTTGGCTAGAGGCAGTAGAGGAAGGAAAGGATTTAGGAGTAGTGATAGACAGGACTATGAAATTTTCAAAGCAATGTTTAGAAGCAAGAAATAGGGCAAATAGGATCCTGGGTTTTATAAATAGAAATGTTAGTTATAAAAGTAAGGAAGTGGTGCGTAGCTTATATAATTCCTATGTTAGGCCCCATTTAGAGTATTGCATACAGGCCTGGTCACCCCACTATAGGCAGGATATCAACATGTTAGAAGCAGTTCAGAGAAGAGCAACTAGGATGATACCAGCATTAAAGCGCCTGGAGTATAGAGATAGATTAAAGGAATTAAACATGTTTTCATTTGAGAGGAGATGTATAAGAGGGATATGATAGAGTTATTTAAAATGTTCTCAGATACAAACTACATAGATGTGAGATCTTTCTTTACCTTAGAGGAGGGAAATAGGACTAGAAATCATGGCAGGAAGATTAGAAAGCAAGGCTGCAGGTTAGATATAAGAAAATATTTCTTTAGTCATAGAGTGGTAGACTTCTGGAATGCATTGCCAGAGATGGTTGTAAATAGCACTAGTTTGACAATGTTTAAAAACAGATTAGATAAGCACTTAAATTTATTAGATTTATAATTATGTATAGCACTGCATGATAGTTTTTATAAGAAATTTACTATAGTTAAATAAGACATGATCCCCATGTATGGGGACCACAAATTGTAGAGGATTTCACTGCAGGACTTAGCCCTGTTAATGGGCCAAATATTTAGAATTAGTATATAATGTATTGTGTACTTGTAAGTGTATCTTTAAGTACTGATGACGAGGTCGCTGTGCGACTGATACAGGATAACCTAGATGGCCCCTGGTGGCCCTTTGTTATCCTATTATTTATGTTATGTTATGTTATGTTCAATATAGCCTGCAAAGTATATTTTTATTATAAACTAACTCAAGCATTCTACCACTCTTTATCCTCATGTCACAACTTTTCTTCTTATTTCCTTTCCTTCCTTTCTCTATATACTCTCTCAATACATTCCCTTCTCATACTTTTGCTTCATATAATCCTCTCTCTTATTTTCACCTTACTTTCTCACATTCTCCTATTCCACACCCACAGAGGATCCTGGAGCTAGAGTCCCAGGTGAGCGACGTGATGGCTCACATGGAGGCGCTGTCAACAGTGAATAGCAACCCAGAGCTCCAAGGTGGCAAGCTGTGCATTGCTGCAGGTGCCTCCAAGCCCCAGGGTGCAAGGCGGAAACACCGTAAATAGAAAATCTCTCACAATCCTCAGATCACAGTTATAAGTTGTTGCTGCTTATCATCAGCCTCTTCCTAATATATTCTCTCTCTCTCTCTCTCTCTCTCTCTCTCTCTCTCTCTCTCTCTCTCTCTCTCTCTCTCTCTCTCTCATACTGCCAGTATTATCATTTTTTTCTGTAAATTAGTCTTGTTTTTAGCCAGTTTAATCTTTATCATTGTGGAACATTTTCTTTTTTATTCTCATGTAAGTTTATATTTTGTTGTATATTTATTTGATTGCATTTTTATCTTTCTTGTATTTTTTTTCTATTTTCAATCTGGCTCTTTATATTGTCATTTATTTTCTTAATGGAACTTTTAACTCCTGTCATTTATATTATTGGCCACTATTTTTATCTTTTCTTTGTTTTCACAGCCACTACCTGGTATTTGATTGCATATAAATCAGCTTCTTTATTTGTCTTCTCTCATATATTTATTTAATTTTTTTTTTGGCCTGTGTCTGAATGTTTCCTTCAGTTATATATATATATATATATATATATATATATATATATATATATATATATATATATATATATATATATATATATATATATATATATATATATATATATATATATATATATATATATATATATATATATATATATATATATATATATATATATATATATATATATATATATATATATATATATATATATATATATATATATATATATATATATATATATATATATATATATATATATATATATATATATATATATATATATATATATATATATATATATATATATATATATATATATTACACCTCCACCTAGAACCTGGTTATTATGGTGACATGTAGGTAACTTTAACCAGTCAACAAATGACAAAGTTTGTAGCCAGTATGTGGTGAGATTCAAACCTACACATGGACATCTGCCCGATCCCATGCTCACCACCTTATCCTCTACGTCACCTGAATTGAGTGCATCACTTGAAATTTTGTGTTTAGTTTGTGTCAACTAATTTTTGATTTTTTCTTTTTACATTTCTGAGTTGTTGTTATCACTGCTCAGAGTTTGCAGCTTCTATTTCTTTTCTCAAATTTTCTGCATGAGAGACTGACAGTGATAAAGAATGAATGTGAATTGTGCAAAGTATTAAAATCTCTTATTTATTTTAGGTTAAGTGTTTAGTATATATAAGTCAGATTGGGGAGGACAGTTCAAGAGACACTCTCATAAATAGACTCAGTACAAAAGAGGAAAAAGTAGATTTTGTACCACTTGTCTGCAGTGTTCCACATAAGAAACGTCCATAATTTATTTTACTCCCCCTTATCTCTTCCCCTTCATCCCCAATAATGTGGAGCTAACTAGTCAGTGTCTTGATAGAGCAGTCCAGATGATGGTCCCCCGTCTTGTTCCTGCCAGACTGAAGGTAATCACAGCTCATGTATATTTGTACATAGTACTTCTCTGCAAATTTTATGATGATATTTACACTATTGAAAGTCTAATTGTATATTTGCTCTGCTCATCACAGGCAGTAAACAGCTGTGTCATTAATTGTGATATACCAAACTCTAATATTGTGCTTTCACTTTTTCTGTAGACATGGACATCATTAGGAATAGTAAATATCATTATTCTATGTATTTTCATCTATGTAATTTAAGGATATTAAAGTAGGGAACTAAAGTGGAATTTTTATTTTTAGGGCTCAGACTGTTTTGCAAAGATTGCTTACAAAAACATTGTCACAAAAATCTAAGTGTATTTCTCGCAAGACCTGATGACCAAGGCAAGTTGTCATAGGAATGAAAATAGATAGGATGGGATCCTCAGTCCCTTTGGAAAGTTGTAAGGATATAGAAGTGCCTGTATTTTTGGCTGGAAATTACTTGAATTGTCATATCCCAAAGTATGTATCTTAACTTGTGGGACAACCTGTATGTGCTCTCTCTCTCTCTCTCTCTGTACTCTCTCTCTCTCTCTCTCTCTCTCTCTCTCTCTCTCTCTCTCTCTCTCTCTCTCTCTCTCTCTCTCTCTCTCTCTCTCTCTCTCTCTCTCTCTCTCTCTCTCTCTCTCTCTCTCTCTCTCTCAAACTTGTAATGGTATTACATATAAACAAGTCCTTACTGGAGAAGTCCTTTTATTAAGAGATGGAGGGACAGAATGTAGGTAGCTTTCCATCAGCAGTAACATTTGCTGATTTAATAACATTCTTGTGATGTCAGAAAATTTGAAGATTGCATGTATAGTGAGGAATGAAGTTCTTCAAAATACATGATAAACATAAGGCTTTTATTTTTAATAGTAGTCTGGGCACATATGCCTGAATAGCTATTACATGGTTTTCTCAAACACATAAAAATAACATTTTAATATTTTAATGGTCACATGATATATCATAACAGAATAGAGTAAAATTTATTTCCATTATTACAGTGGTTATTCTTGAAATATATCTTTTATAAATTAATATGCCTGTCACAGGAGTCCCATATATAATGGCCAATGAAGAAACTATATTTTAGGCACAGAAAACTAGACAAATAACTCAAAAGCATCAAACCTACCCTCACCTAAAAAAGAAAACACACAGCAACAGTGATGAGTTAAAATGAAAAGCAAAAAAAAGGAAAAGACATAAAAGTGGAAAGGGACAGTTACAAGCTGTTAAAATAACACACAGTTATACAGGATAAGGCCTATCACAATCAGTAATGAAATAACTAAGATTATATATGTGATCATAAAATTACTAAGACTAATAAAATTAGATGCACTAGTGGGGAAATTGCTTATTAAGTAGAAATTCTTTTAGACATGATTTGAAGGTGGATAGGAAGGGGCATGCTGAACAAGAGGCAAATTATTCCAGAATGAGGGAGCAGTCACTTGAAAAGACCTGGCAGCAAGGCAGGTGTTACATTAGGGTACATGCAGGTGATCAGTCTGCCTAGTGTTCACATGGTGAACACTAGGCAGACTTGGATATGCAGAAGGATCTCATCGCCCAGTGCCCCCAGGAGAAGTCAGGATGGTGGAGGATAAATGCATCTGCTTCACTATGGCACAGCCAATGGACTTTTTTCTACAGGCCGCCACCAAAGCTCTTCGTTGTGCTAATGAAGGTTCCTGTCCATCACTGCTCGCTACCCTTCTGGCTGGTACAGGAGGATCTATGGGGTCAGTGGGCACGAGTTTGCTGGGAAAGCAGCCAAACTCAACAGAGACTTAGCCCTCGCCCTCACCATTAAGGGTAAAGACCCACAGGTGGTGGTACAGCATGCAGATATGTCTCGCCTGGAAGGTATCTTAGCACGCCAGCGTGAGGCACAGAATTTTCTGTTTTGGGCTATTGGTGCCTTTTACAGACTGGTTTCCTCTTTACAACCAGATCAGAAGGAGAAGCTCTTAGCTGACCAACTGTTCTGCAGCACTCAGTTTGCCATGGTGGATACAGCTCAAGATTTAGCTTTCGCTCTATCTAATGTCAAGGCCATGAGACGGGAGGCGATTCTCTCTCACCTTCCCCCTGTTTTTAAGACTGCTACCAAGGTTGATCTCAGGAAATCAGCTATTGACTTGGCCTTCCTCTTCGACAAGGTTAAGGAAGCTCTTCGGGTGGCAGATAAGGCTGCTTCCTTTTCTTTCCAGCAAGCAGCAGCTCAGGCACTGATTAAGCCAAGGCCAGCTACTGGCACCCCACTGGTGGATCGTGGTTCCCGCCTGGCATCCACTGGTGATACTTCTCACCTGACTTCGCTTTCCACACGGCACATAGACCTGGCCTCTCGTTCAAGAGCGCCGCAACATCAGAGGTCTTCCTCTAGTCTTCCTTCTGCTTCTCACCCTAAGAAGATGGGGAAGTTTTTTCGGAAGTAGACTGGCCGCCTTCCCAGGTTCCAGTAGGAGGTTGTCTGGCCAAGAATCTAGACAGTTGGATGGCAATTGGTGCAAAGGCATGGGTTCTCTCCATCCTTCGCGAAGCTTACAAGATCCCCTTCACATCTCTTTCACCAGTCACCTCGGCACCTTTGGAGTTTCATTCTTACCCTCCGGGTTCCGAGAAGGGCAAGGCACTAGAATCCGAGGTCCAACGTCTCTTGACAAAGGGAGCAATAGAGGAGACGTCTGCAAAACCAGGTTTTTACAGTCACATATTTGTGGTGCCCAAGAATACAGGAGGCTTTCGCCCAATCCTCGATTTATCCACGCTGAATCGTTATGTGACTACCACTCCCTTCAGGATGGAAACAGTGAGGACGGTTATGTCCGCCATCCACAGACACGACTGGATGACTGCCATCGATCTCCGGGATGCTTATTTTCAGATCCCAGTCCATCCAGACAGCCGAAAGTTTCTCCGCTTTATATGGAGAGGGCGTCAGTTCCAATTCAGGGTTCTTTGCTTTGGCCTCTCCACGGCCCCTCAAGTTTTTACCAAGATGATGGATCTAGTTTCAGCGGCTTCACATCAACAGGGAATTCGCCTCCTCCGTTACTTAGATGACTGGCTGCTGTTAGCTCACTCGGAACAGACGGCACTCGAGGCAACCAGTTACCCCCTCCGTCTGTGTGCATCACTCGGAATCCAGGTATACTGGGAAAAGTCATCGCTTACACCCTCCTAGACAAGGATTTATTTGGGGATGGAGATTCGTTCTCCTCTTTTGAAGATTTTCCCGACACAGAAACAACTAGAGAATCTACAACATCAAATTAAGACTTTTCTAAGTGTTCAGTCCCCTCCAGCAAAGGCTTGGTTAGCCCTCCTAGGCCACATGTCCTCTCTGCTGCATCTAGTTCATGGGGCAAGACGGAGGATGCGCAGCTTTCAATTTCGCCTTTCCCAATTCTGGGATCACCAGTCTGATGGAGACGACCTTCCAATTCCTTAGGATTTTGAAATCTTGGACGTTCTTCAGTGGTGGAAACTGGACCACAATCTTCAGTTGGGACAGTCCCTTCAGTTAGCTTCCACGGACGTTTGTCTGTACACAGATGCTTCCACTGTCGGCTGGGGAGCGTCGATTCTACACGATTCAGTGAGCGGTGTGTGGGCCACTCAACCTCTTACACATCAACCTTCTAGAACTCAAAGCTATACGTCTCAGCCTTCTGCACTTCAAGGAACATGTCCGAGGACAGACGGTGGCTGTGTTCTCCAACAATGCCACGGCCCTGTCGTATCTGGCAAAAGAAGGCGGGACTCATTCAGGAAGCCTCAATGCCGAGGCTCAAGCAATCCTACAGTGGGCGGAGGTTCATGCCGTCCGGATCCTCACCCAATTCGTGAAGGGCTCGGCAAACGTCTTAGCGGATTGCCTCAGCAGACAGGATCAGATCATCTCCACAGAGTGGACTCTCCACCAGGAGGTTTGCAATCTCCTGTGGAGGCTTTGGAGTTATCCCACGGTGGACCTGTTTGCAACGAGGCTCAACTTCAGGCTACCAAACTTCATCTCCCCGTTTCAGGATCCAATGGCAGTAGCCACAGATGCCTTTCTGTACAATTGGGATCATGATCTTTATGCCTTTCCACCATTGCTGTTGATCAGGAAGGTGCTCAGCAAGCTGAGAATGGCACGTCAAACAAACCTTATCCTGATTGCTCCGTTTTGGCCAAAGAGGGAATGGTTCCCAGACCTCATACAGGCCTCAGTAGACACTCCCAGGCGCCTCCCGCAGCGCAGAGATCTACTTTGCCAGCCTCATGTTCACAAATTCCATCAAGCTCTCCCCATGCTACAGCTAACTGCGTGGAAACTGTCAAGCAAATCCTTCGTCACAGAGGCTTTTCCTCCCGAGGTATGGAATTCCTGGCAAAATCTAAAAGACCTTCCAGTATTATGAATTACCAATACAGGTGGAAAAGGTTTCAAGAGTGGTGCAAGAGAGAAGGTCACACGGTCTCTAATCCCACCAGCCAGAAGATTGCAGATTTTTTGGTCTTTCTTAGACAGGATTGCAGAATGTCAGTCACTGCGATTAAAGGCTACAAGGCCATGCTCAGTGGGGTGTTTGCCCTTAGAGGCTTTGATCTTTCTACCGACCCAGTTCTCCGCGAGGTCATAAAGACTTGTTCAAGGTAAGTCCAACGCCCACCTTGTAGGGCTCCTTCATGGAATGTAGACATGGTCCTTAAGGCTCTGACATGTCCTCCATTTTAGCCACTTCACCAAGCCTCATTACAGGAACTGACTAAGAAGACCCTCTTTTTGGTGGCCCTGGCTACAGCTAAGAGGGTTGGAGAGCTTCATGCCCTTTCTCAGGTCATAGCCTCAAGAGGAGAAGATCTTATCTTGTCATATCTTCCTGAATTCATAGCTAAGACAGAAATCCCTCTAAATCCCATTCCTAGAGAGTTCCCTCTTCGAAGTCTCTCTTCAGTGGTGGGAAGAGAGGATGAGGAACATCTCCTATGTCCAGTGCAAGCTGTACAATGCTACCTTGCTGCAACAGCTTCCGCTTCCCGGCTTCGGAGTCTCTTCATGTCTTTGCAAGACCCTGCGAGGCGAATGTCTAAAGCAGCTATCTCTTTCTTCCTCCGGGATACAATCAAGACGGCTCATGAGTTTTTTCCCAATGAATTCAGTCCCTTGTTCAAGGTACGGGCACACGATATAAGAGGAATTGCCACATCCATGCTTTTCTGGAAGAACAGTTCTGTGGCATCTATCTTGGAAGCAGCCTGTTGGAAGACCCACTCAGTCTTTGTGGACTACTATCTCCGTGATATCCAACAGCAGGAAGGAGATGTCTCTGCCCTTGGCCCGGTAATCGCTGCTGGGGATTTGGTGGGACCACTACCTCACTAATGGACTCTTCCAAGACTTAGAAAGGAGACCAGAAGTTCCAACCACTGCCTGGTCATGGTCTCCTTCTCACTCTCCAGTCTCCAATCCTCATAGGTGAGACCAGAGTGTCTGTTTGTGGACCCTTTCACCCATCGGCGTATTCCACCCTTATGGCATGACCCACCACCTCCTATAATGTAGAAATCTGCTAATATATAAGAAGGTTGTATGTGAAACAAATACCATTTTTAGACATAAAATGTATTTTTTCACTTACTTGCTTCTTATATACATACCCACCCATCCTCCCCACTACTTGCCAATGGTTCAAGAAAGAATGACGTGGCTGGCTGAAGGAGACGGTGTTGCCATAAGTTACCAGGGGTTACCAGGGTGGAATACGACGAAAGTTTTGAATGTGGAATAGACGGCTGGGTAATAGGGAGCATTGTAAATGCTAATAAATAAGAAACAAGTAAGTGAAAAAATACATTTTATGTCTAAAAATAATATTTTTCAAGTAAAATAGAGTGACTAACACTGTGAAAGACCTTTGATAAATCGCAGAGAGTGACCAGAGAGACTTTTTATTATCTATTTTGAAATATAGATTCTTAGTAAGTGCCAATAGAGTGGAAGAAGTTGATATCTTTGGACTGAAGCCATGCTGAGGTATTACTTGGTAGATGGTTTGATTCCAAATGCAGAATCAACTGAGATGAAGCTATCTTTTCTAACAGTTTGGAGATGACTGGGAAGAGAGATATGGGATAATATTTACTATGGTTGTTTACATCACCAGTCTTTAGGGAGGGTGCCACGATTGAGAATTTCCAAGCTGTGGGAAAAATTCCCGTGACTATTGACATATTCATGATGGTGGTTAAACAGAAAACAATAACAGGAAGAGAATCGTTAAGGAATCTCAACGGTATCCCATCAGACCCACATGCTTCACTATAATTCATATATGTAATAGTAAACACTGAAGTTTGCCAGTCAATAGGCTCAGGTCTGAATAGACTGTTAAGATCTATGTTAGCAGCAGGATTTTTTTTTCAGAGATATGGGGAGTCACTTAGATGCGTCATTTCAAAAGTGTTTTTACTGACAGTGGCAAAAAACACATTAAAGAGGTTGGTAGTCTGCATTGCATCTTCTTGATTATTACATGTGACAGGAAGATTACTGCTTTTATTATTAGGGTTAAGTTCTTTAATGGTTTTCCATATGTTACCTATGGTGTCAAATTTTTTGTTGTAATGTTTGGCTTTAAAATGATAAATAGATCTTCTGACATGGCACTGTAAGTTAATATAGGTATTTTGTAGGTTTATGTTACTACAGTCTTTTTTCTAGACTCCCGAGGCAATGTGTTTTTGCTGTATCAAAGTTCCCAACTTGTTATTAAACCAATTAATAGTACATTAATCACCATTAAACCATTAATGGTACATTATTGACTGCTAAAACAATTGAAGAGGAACAATAAAATTATTCAGCTTTAGATTTCCCTCTTAACTGTAAGGATTGTATGTAGTACCCATTAAAGTAATCTGAGGCATTTTTTATAAATTTCCTTGGTGTGTCACACACATCAACATGATAGATAATGTAACCGGAAGGGAACTTGTTAGTTCAGGTGATTCTTGAGAATCCACCATGATATGAGTACATCTGAATACAATCTAGGATTATTAATGAGAGAAGCTACTGAGAGCATCACAAGTAGGTATTTATAAAATCATTGGCTTGGTCATGGATAGAAAAAAAAAAAAAAATTTAGAAACAAATAAAATGTTCAGTGTACACTAGCAAAATTGCCCAGCATTTCTTGGATCAAGGTGGACTCCCCCCTTCCCCACCACCATCAAATTTCATCACTCTCAGTTCAATGGTTTTGCCAACAGACACACCCACATGTTAGACAGACAGACTGACTGTAATTGGGATTCAACTGCAAGCTGACAATGAATACCAGTCTTTCCCCATTATTACCTTAAAAAAATGGGTCTGGTTGACAGATTTGCCTGAATAATCAAGCAGTTTTGGGTTGGAAGTACTTGGACATTGGAGACATTGTCTGTCACTCCCTGGATTAAAGAAAACCTCTTACCAAATTTCATCATAATCAGCTCAATTATATATTTTTCTGTGAAAAGCAGACACAGCCATCCACAGACAGACAGATAAGCAGTATACAAGACTGGAGGAATTAAGAAACTTGATTTTTTCTCAAATCACGTCTTGTGTATTTGTGTGAACCTAAAAATCTTATTATGTATTTATCTTCTTTCAGTTGGTCTAGTTGGTTTTGCATATCATTTTTAGCATCATCAGGAACAGGTTGTTCTAGAGACAATTCTATCTTAGTACCTGGCAGGTCAGCTTGAATTATTTTCTTGACACCCTCAGAAGTCATTCTTTTCCCAACAGTGAACCAAAACAGCAATTCTTTAACCTCTCTCTGAGTTGTTCCCTGGATGGATCTCCAAATCTTGATTGCTTTCTCTACTTCATAATCATCATAACCCTCCAGGCAAACTGTTAATTTGGCTATACTTGCAGGAAGTTCTTTTAGTTTCTTGACATTAAGATCATTATTATGTGAGATGCGTAGTGTCACCTGCCTGAGCTTGTGGCTGACTTTGCATAACTCACGTAGATCTTCATAATTATTGTTGTTGCAGATACGCAAACTGATCTTGTATATACGCCTTGTGGCTGGATCAGTATCAAGCATCTTTATATTTTTAAGATATCCTTTAAAGCTAGCAAGGGATGGTCCTTTCTTCTTGGCTTTTCCTTTACCTTGTAGTGCAAACAAAACATCATCAAGTGGAAACTCTCCTTTTTCATTCAGAAAACTGTGATCATTGGTGAAGTTAATTCTCATATCACAATCCTTCAATGCTATCAAGATGTCATGAAGCCCTGGCATATCAGTGTGGTGACCAGAGAGAATAATGTTCATTCTCTGAGGTTTACACTTATCTTGATCTTTGTTTTCATGTCCACATCCACACAAGGTCCTAAGTGCCTCTGGGTGCATATTTCCATCCACAATGGTCCAGTTATTTGGTTTTAAAGCATCCACTAACTTTCTTGCAAAATCATCAAAGTCATTGTCTGTTTTTGAGAATAATTTTGTTTCACTAAGAACATTAACTGCATAGTTAATGATAGGATCTGCAAACTTTTCTGTAACATGGTCTTCCAAATTAGCTTTTATGATTTTGAGAGCCTGCTCCTTTATTTCATCAAAATAATTGCTCCCTCTTGCTACACCCAACACCATGAGCAATAGTGATTGAAGTGTTTTGAAACCTTCAGCATTTAAAACATCATTCACATTTTTCATGCCCAAGTCCATTTCAATAACTGCTTGTTTGGCAGCTAAGAATAACCTATGAGCATTTATCCTGAAAGTCATCTTTTCAATACAACCTTCAGGGTTGTAGTGTGGCATCAAGAAGTGGGTGAAAAAAGGCACCATCTCAGAGTTATCTTGGATATCTTCTTTGGAAAGATATTCTCTATTGGAAGTGAAAGCTTTGTAAGCTAATCTAGTCAAGAGAGATGTTCCTTTCATAACCATTTCTGTTTTATCAGAATCAGATTCATCAAGTGTCTTTCTGTAAGTTTTTGAACAAATGTCAAACCATTTGCTATAAAACTCAGATGGAGTTTTAACATCCAAGTCAATATGATGACAAAATGCTTCCATTGTCATGTAGATATTGAATGGCTTCCTTATATCTAATGATAAGTATTTTAGAATTTTAGTATAGTAATCCCAAAATTTTACAGAACTCATATTTCTGCAGTTGCACAGTTTTGTGCAGTAATCTTGTAACAGTTTACCTGAAAACACACCACCAATCTCAGACATATTTTCAGGGGAATTTTTTAAAGTTTCAAATGGATTAACAGACAAACCACCCCAAAGTTTCAACACTAAATAGTTCTTGATTTTATCAAACTTAAAAAGTTCAGAATCTTTCATAAATTTATACCGACAAAAGAGAAGCACAGAGCTGTCAGTCCAAGAACTGAGTGAAGTGATCATTTCTGGAGCTCTTTCTTCCAGACAGTCTAAAGAGTCAATAATGATGAGAACTTTGGCCTTCCTTATTTCTTGTTGCACTCTCTCTTTCCCATGGTGCTCTACAGATTTGGGAAGGTGATCTAACATGTGTTTCTCAAGATTAATGGTTGTTTTGCCATCAAAGTGACTCTGCAGTACTAAACATTGAAAGGCCAGCAGGAAGTCATATTTTTTCAGACCCATCATCTGTAAGAATAAAAACAAGTAGTCAAATATTGTTCCATTATTATAAGGTGTTTTTTATGGATTTTCTAGAGTACTATTTCTGAAATCATGAAAATATTAGCTCACCTTGCCCTTGTCATGGAGCCAGTAGTGCAGTATTTGAGCAAAGAGCGCTGTCTTCCCACTCTCTGGCCGCCCCAACAATAATACACCTCCAGGAAAGTTCTCATCCTCCTCATTTAGTCGCTCTGTCAGAATGTCTGCCACATTGATCTCTCTGTGTGAAGAATAGTTATCTTTGTTGCTAATGAGTTCCCTCTCCAAAAGAATGAGGTACAACATAAACTTCAAAGCAAGCATTTTTTATTAGTGTGAAATACTACTTATGAAACTCAGATATTCACATCACTCTCTCACAGATTTGCAATACATATTTCCAAATAATTGAAATAGGTTGTCAGGCATTCCAATATTCTTTTTTTTTTTTTTTTTTTTTTCCTTATTCAGTCATAATGATAAATTTGTTGAAACAGTGATAAATCAACCAAGTGACCCAAAATATGCTTTTTTGCACAATTCATGTTCAGTAGATTCTCCTTTCCGTAGAGCACTTTGTAGTGTTTTTTTTTTTTTTTTTTTTTTTTTCTTCCTACATGTCACCAGTCCACAAGGGATAAGAGGAACTCAATTGTGTACATAGAAAAAATATGAAATTTCTTTCATCAAGCAAAAATAGCCATTGCAAGCCTGCAGGGTTTTTATTTTATTTTATTTTATTTTTTTTTTTTTTTTTTTTTTTTTTTTTTTTAGAGGCTTTAACCCCTTCAGTAACATGACACATTTCCATATTGATTCTGCTTACTATTTGATGATTTATTCAGTTTCAGAAACTCATGTTGAGGATTAAAATATTGAGGACTCTGGGTATTAATCTTCTGACTTCCATAGACCATTCCTGATGCAAATAAAATTTATTAATCATACCAAATATCAAGGTAAAATATGTCACAATACTGAAAGGGTTAAACAATGAAAACCAGCATAAGAAGGTAAAAAGAAAAAATAAATAATCAAATGTCAGTTGGATTACCTAAAGTTGGACGATAATTTGCCTTGAAACCTTTTTCTCCAGAGAGTTCAAATCATAGTAAATGGGGAAAATACAGAAGCAGGCAGAGATATCTAGAGTTTACGAAAAAAATGGATAAAAGATTGGGGAAAATGGGTAACAATTGCGTGAGATAGGTGGACAGAATAGGGATGAGAGAAAGTAGTGATTAGGTCTTGTGGTGTTGCCTTTCAGGGATAGACAGCAGCCCTGAAACTGCTTGAATTAATAACACTACCTTGGTATGTTACTCTTTAATTTACAAGTGTTCTTCACTGAAACTGTTGCTTGTGTTTTTCCTAATGATTATGGAAAGTTGTGTTCTTTTGATTTTGACTTATTATATCATATATATAATTATTATATCATATATATAATTACCGGAATGCAGGTACCCTACTCTCCTAAGTCACCATAGTGCATACATGTTATGATCTTTTTATGTATCCAATTATCTCTCTTAGGAAAATTTTAAACAGGAATTTCAGTAATGTTTGTGTGTACAAAAATAGAAAGTTTGCACTTTAAAACAAAAACTGATAACATGTAAATACTGATGATTTAAAGATAATTTGCTGAATATTTTATTATATATTTATCTATCTAACTGAATTAATAATTTCACACTGATCCAGTTAGTGATTCACAAGCTTCACAGTCCAAAATAAAGGAGAGAGAGAGAGAGAGACTTAAGGCGGATTCACACATGCCAATTTGTGACAAATTTTACTTCGGTAGGGTTTCCGACTCATCCCTTCTAGTCGGAAAGTGTCACACGTAGAAATGGAAATTATCGACTAGTTGGTGCTGAATCGGTCGGTGGTTGCGCTTCTTTTGGCGTACGGAAGAGTCAACTGAAAAAAAATTCCTGGCTAAGTAGAAGGAAAGGCAGGAGTGCCTACCACACTCTAAATTAGCCTACGTTTCTCATAAGAAAACTGTTAATCTTAAAACTATGCACAATTGCGATCAAATTAAATCCTGACAAGTCTTCTTCTATCCTCACCTCCAACACCACCCTGCAGTGAGGGAAAAAGTTCTTGGAGAGTGGCAGCTGTTTCGTCGAACGACGATTTGCGCAAGCTCTTTTTTTAGTGTAATTCACTTCTGGGGTCCCAGATGTGTTCTTTTTCCATCATCAACTCTAACATCTCTATAACTGGAAACCACATTTTCAAAACTTAACTCTGTGACATCACGACGTAAATAAAGTCGCAAATTGACTAAAAAGACCAACATGTGGGTCTTGTTTTCCGACTTGTTCTCCAGTCGCTAGGCATCGATTGAGTCAAACTACGACGTAAAATTTCAGTCGTAAATTGGCACGTGTGAACTTGCCAATATAGAGTGTGATAGATACTCCTTTCTTTTCTTCTTAGCCAGGGACGTATCCACAGGCATTTTTTTTTTTTTTTTTTTTTTTTTCTGTTGACTTCCGGTACACCAAAAGAAGAGCAACCACCGCTTCGGCATCGTCACTAGAGGAGGACATCTTGGCAAGTTGGCGGGTAGCTGTTCGTTTACACTGACTTCCTGCCAAGGCGCCAACTTGTCAATACTCTCCAGTCGCTACGTGTGACACTTTCCGACTATTTGGATGAATCGGAAACTCTACCTACGTAAAATTTCAGTCACAAATTGGCACGTGTGAACCCGTCTTCAGGAATACAAACAAAGACATAACAGTACTTTTTTTTATTTCTAGAGAATATCATTTAACTACTTGCTACTCTTATCAAACGACATGAGAGAGAGAGAGAGAGAGAGGTGGTATCATTTCCTTGTCTCTTATCTCTAACAGATAAAGGGGAGAAAGGGTGATAGGAACGGAGGTTTGAGACAAGACGAAAGAGGGAGGGAGAGGAAAGGGAAAAAGGGAAGAAGGGAAATAATCGGGAAGCAGAGTAGTACATGGGGCAGAAAGGATGAAGGAAGATGATGGGAGGACGTGGAGATAGTACTCGTAGAAAGAATGAAATATAAATAGCAAGATTGAGGAGTGAGTGAAGAATAAGAAAGAGAGAAGTACTGACATATAAGTATGTACAGTACCTATATTCTCTTTTCTATTCCCTGCTCCTTTTCAATTTTTTCCTCCATCCGTTCCGTTCGCATTTATACTCCTTTCCGTTTTCATCCTCGTTCAGTTTCATTCTATTGAGGAATCCTCATGATTGTGAAATACTGCAGAAGGTGAAGTTGGTATGTACATAAATTAGAGCACAGGTATGCTGAAGAGACAACTTGTTCAAGAGAACACCCAGAACGTTGTCATTGCCTCAATGGCCGTGACTCCAATTTCCAAGGAAGAAGACTCTATCGTATGTTGTGGGTGCAACTGTACTCGTACAATCAAGTCAATAGAATTACTGCAGATAATCATTTAATTACATTTCTTACCCATGTTTGTTTCTGATCTCGAATAGTGTGGTCTTCACAATAGCGAAAATTTGGAATTAATTGTATGCCTATGGTTTATGGGTAACTTGTTCCTGCTAAATACTTTCACGGGGAGAAGGCAGGAAATAAGATTGTCTACGTAATATCTTCCCTTGTTGTGACATTGTTAGGTTGGAAGCACTCTTATCTCTTTACATTATAATCATCATTATTATTGTTATATTAAGGGAAAGGAGAACCGTTCCTTCTATTTCTGATTTCTGGCACCCTTTCACTCCCAAGCTGGCTGTGCAGTGTGTCCTACCTTTTGTCTTTCTCCATCTCTTCATGAAGATGACAAGGATGCAGGTGATGGAAGACAGGCTCCCTTGGTGGTATATCCGCCTTCAGGTCAGGTCGATATGCATTCACTAGGCGTTTATAGTGCTCCTGTAGCTCATTGTTGATGTCCGCTTTAAGTCGAGAGAAAATACAGATACATAAAAAAAGAAAAAAAGAAAAAAACTGGTTGTTGAAAAAGAAGAGTAGCAGAACTTCTACTTGAATTTCATCTCATATTAGTTTCTCAGCTTTTCTAGTGATTGGGGAGGAAATACAGGTACCCATAAGCAAGCAGTCAATTTGCAGTAAGTAGCTACAGCATGTTTATAATGGAGAGGTTTTCATATTGATACTACTTTACAGAATATAATCGTAAGGCAATACTTGAATGAAATTTCTGACCCTTGGTGATTTCACGTACCTTTGAAATCTTCATCCAACGGGGTCTCCGCCATGGTTGCCAGACAGGAACTGCCCGTTAGATAAGGACACTCCTCGCCTCAGAGTTATGTATAGATATGGTATCTCGCATATCATGTGTAGATAGGCGAGGTTATACTGCAACTGCTTGTGTTGACTCTTGCTTCTTTCCGCTCGCCATACAAAATAATAATCGATTTATTACCCACAATGCTTTAGTGCTGAACATTTGAGGAATCTTAATATTATAACAGTAAAACATAATGGCTTAAAATTAAATAGATATAAGCACAGCCACAAGGAAGACACAATGAAACTAACAAGAAATGATGACTCGTTCGATGAGTTGCTTCTTAAAATTCACAGGTTTTAATTTCCTCACATAATTATAGTATATTGGAATTCTAAAGGTTAGGGTGGCTTTTCGTTTTTAAGTTTTTATGCGTTTTTTTTTTTTTTTTTTTCTCTCTTTTACCTGAATTCTGTTTAACACGAGTTAGAATATATCAAGTTTAATGGGCGTTATATGAAATCAATATCATTATCATTAGTGTAGATATATGTCAACAATCTAGATACAGTAAATAAATAGTGAGATTCTTTTCTATGAGGGCCAGTCGGCAAGAGCAACAAAAAAACTAGTAGAGATAAAGCCCACATGAATATCAGTTCCTCCAGAAAGATTGGCGAACGGGAAAATAATGTAATGGACGATAAGTGTCTTAAGTGAAACCTTCCTCTTTAAAAAGTTCAAGTCAAAGAAAGGGTGAAATAAAGAAACAGGCTGCGAGTGCCAGCGTATACTAGAGAAAGAAAGGGATGAATGATTAAGAATAGTGTTGAACTCATACAACATAGAGGTGGACAAAATAAAGGTTGAGGGAAACAAGAATCTGTGTGTAGCTTGGCAGTGGGAAAAAGGAAAACATATAGTCAGGAAGATCGGAAAAGAATGTAACATGAACATAGCGGTAGAGGAAGGCACCTTTAGCCCATAAATTTCCGTGAAAAGCCCACATGGTATAAATAAGTAAATAAATAAAAAAATAAAAAAAAGATGTAACATTGCGAGGATGGGAGAGAGGCTGAAAGCAGAGGAACTGATAAGATGAAATACTTTTGATTCTACTTTGTTTAAGAATGTATGAAATTTGAGTTGAATCCTCTATACAAATGAAGCATACTCAATACAAGGATGGATGATGCCCCTGTACGAAGTTACGAGTAACAGTTGTGTCTGGGGAAGGGAAGAAAAACCCGGCTGACAAGACTTAGAATGCTTAACTTTATAGAGGCTGTTTATAGAGGTGAGACGAAATTTTCAGTGATCATTATAATTAAAGGATAGATAGAGGACGCTCAGTGTAGAAAGGGGGAACAGTTAAGTACACTGAAAAAGAGCGGATCTGGAAGGTTGGGTCGAGTTGATAGAGGGAGAAATTGATTTTTTTTTTTTTTAGCATTGAATAATATTGTACTAAGTCTATTTTATGACAATGAGAAATTTTAGCAGTTCGTTCTCGCTCTGTTCAAGATATCTTTGGAAGGGATCGTAATTGGAGCAGGAACGGAGCAAGAACATCATGTGAACACCAGTGTGCATGTTTCCATTGAAATGCATGTGATTTATATTCTGTCAGACACTGATCGGACCGTGACTAGAAAGCGACCGGACTTAAAGTGTACATGGAGCCTAATAAATCAATAATTAAACATACAACTGGATAGTAAATAGATAAATAAACGAAGAGATTATAACTTTTTATGTATTATTCACACACACACACACACACACACACACACACACACACACACACACACACACACACACACACACACACACCAGCAGAAGAAGTTTTGAATGGTTCATGGAGGCTTGGGAAGCGGGAGGATTATAAGGATATATGGATAAGGAGAGACATGAACGAGGAGGAAAGAAAATAAGACCAGTGACTTATGGGAGCGCTAGGATCCCTCAGTCGAAAAAAAATTCGGCAAATGAACGAAAAATAGGTTTTCATTTTGAAAATATCTTCAATAACTTCTTCCAAGTTATTGAGCTGTATCTCGTTTTTATTTATTTATTTTTTTCATACAGAATAAAATAGATAAAATATTGGCAACATCTGGCAACCTTTTGCATGATGCAATACCCACTATCTTGAAATATACTAAAAATTTGTGTTTTTGGTGCCAAGTTGTGTGTAGGGAGACATTTGGAAACTCTTCCTAGCCTCTACGCAGCGGGTCGCAGCCTAGCACCCCGCCACAAGGTAGGTATAGGAGTGGGGGGAATATAGGCGCCAAACATCAGGCAAACTATTGTCTACGTGAATGAGAACCTCCATTCACGTATCTGGCGGTATTGCTCCAAGTACAAGAACGCTAACAAACATATCCTGGACTTTAGTGTTGCCCAAGCTGTGATGGATTATAATGTTGGGTACGAGGCAGGCTTTGCTGTTTCTCAGCTTGGGCATCCCTACACTTTCATTCAAGAGGAGCACCTCAAGAAGAAGGATAAGCTGCGTGAGAGAATGCTTTCAGTGACCAAAAGGAAGCCAAGAGGGAGAGGCGAGGATAGCTTGAGTGACTATGCGCCGGGAGAATTTTAAAAATGGCGTCGTGTCCCTTTAAACTTTAAATGGCTCTCCTGTAAAATTCACTTTTTTAGGCTTTAGGAAACCATATCTCCACTTCTAATGGACGGATTTTGTTACTTCTTGTGGCATTGGGAAGAGAAGAGAATAGAGTTTAATTTGTTTTTTAGCGAAATAAAAGGATCTGTGACGTAAAATTTTGTATCATTTATTCAACCTGAAATTTAGGCATTAGGCAAAATGAAAAATTCATTAAACAAAAAAGAAGAGAGTTAGACGAAATGTGGCAAATACAAGTTGTTATCAAGCCTTTAATCCTTCATTTCCTACATAGCTGATTGATGTGGAAAGACTGTCTTCACTGGAATGCTTTTTTTAAAATAATTTATTCAATATATAAATTTCACCATCTTCTGTGTGTAGGAAATATGTATAACTTTCAGGATTTATTCTCTATTGGAAAGGGTAAGTATACATAAGTTCACTAGAGAAGTATGACAGCACCTTAGCACCCCCTTATGGAAGCAGGCAAAGGAAAAAACTAATCACAATCAGAGGAGGAGAGGAAGAAGTTTTACGGAGAGTCAGGGATATGAAACTGATATAGTGGATGATTGGGAAAATAGGAGAAGGGGAGAGAAACTAAAAATGGCATACACTAATGTGAATGGGTTACAGTCTGC
This sequence comes from Portunus trituberculatus, assembly GCF_017591435.1. Classification (NCBI taxonomy): domain Eukaryota; kingdom Metazoa; phylum Arthropoda; class Malacostraca; order Decapoda; family Portunidae; genus Portunus; species Portunus trituberculatus. Next base: position 13,424,672 of record NC_059298.1, read on the forward strand.
TCTGGTAGAAATAAATGACTATCTTAGGGTAGAGAGGCCTGACGTGATGGGAATAACTGAAACTAAACTTACTGAGTCACAGAGGAGAATAAAATAGGTGAAGGTGAATACAACATATGGGTAAGAAATAGAGCAGAAAGCAGGGAGGCGGTGTGATGTTATTGGTGAAAAAATATCTTGTTGCCTATGAACTGAGGAATGACTATGGGTTAGCTGAGGTGGTGTATGGAGGTGTTAAACGAGACTTTGTTGTGGTATGTGCTCCCCCAAAAACCAATTCATGGAACAGAGAGGAATATAAAAGGAAGATGGAGGACACAAAAAGGTGGATAGAGTATTTGATGGAAACTAAAGAGAAACTGGTAATGATGGGAGATTTCAACAGCAAAGAGGTGAAATGGGAAGAGTGGACTGTGGATGGTAGCGAAGATTCATGGGGTGGAGAGCTGCTAAGAATGGCAATGGAAAACTCATTGACACAGTGGGTGGAGGAAAATACTAGATACAGAGATGAAGATGAACCGTCACGACTGGACTTGATTTTCACTAAAGAGGCGGAGTTGATAGAAAACATGAAAGGTGGGTGTCCAATAGGGAAGAGTGATCATGTGATGATTGAGTGTGTATTGAGGGAAGGAAGAATGGAGAGAAGGAATGAACATCACAGAACAGGAAGATTCATCTACGGTAAAGCAGATTACATCAAATTAAGGAATTACTTTGAGCAAGCGGACTGGAGTGTTTTTGAGGATGCATGTGGAATTGAGGATAAATGGAGAGAGTTTGTGAACATTTACGAGGAAGGGGTCAATAAATATGTGCCAAGGGTGAAGAAGAATCAAAAGGGGATCCAAGCATAGTTTAATAAACGCTGTGAGGAATCAAAGAGGAAGAGAGACACAGCTTGGAAAAGGTGGATGAAGAGAAAAGGATCTTTAGTGTGGGATGAGTATAAAAAGGCAAGGAATGAGTACACAAGAATAAGGAGAGAAGAGGCCAGATAGTATGAGAGGGACATTGTGGAAAAATGTAAGGATGAGCCAAGATTATTCTATAGATTTGTTAATGGGAAATTAAAAAACAAGAAAGAAATAAGCAAGCTGAAAGTTGATGGAGAATTCATTGAAGAGGAAAACTCATGGCTGAAGAGTTGAATAAGTGTTTCCAAAAAGTTTTTACCAATGAAAGAACCTTTAATGAACCAAAGATCGAACCGACAGAAGAAGAAGGCCTGGATGTAATTGAAGTGTTGGAGGATGAAGTGTGTGAAATGCTGGAAAGATTGGATGTAAGGAAAGCACAAGGGCCTGATGGAGTATCAAATTGGGTGTTGAGGGAATGTAAGGATCAACTGGCAAAAAAGATTTGTGGCCTCATATCGAATTCTCTGCAGCAGGGGCAGGTGGCAAAGGACTGGAAAAAAGCAGATATAGTACCCATATTTAAGAGTGGAAACAAGGAAAATCCATCAAACTACAGGCCGGTGTCATTAACAAGTGTTGTGTTAAACTGTGTGAGTCAGTAATAAAGAAAAGATGGAATGATTATCTAGAAAGGAAGAAAATATTGACTAATGGGCAGTTTGGATTTAGGAAAGGCAGATCATGTGCAACAAGTTTATTGTGCTTCTACTCTCATGTCATAGATGTGGTACAAGAGAGGGTGGAAATGGGTGGATGGAATTTATCTAGACTTGAAGAAAGCATTCGATAAAGTTCCTCATAAGAGATTGATCTGGAAAGTGAGAGAACATGGCGGGCTGAGGGGTAGGCTTTTGGAATAGATTAGTGATTTCCTGACTGGAAGAGAGATGAGAACAGTAATAAGAGATAGGAAATCAGCTTGGAGGGAAGTGACTAGTGGAGTACCTTAGGGGTCAGTTACTGTTTGCTGTTTACATAAATGATATGAGTTTGTTTGCGGATGATGCCAAATTAATGAGGAAAATAACTAAGAAAGAAGACTGTGAGGCATTGCAGAGGGACTTAGACAAGATCTGGGAGTGGAGCTCAGAGTGGCAAATGGAATTTAATATCAAGAAGTGTGGAGTGATTAATCTTGGTAAGAGCAGTATGAGACCAGTGTACAGATATAAGATGGGGGATGAGGAATTGGAAATAAAGACTGAAGAGAGAGATCTGGGAATAACTGTGACGGAGGGGCTCTCGTCAGAGGTTCATGTAAAGAGGAAATCTGGTGAAGCGTACAATTTAGTAAGTAAGGAACATAAGAACTGCATTCTGCTACATGGATGAAGAGATGATCAAGAAGTTGATTGTTACAATGATTAGACCCAGGTTGGAGTATGCAGCGGTACTTTGGTCTCCAAGAATGGCAAGGGATAAGAGGAAGCTGGAACGCGTGCAGAGGGCTGCGACGAAGCTGCCCCAAACCTTGGTGAATCTGTCTTATGAGCAGAGACTGGAAAAATTGAGTCTGCCGACACTGGAAAAAAGAAGGGAGAGGAGACCTTATCACTATGTATAGGATTCTGTCTGGCATTGAGAAGTTGGACCGTGATGATCTGGTGGTGAGGGATATGAGAAGTGGGAGGAAGCATGGGAGAAAAGTGAAGATGAGTGTGTGTACAAAGGACATAAAGAAATACAGTTTTCTACAAAGAATTGTGGGGATCTGGAATGCGCTGGAGAAAGAAGTGGTTGAAGCAAAAACAATTCACGGATTTAAGGAAAAGTTAGATAAGAGTAGATATAGAGATGGGACAGCACGAGCAGTAAACAGGTACGGGATGTAACTCGAGGGATTGTGGCCTCGCTTTCCCGGTGTGTGGAGTATGTTGTGGTCTCAGTCCTACCCGAAGATCGGTCTGTGAGCTCTGAGCTCGCTCCGGAATGGGGAATGTTGGCTGGGTGACCAGCAGACGACCGCAATGAATTACACACACACACACACACACACACATGCAGATAGACACACACACACACACACACACACACACACACACACACACACACACACACACACACACACACACACACACACACATCACCTTCATCCTGCCCAAACTTATGTATGCCTCACCAGTGTGGTCTTCCTCCCTCACCTGCACTCAACAGCAACAACTGGAAAATGTCCAAAAAAGGGCCTGCAGAATCATACTTGGCCCCGCCTACACTGCCTTTGATCACGCACTATCTATCCTCGATCTCCCCACACTGGCAACCTGACACCAAGCGGGCCTCGTCAAGATGGGTAGAGGCCTGCTGCGCCACTCACGGTTACGACATCTCCTCCCCCCTGACGCGCCCCAGCCAATCCACACGACACACAAACGTGGTCATACCACTCAAGGCCCCCAAGAACTGACCGTTATCGTCATAGTGCTATCCCCTCCATGGTGCGAGCCATAAATAGGTAAGTTAGGTTCTCATCTTGAATCTCCTTTAATCATCATATGTACATCTTCGTGTAATGCTATCCTACCCCCCCTATTGTGCGAACCATGAACAACCATAAACAGCTAAGTTAAGGTTCTAATCTTAAGTCTTCCTCAATCCCCATATGTACATTTTCAGTATGTATGTACTGCAATTACTAATAAACCGTGTTATTATTATTATTATTATTATTATTATTATTATTATTATTATTATTATTATTATTATTATTATTATTATTATTATTATTATTATTATTATTATTATTATTATTATTATTATCATTATATTATTATTATTATTATTTATTATTATTATTATTATTATTATTATTATTATTATTATTATTATTATTATTATTATTATTATTATTATTATTACACACACACACACACACACACACACACACACACACACACACGGTAGCTCAGTGGTTACAGCGCTGGCTTCACAAGCCAGAGGACCGGGGTTCGATTCCCCGGCCAGGTGGAGATATTTGGGTGTGTCTCCTTTCACGTGTAGCCCCTGTTCACCTAGCAGTGAGTAGGTACGAGATGTAAATCGAGGAGTTGTGACCTTGTTGTTCCGGTGTGTGGTGTGTGCCTGGTCTCAGGCCTATCCGAAGATCGGAAATAATGAGCTCTGAGCTCGTTCCGTAGGGTAACGTCTGGCTGTCTCGTCAGAGACTGCAGCAGATCAAACAGTGAAACACACACACTGTAGGTAGGGAGGCGGTGGCATAGTGGATAAGGTGGTGAGCGTGGGATCGGGCAGATGTCCACGCGTAGGTTCCAATCCCACCACGTACAGCCTTAATTAAAACACTTTGCCATTTGTCGAGTGGTTTAAAGTTATCTACATATCACCATGATACCCAGGTTCTAGGTGGTTACACTCAAGATGAGTTTGGGCGGTGATATGGGCCCTAATATGGGTACCACTATAAAACTGCGCCACTAATGGGCGGAAGCTGAACAGCGCTTCCCATACACTCTTCAAGTGTGCCTACAGGCGCTATAGGCCTTACCGTAAAAAAAAAAAAAAAAAAGTACAAAACAAGAACTCATAACCACTACTAAGATTTCAAAAGAAAAAAAAAAATGTCCTGAATGTGGCAAGACTAATGCTACAATGTTTAATTCAGAGACGTGCATGAC
>NC_059298.1:13434226-13444226 GCF_017591435.1 Portunus trituberculatus
GAAAGATCAGAAGTTAGGCGTCCTATAGCATCTCGCCTTGAGTCATTTAATTGTTGTTGGGTTGGGCGTCTGTTGAACGCTGTTGAATAATGCAAGGTGGTATCATCAGCATAGGAGTGGATAGGGCATTGAGTCAGATTTAGGAGATCATTGATGAATAATAGAAAGAGAGTGGGTGATAGGACAGAACCCTGTGGAACACCACTGTTGATAGTTTTAGGGAAGAACAGTGACCGTCTACTACAGCAGCAATAGAACGATCGGAAAGGAAACTGGAGATGAAGGTACAGAGAGAAGGATAGAATCCGTAGGAGGGTAGTTTAGAAATTAAAGATTTGTGCCAGACTCTATCGAAGGCTTTCGATATGTCAAGGCCGACAGCAAAGGTTTCACCGAAGTCCCTAAAAGAGGATGACCAAGATTCAGTTAGGAAAGTAAGAAGATCACCAGTAGATCTGCCTTTACGGAAACCATACTGGCAATCAGAGAGAAGGTTGTGAGCTGATAGATGCCTCATTATCTTCCTATTAAGGATAGACTCAAAGGCTTTAGAAAGGCAGGAAATCAAAGCTATAGGGCGGTAGTTAGAAGGATTGGAGTGGTCACCTTTTTAGGGACAGGTTGAATGTGAGCAAACTTCCAGCAAGAAGGATAAATAGAAGTAGAGAGACACAGATGAAAGAGTTTGACCAGGCAGTGAGCGAGTTCGGAAGCACAGTTTTTGAGAACAACAGGAGGGACTCCATCCGGACCGTAAGCCTTCCGAGAATCAAGGCCAGAGAGGGCCAGGAAAACGTCTTTATAAAGAATTTTAATTTTAGGGATGAAGTAGTCAGAGGGTGGAGGAGTAGGAGGAATATGCCCAGAATCATCCAAAGTTGAGTTGGTAGCAAAGGTTTGAGCGAAGAGTTCAGCTTTAGAAAAGAAGAGACAGCTGTAGAGCCATCTGGATGAAGTAAAGGAGGGAAAGACGAAGAAGTAAAGTTGTTAGAGATATTATTGGCTAGATGCCAGAAATCTCGAGAGGAGTTAGAATTGGAAAGACTTTGACATTTTCTATTGATGAAAGAGTTTTTAGTAAGTTGGAGAATAGATTTGGCATGATTACGGGCAGAAATATATAGGGCATGAGTTTCAGCAGTTGGATGGCTACGGAACCGTTTGTGAGCCGCCTCTCTATCATTGACAGCACGAGAACAAGCAGAGTTAAACCAAGGCTTTTTAGCTTTAGGGTTAGAGAAAGTATGAGGAATGTATAGCTCCATGCCAGAGATAATCACCTCTGTTATGCGCTCGGCACAAAGAGAAGGATCTCTGACATGAAAACAATAATCATCCCAAGGGAAATCAGAATAGTACTGCCTTAGTTCCTCCCACTTAGCAGAGTTAAAATGCCAGAAGCACCTCCGCTTAGGCGGGTCCTGAGGCTGCACTGGAGTGATAGAACAGGTAACGGAAATTAGATTGTGGTCGGAGGAGCCCAACGGAGAGGAAAGTTTAACAGAGTAAGCAGAAGGGTTGGAGGTTAGGAAAAGATCAAGAATGTTGGGCGTGTCTCCAAGGCGGTCAGGAATACGGGTAGGGAACTGCACTAGCTGCTCTAGGTCATGAAGGATAGCAAAGTTGAAGGTTTGTTCACCAGGTTGGTCAGTGAAAGAAGATGAAAGCCAAAGCTGGTGGTGAACATTGAAATCCCTAAAATGGAGATCTCAGCAAAAGGAAAGTGAGATAAGATGTGCTCCACCTTGGAAGTCAAATAGTCAAAGAATTTTACATAGTCAGAGGAATTAGGTGAGAGGTATACAGCACAGATGAATTTAGTTAGAGAGTGACATTGAAGTCTTAGCCAGATGGTAGAAAATTCTGAAGATTCAAGATTGTGGGCACGAGAGCAAGTGGTGTCGTTACGCACGTATGCGCAACATCCAGCTTTGGATTGAAAATGAGGATAGAGCAAGTAGGAGGGAACAGAAAAGGGGCTGCTGTCAGTAGTCACAGACAACTGTGTTTCGGTTAGGAAGAGAAGATGAGGTTTAGTAGAGGAGAGGTGGTGTTCCACAGATTGAAAATTAGAACGAAGGCCACGAATGTTGCAGAAATTGATAGTGAAAGTATTAGATGAAGTGTCAAGACACCCAAGGTCGACAGCAGAGGGCAGTCCGACCTGGGGACATTTATGGTCCCCTCCCCAGAGGGGGACTCCGAGGCAGGGCGTGGTGAAGCCATTATTAAATTTTGATTTGAAGAGAGTGTAAAAGTGTAAGGTGTTGTAGTGTAGTGTAGGAAGTAGTAGAAGTTGTCTTTAGAGGGCAGGCTGCAGCTGCTCAATTGTATAAATGAGACCACAAAGGGAACCGGGAAGAGAGGACACGGGGAATCACTCAGTCTGCAGCACTGCCTACATCCCGTAAGTATATATATATATATATATATATATATATATATATATATATATATATATATATATATATATATATATATATATATATATATATATATATATATATATAGCTGAAGGACAGTCGCAGCATATATATATATATATATATATATATATATATATATATATATATATATATATATATATATATATATATATATATATATATATATATATATATATATATATATATATATATATATATATATATATATATATATATATATATATATATATATATATATATATATATATATATATATATATATATATATATATATATATAAATAAATAAATAAATATATATATATATATATATATATATATATATATATATATATATATATATATATATATATATATATATATATATATATATATATATATATATATATATATATATATATATATATATATATTGCTGCGACCGTCCTTCAGCTTCTTCTTCAGGGAGGGGACGCCTCACAATCTTCTCGGGATTCGGGGCGTGTGTGTCAGGGAGGACTTTACCTGGGTGGCGCGGCGCGGCTGGGGTGGAGCGGCGGGCAGATAGCTCTCTCAGGCCTGGCTGTCTGCTTCTATAGCGCCCACTCTCACTCAGCTCAGTCACACAGAGTGGGGAGAAGGAAAGACTTCTTCCTTATTTCTCTATATTACAGCAACTATACATGAGTCACCGGGAACAGGTGGCGGCGGCACACAGGACTGGGCAGGGGGCGGCAACAAAGTACGGGTAACACTTTGTTAGTTCGTCAGGCATTTCACTGTCTCTCTGTCTCTCATTCACTCTCTGACTGCTCCCCAGAGTACGACTTGTTCCTTCAAGGTCTCTTGCTACACTCCCGTCCTCTGTCCTCGTCAGTCGTCGGTGCCACACAGTGCCCCACAAACCACGCCTCCTGTGCCGTCGCACCTGCCAGGCAATGTCCTTACGAGTCTATTTCAGCTTATTAGGTAACGCTATCTACCTTAACCGCTAATTACCAATATATCCCTGATAATGCTGGCTACAAGCAATTCACACATGCATGCCTTTATTTACACGGTACCGTATGACAATTATCCCAGGGCTGGCCAGTGCCCTCACCCATACACACACACACACACACACACACTCTTATCTCCTCGTGACCTCCGGGGTCACATCTCCTCCGTCATGGAAGCCTAGCTCAGCGTCCCTTCCATTAAGGTGTGACAGTTTCATAAACACGAGCAACCAACACCTCGCTCATCCTTTAGCTAAAGCCTGCGCATATGTACTCATATGTACTACCCATATGTACTCTCTTATGACGCTGCTCCACACTCACACAGGCACACGTACATATATATATATATATATATATATATATATATATATATATATATATATATATATATATATATATATATATATATATATATATATATATATATATATATATATTATTACGCTGAGCGATATAATTTCTTTTATTTTGTTTAGTTAGCCTCATTGTCGCCGCCCGGCTGGCGGGCAACGAGTGTGTGTGTGTGAGAGAGAGAGAGAGAGAGAGAGAGAGAGAGAGAGAGAGAGAGAGAGAGAGAGAGAGAGAAAAGGGAGTGCTGTGACGTCATCCCTCCCTCCCTGAGCCTAGCGCGTGGTGGCCGGGAGAAGCGACGGCTGCGACGCCAACCTCCTTTGTTCTTTGCAGTGCACTGAGAGACCTTAAGCAGAGTAGTCACCGCCGCTGTGTAATAGGTTTAATTGTAATTATTCCGTGCACTCCTGTGAAGTGTCCTCTTCGTAGTCGTCAGCAGTGTGAGCAGATGTAGAGCCGGAAGTGTGTAAAGTGCTTGGTTGAAGTTCTTGTGCAGATGTCTTGTAACTGTATGCCTCCACAGTCCCTATCTTTCTTAAAACATCACTTGGAAGTTTATAATTTGCACAACAGGTTTTCTGTCTTTTTAGTCCGTATTTTATTGCAAGAATTGCCTTTAGTGTAGTAGATAGTTTCATTTTGTTGCGCAATTTTGATTTCACAAAATTCATATTACTAAATGTTTGATCTACATCTGCGTTGGAATGCGGCAGAGATAAGGCAGCCAGTGCAATATCAGCCAGATCCTGGTAAGGGTTTTCACCTGCTGCATCTCTGTAGTTGGCCACTTCTGACCACAATTTTATGGTGTTATATGTTTCTGTCCACAATACGTGATGCAGTTTTTTCCACTGGAAATCAATCTTAGTAATAGTGCTGGCATCTTCTGTAAATAAGTGTGCAAATCAACTATATGTGATTTAATGGGCTTCAAGCATTCGTCAGCACTCAGCAGAGAAATAGACTGTAGTACACGAATGTTGTCAGGTAACCGCTGACTAAGCTGTTTTATAAGTTCAACAACAAAGTTTATGCACCTCTCTCATACATTGCGCTCAAGTTGCGGGGAAAATTTGTATTGTTCCATTTTCTTTTCAAATTCAAAGCCCAAGTATGGCCTGGGATCCAAATGTTCTTCAATAATCTTGCAGTCACTTATTTTTTTTCCTGGGGTTAGTATCTTAGACCCCAACGAATCAATCAGTAACACTAAATCCTTCAACAATTTTGTTGGGTTCTGCGTTTCTGCTTCAAAGGACAGGTTTACAGCTTGAACCTCTGCAAGCAATGGCTTAAGAAATAACAGAAGAGCATGATTTTGTTCATCATCGCTGTGTAACCTCTCTCTTGTAACTTTGCTACCTGGAAGTGGGTCTTCAGTTCAAGCCACTGCTGTAGAATTCTCGCTACAGCACGTTCAATAGATAACCAGCGGGTCTGACTTAATTGTATCAGTTTCAAAGGTGGTACACCGTCATTAATAGTTTCATACAATTCTTTGTATTTGATCTGACGGACAGAAGAATGACAGAACCAGTTGTATATCTCCTTGATTATGAATTATAAATGCCGCGGCATTTTCTCGCGTACAGCATGTGACACAGTAAGCTGTAGGGAGTGACACACACATCTGATTAGTTGTAGGTGTGGGATTTCAGCTTTCAACCTAGCGAACACTCCGCTGTTAATCCCAGTCATTACTGACGCATTGTCAGTTCCAAGTGCGAGTAAATTCTGCAGGTCTAATCCATTATCTCGTATTGTTTTTTTTCACTGCCTCACAAATTGCTTCGGCATTGCACTCACGCAGTTCCACTAAATCCAAAAAGGTAACCACAATACATTTCATTGCATTTGAGTAGTATCTAATCACAATTCCTTGCATCTTTGAGACGGAAACATCGTTGCTTTCATCGATGATTAAACTGAATTTTTTATCACTAATATCAGTTTTCAAATTTTCTGTGAAATGAGGTGCAAGAATATTGCATATTATTCCTGAACACTTTGACATTTTTAACTTCAGTTCACTGCTAGCCTTGCTGTCATTGAAGCACACTTTACAAACTTCAGTTAAGTGATCCACCACACGAATAGAACAATGTTCAGCTACAAACATGGCCAGAGTTCCCTCCACTTTTTTTGCTTCACCAGGGGTTTCTTGAATGGTAAAGTTGTTTGTCTCTGTACTGAATGGCTCTTCTGCTTTCTTATGTTTGTTAATGTTTCTGTGTTTTTCAATGTCGCACAACTTTGCAGACAAACTACACTTGCAAAATTTACAAAATCATCTCTTATTATCTCCAGGGACCTCCACAAGCCAGTTTTTATATCTGTCATCTGTGAGCCATTCTCTCCTAAATCGTAGGGGCCGGTATTTATCAAAGGTTCCAAGGGCTGGGGAAGTCCTAAGACAAGCTTGAACAGGGCTTCTCCTAAGCGCTTGAGACTACTTCCAACTGTGAGAAAATCCTTGTGGCTTATCCCAACGTCTTGTGGTAAGTCCCAAGTCGCGCTCCGCTTGGGAGAACGAAAACGGTGTCCCAAGGAGTTGGAAGCAGTCACAAGGCAGCAAGATGGCCGAGCAACATCAACACAGGCTTCGTCAGCGCAGGAATTTCCAGCCAAGGAGAGACATATTCGACCAGTACGACGATGCTGAATTCAAGAGAAGGTTCAGGGTTGATCGTGCTGGCCTTGTGTTTGTGACAGACTTAGTGCGACCTGCAATTGCTAATTTAACAAAACGAAGTTGTGCTGTGAGTGCGGAGATGAAGGTGGCACTGCTTCTTCGGTATTTGGCGACGGGAAAAATGCAGCAGTGCAACGCTGATGACTTTGGACTTTCACAGCCCACCATCAGCAGAGTGATCAGTGACACCTTGGATGCCCTTGTACACCCTGACATCATCCGGAGGTTCATTCACTTCCCGGTGAATCTACAGGAAGTGGAGGGGATCAAGGGTGAATTCGCTGCAATTGGTGGGTTGCCCGATGTGGTGGGTGTCATTGATGGCACTCACATACGAATCACGGCACCCACGAATATGAAGAAGTGTATATATATATATATATATATATATATATATATATATATATATATATATATATATATATATATATATATATATATATATATATATATAAACCTAATCAAAGTAGCCTAGCTTAACCTAAGTAACCGACTTCATTATAAAAAACTAAATAATAAGCTCATCACATAAAAATACATATATCAATACACATAAAATATACATATAATACTACCACAAACGAGCTGTACGTTACGTATTCAATTATTATATATAAATAAAACAAGGATTCTTCTGGGGGTCCTATTGGTTAGATTAGCCTACTATTTTGCTAACCATAGATGTACATGAAACTTTTGTTTTACCAACCTTTTTCCTTCTATAACTCTTCGTTTTTCCCCGACTAATTCCAGCAGCTTTAGCTTAGCCGCTTGGCTCCAGTTGGCTGTCCTTGTATAAGGTGACCTGCGTAGTTTAACCTTTTTGGAGGTTGCTGCTCCTCCGGTGTAATTTTCCTCCATTGGACGATCACTCTTGGTGCTCCCTTCCATCGTGTTGAAAGTTGAAAGTTGCACGTGTCATTGCTTACATCCGCCATGCGGTACCGAAATAATTCGAGTAGGAATATAATGTACCATTACCATAAAATTGGTATATATATGAATTATTTGTGTTTTTTATAGTTTTTTCTTATTTATCATTGTATAATTAGGCAGAAAAAACATTACTTTAAGCCTAAATAACACGAAAGTTGTATGTTTCCTTTTCACATGGTAACACTGATTGATTTCCACAACCTTGGGAAAAATAGAAGCAGCGTAATATCTGCAGGGTCGCGCCTTGCTAGTCCGGCGGCGTATACCGGTTGGCCGCAGTCCTGGTACGAGCTGTCCTGTAGGCTAGCGGGCGTGACAATATATATATATATATATATATATATATATATATATATATATATATATATATATATATATATATATATATATATATATAATCAACGAGTACGATAACTTTTGGTAGTCACTTTAGATGTAAATGTATGTTGTATTGAGAATTTTTTCTGAATCAGACTTATAGTCTGCCACAACACAAAAACACTATCATTACTTTTTTCTTTTGCTTTATGATTTTTAAATCCTGCTGTTTTTAGTAAGCAAAGTTATACTTAAAGCATTGTCGTCATCATATACATAGGGTAATGAAAACTTTATTGAAATAATGCCTAACCTCAAAAATAGAAAAAGGAAATAACTCCTTGTTCTTAGCACTCTGACGACATTCCCGAGAGACAACAGCAAATACCATAAACTATTGATCATGATATAACCAAGAGGAAACTTGAGCAAAGTAAGCTAAACTATTAGATTGCTCACCCTTAGCCACGTCTATATGCACACTTAATGTGATATATTGCTATTGTAATTTCCAAGTGCATACAAAGACATTCAAAGTTTATCAATTATACTTTGTGTGAATTTCATTCTGAAATTGTTCATGTTTTGCTTCATAGTTTCGAGAGAAAAGTCATAAGAATTCATATTGTATTGACATTGGCGGATATATATGTCAGCACACAATAGAAAAACAACTTTATTAGAATTATGTTTTCTTGGATACAATATAGTTGTACTTGTTTTTTTTTTTCTTTAAATTAATGTCAATTGCTTGCAAGGTGAGGGTCACTGCTTCCACTTGCTGACCGCCATTTCCCAGAAATTCGTCCTTCAAAAGGCAACAAGCCACTGGTACGACACCACCACCGAGTTTGTGAAGAGAGAAGAGCTCAGAAGACAGAAGATAAAACACATCTATCAGTACTCGGCTGAAGACCAAAGTAAGGAAGGATGTGCGCTTCCATCCCAATTATAAGTGTTCTTTCACGTGGTTTTGTGGACAAACCTAATAATAATCAGACATGGTAGTCCGTTATGCATTTAGTTATAGAATCTCCTGTCATTTTGCAGGTGATTGAAATGAAGAAGGTTACTGTCATCTGGATATTGGTTTGTACAAGCGTCTTCGCTATAACAAGGACACAGTTAACTTACATTTTGAGAGAGCAACCGAGCACCTGTTTTCCCGTGATGGGTCTGACCTCTTTTCGCATTGCTTCCTCTGTGCTGTGTGGTATGCTGTGTGGTGAGAAGAGGGCAGTGAAGTACACCTTTAACAGTGAGTAACAGATCATGTTGTAGGAAAGAGGTTCCCAACTTTTAATCTGAGCGAGTACCACTTGAAGGTCCCGTACAGTCCTTGCGTACCACCTGGTTCCTAAAACTCAATTGCAGAAAATATCAATTGGTTTACACACAAATGAACTAATTACAAGTAACACAATTCACTTTAATGTGAGGAATGCATCTGTTTCTTCTCCACCAGCTGATCGATGCCAGATTATCTTGAATAAGGCATTAATATTTCCGAGAAATGAATTAATTCAATTTAACTAAAATTAACATATGATCCCGAAAATGTTCACGTAACACCTGGTTGGAAACCATTGTTGTTGAGCGGCGATGTACACACACACACACACACACACACACACACACACACACACACACACACACACACACACACACACACACACACACACAACTCCTTACTTTCTGTTTAGAATGTTAAATAATTATTGACTTTCGATTAGTCAATTACCTTTGAAATAATATTGATAAAAGTATAAATGTGGCAAACATGAATCTCGTACATACAAGCCATTCAAAAAAAGCAAATCTAATGTATTTTGCCAAAAATGTTTACAATTTCATAGAAGAGTGATTTTGAGCATATGAGTTTTTCTTTATTAGGATTATATAGATGAAAGCAATTTGAGTCACGGGGCATACCGCTATGTACTGTATACGTAATTTTGCTTACACACACACACACACACACACACACACACACACACACACACACACACACACACACACACACACACACACACACACACACACACACACACACACACACACACACACACACACACACCAAACCCCTGTTCACTTAGCAGTAAATAGGTACGGGATGTAATTCGACGGGTTTTGGCCTCGCTTTTCCAGTGTGTGTGGTATGTGATGTAGTCTCAGTCCTATCTGAAGATTGGTTAGTATGAGCTCTGCCAGAGCTCTTTCCGTAGGGAAAACGCTGGCTGGGTGACCAGTAAACGACCATGATAAATAACACAC
>NC_059298.1:13451726-13471726 GCF_017591435.1 Portunus trituberculatus
TCTAATAAAAGCTGGTGTGAAACCCCAAACATGCGAAGAGTACTCCATACAAGGCCGAATAAGGCCCTTCTACAAAGTTAGCAGCTGTAGGGGCGAGAAAAACTGGTGGAGACGCCGCAGAACTCCTAACTTCATAGAAGCTGTTTTAGCAAGAGATGAGATGTGAAGTTTCCAGTTAAGATTATGAGTAAAGGACAGACCGAGGATATTCAGTGTGGAAGAGGGAGACAGTTGAATGTCATTGAAAAAGAGCGGGTAGTTGTCTGGAAGGTTGTGTCGAGTTGATAGATGGAGGAATTGAGTTTTGAGGCATTGAAAACTACTAATTTTCTCTGCCCCCAATCAGAAATCTTAGAAAGATCAGAAGTCAGGCGTTCTGTGGCGTCCCTGCGTGATCTGTTGACTTCCTGAAGAGTTGGTCATCTCTGAAAGGACGAGGAAAGATATAGGTGGTATCATCAGCGTAGGAGTGGATAGGGCAAGAAGTTTGGTTAAGATCATTAATGAATAATAGAAAGAGAGTGGGTGACAGGACAGAACCCTGAGGAACACCACTATTAATAGATTTAGAGAAGAACAGTGGCCGTCTACCACAGCAGCAATAGAACGGTCGGAAAGGAAACTTGAGATAAAGTTGCAGAGAGAAGGATAGAAACCGTAAGAGGGCAGTTTTGAAATCAAAGCTTTGTGCCAGACTCTATCGAAAGTTTTTGATATGTCTAACGCGACAGCAAGTTTCACCAAAATCTCTAAGAGAAGATGACCAAGACTCAGTAAGGAAAGCCAGAAGGTCACCAGCCATACTGGCGATCAGATAGAAGATTGTGAAGTGACAGATGTTTAAGAATCTTCCTATTGAGGATAGATTCAAAAACTTTAGACAAGCAAGAGGTAAAAGTTATGAGACGGTACTTTGAGGGATAAGAACAGTCACCCTTTGTAGGAACAGGCTGAATGTAGGCAAACTTCAAGCAAGAAGGAAAGGTGGAAGTAGAAAGACATATTTGAAAGAGTTTGGCCAGGAAAGGTGCAAGCACGGAAGCACAACTTTTGAGAACTATTGTAGGGGTCCCATCAGGTCCATAAGCCTTCCGAGGTTTTAAGCCAGCGAGGGCATGGAAAATATCATTACAAAGAACTTTGATTGAAGGCATGAAATAGTCAGAGGAAGGAGAAGGAAGGAAGGACAAGCCCAGAATCATCCAAGATGGAGTTGTTAGCAAAGGTCTGAGAGAAGAGTTCAGTTTTAGAGACAGATGATATGGCAGTGGTGCCATCAGGATGAAATAAAACAGAAAGATGAAGAAGTGAAGTTATTGAAAATGTTTTTGGCAAGATGCTAGAAGTCACGAGGGGAGTTTGAGTTCGAAAGATTTTGACATTTTCTATTTATGAAGGAGTGTATAAGATATATATATATATATATATATATATATATATATATATATATATATATATATATATATATATATATATATATATATATATATATATATATATATATATATATATATATATATATATATATATATATATATATATATATATATATATATATACGCACTGTACACATGCTGAAAAAAACAAAGAAATTAATTTCAGGTCATACAACTCTTCCTTGGCCGTAGACACCCTCGAGACGGATGACAGAACTATGTTCCACTCAGGTAACGATGATCCACACCCCTGGTGGCTCCTAGACCTCGGCGAGACCCGGATAATTCATGAGATCCAAATCCTTCCTCGCCTCAATTACATACCGGAAAGGTTCCGTTTTGTTGAGGTGAGTAAAGGATCTGTGCTTTTAAATAGAACTCACTTGGCGTGTTGAGGTATAGGAAAGGCTGTTACACATATCGTGTTTCTACACACAGATTCGCATAGGAGACGTGCAGCCAACTAATGGTGACTTTTCATCCTTCACTCTGTTCTCCACGTACAAGGGTCCTTACTCCTCCACTCTTGGCAGACTTTCATGCGCCAGGAATGATGGGCTCAGCGGCAGGTTCGTCGTCATCATAAAAGTGAAATCAAGCAGTTATCTCCAGATGGCTGACGTCAATGTCTTTGTTCAGAAGTAGTTAACTGATTTCAACGTTTTAGTATTACAATTTATCTATTTCATTTTATTTATTTATTTATTATTTTTTTTTTTTTTTCGTTTCTGTCTTTTTACGTTTTTCTTTTTATAATTAATACATGCGTGTTGCTCCAGAATGTGAGCGGCTGGATTGACGAGGCAGTGGTGATGGGAGGAAGGCAGCGTTTTTTTCACTAGGGTAAGGAATACTAAAAGAAAATATGGAAATAAATAAAACTGCGAGAAATATGCGCATAAACAAAGGAGAGCGAAGAAAATACATTAATAAATAAGTGGTGTTCTCCCTCGCCTAAAGACATAATTATGTTGACTCCGTTTGTCATACGTTTTCTCTTCTTTCTATTTATTTCTATTTTTCTTACTTTATATCTTTATGTATTACTCATTAATGAATGCGTGTCCTGTATTAATGTACTATTCCTTGCTGTACTAAGCATGTGATATACTCGTACATATACGAAAACAATATATCGAAAACTTTAACAGCGTTTTCTTTAAAATTACATGTGTAATTCACCTCGGTCGTCTGCTGGTCACCAAGCCATTCTTCCCCATTACGGAGCGAGCTCAGAGCTCATAGACCGATCTTCGGGTAGGACTGAGACCACCACAACACACAACACACACCGGGAAAGCGAGGCCACAACCCCTCGAGTTACATCCCGTACCCATTTACTGCTAGGTAAACAGGAGCCACACATTAAGAGGCTTGCGCATTTGCCTCGCCGCTTCCCGGGACTCGAACCCGGCCCTCTCGATTGTGAGTCAAGCGTGTTAACCACTACACTACGCGGTGTGTGTGTGTTTCACTGTTTGATCTGCTGCAGTCTCTGACGAGACAGCCAGACGTTACCCTACGGAACGAGCTCAGAGCTCATTATTTCCGATCTTCGGATAGACCTGAGACCAGGCATACACCACACACCGGGACAACAAGGTCACAACTCCTCGATTTACATCCCGTACCTACTCACTGCTAGGTGAACAGGGGCTACACGTGAAAGGAGACACACATTCCCCCTGCCGGGGAATCGAACCCTGGTCCTCTGGCTTGTGAAGCCAGCGCTCTAACCACTGAGCTACCGGATTGTGTGTGTGTGTCAGTGTGTGTGTGTGTCAGTGTGTGTGATTCATCATGGTCACTCAACACTTTATTCTGGGCTTGCTTCAGTGTAGTCATACAACTGTGGGAAGAATGTAATGCCGTCCCGTTCAATAGTGCATGCAGCCGCTCGGTCCCTCCTCCCGTCCTCCTCAATGCCTGCTGTTGTCTTGTGGTACACTGGCTGGGTTGGGGAAGCTTGCGTTGATGATAACACGTCGACGCATCTTCAGGAACCCGACAAACATCACCATGCCAGCTTGGGGACTTGACACTTCAATGACAGCCTGCCTTCTCATGACCGTTGCAGCTGCTGGGCGGATCGAACACTGCTGAGGGGATGGTCCACAGGGAGAGGATCTGGGCGTCTCCACGCACTCGTCAACGTCTTCACACTTGAACTTTCTGACACGAGTCTGTACCCTGCATGGCCGGCACTGGCAGTAGTATGACTCTCGAGTGTTGATGTAAAGAGGCTTACACACACCCGACATTCTTCTCCCGGCACTTCTCAATGACACATAGCTGCACAAACTCATCTTTACTCCTATATCCAGGGCAGAACACGGAGATACAGGCTTGCCCGACTTTAGTGAACAGCTGCGGGCAGTCAGCGTGGTGCAAGGTGTAGGTAATATGCGCCGTGAATTGACCGCCCACAGCCTCCGCCACGTCCACCTCATTCTGCCTGTCGTCACCTAAATATTACACCTTGGCTTCTTCTCCTATTCCATCTTTATTTCTCATTACTTCTTCATCCTTCTCCATTGTTACTCCTTCTTCTTCCTCCTACTCCTTCCATCCACACGTCTGAGCCTTTAATAGACGAAGATAAGGCAGTGTAGAGGTATTGTGGTGAAGGCTTGCACTTCTCTAGCTGCTTGCTGTTCTTTAAAAACTGTCGGTAATATAGCAGCAACACTTCACTTTACTTTACTTGTGTGTGTGTGTGTGTGTGTGTGTGTGTGTGTGTGTGTGTGTGTGTGTGTGTGTAATTCACTGTTTGATCTGCTGCAGTCTCTGACGAGACAGCCAGACGTTACCCTACGGAACGAGCTCAGAGCTCATTATTTCCGATCTTGGGATAGGTCTGAGACCAGGCACACACCACACACCACCGGGACAACAAGGTGTGTGTGTGTGTGTGTGTGTGTGTGTGTGTGTGTGTGTGTGTGTGTGTAATTCACCTCGGTCACCTACTGGTCACCCAGCCAGTCTTCCCCTTTACGGAGCGAGCTCAGACCTCAGAGACCGATCTTCGGGTAGGACTGAGACCACAACACATTCCACACACCGGGAAAGCGAGGCCACAACCCCTCGAGTTACATCCCGTACCTATTTACTGCTAGGTGAACAAGGTGAACAGGGGCCACACATTAAGAGACTTGCCCATTTGCCTCGCCGCCCCGGAACTCGAACCCGGCCCTCTCGATTGTGAGTCGAGCGTGCTAACCAGTACACTACGCGTGTGTGTGTGTGTGTGTGTGTGTGTGTGTGTGTGTGTGTGTGTGTGTGTGTGTGTGTGCATCAACGTCTTACAATATGATCTGTTACTCACTGTTAAAGGTGTACTTCACTGCCCTCTTCTCACCACACAGCATACCACACAGCACAGAGGAATAACATATTAGGGACAGATTGAAAACTTTAGACAAGCAAGAAATTAAAGTTATAGGGTGGTATTTTGAAGGATTAGAGCGATCACCCTTTTCAGAAACAGGCTGAATGTAGGCAAACTTCCAGCACGAAAGGTAGAAGTCAATAGTCATAGTTGAAGGAATTTTGCCAGGCAATGTGCAAGCACGAAAGTTCAGTTTTTGAGAACGATAGGAGGGACCCCATCAGGTACATAAGCGTTCCGAGGGTTTAGGCCAGCGAGGGCATGGAAAACATCATTACAAGGAATTTCAATTGATGCCATGAAATAGTCAGAGGGAGGAGGAGAGGGAGAGACAAGCCAGAATCATCCAAGGTCGAGTTGTTAACAAAGGTTTGAGAAAAGAGTTCAGCTTTAGAGACAGATGAGATGGTTGTGGTGCCATCAGGATGAAATAAAGGAAGGAAAGTTGAAGAAGAAAAATTATTGGAGATGTTTTTGGCAAGATGCTAGAAGTCTCGAGGAGAGTTGGAATTTGAAAGATTTTGACATTTTCTATTCATAAACGAGTATTTGGAAAATTGAAGAACAAACTTTGCATGTTTCGAACAGAAATATATAGCGCATGAGATTCAAGAGATGGATGGCTCAAGTACGCCTTCATGCCAGACACTATCACCTCTGTTATGCGTTCAACACACAGAGACAGGTTTCTGATAAAAAAACAGTAATTATTCCAGGGAAAATCAGCATAATACCTCCTCAGGTCCTCCCATCTGGGAGAGGCAATACGCCAGAGGTACCTCCGCTTTGGGGGTTCCTGAGAGGAATTGGAGAAATAAGACAACATATAGATATGAGGTTGCGATCGGAGGAGCCCAACGGAGAATATAGGGTAACAGCATAAGCAGAATGATTATATATATATATATATATATATATATATATATATATATATATATATATATATATATATATATATATATATATATATATATATATATATATATATATATATATATATATATATATATATATATATATATATATACATAGATAGATAGATAGATAGATAGATAGATAAATAGATATAGATATAGATAGATAGATAGATAATTTGTTTGTTCATATTTCTGCATTTTCATCTGTTTGTGTCCTGTACCCATTAATCAATTAAAGACGGAGGTTTCAAGACATTTACCCAGTTCTTTCGGCTAATTTTCTAAATTAATCTTGTTCTGGAACTGACATCTCAGTTTGTCTTTTTGTTTAGCTTTTATGCTGCCCATGGCTATTTTTTCCTTTTACATAAAAAAAGTACAGACACACACACACACACATGAACATGACTACTTATTGCACGTACATTGGGAAAGAAAAATCATGCATTATACTATTCATGAGACACAATCCAAGGAAATATATGATGGTTGATGAGCTCTAGAAGTCATCTGATAAAGCGAGAGGGGGATACTTAATAGACGAGGCAAGCCAGCCATCACCACCAGCAACCTCAATGCAGAATGGCGCGATCAGCCGATCACCGTCAGCTAAAGGCTAAATAAGCATTCATCTGTGGGTCAGGAACGGATTGTACCAATTTACATATTTTTATGGGAAAAAAATATTCGCCATTCGTGCAAACTGCAATTCGTAAGGCCTCCTGGAATGGCTTGCAGGGTTTCATTGTATAATAACATTCAATTATCCCTTACTGCAGTGAGTTTTATTTGTGACCAGTTATATTGTTGTTTATTCTCAAACCATTTCATATTATTGTGTGTCACGCGTATCGATTTACTATTCATTGCTGTATGTATAATGTATAATGTAAATGAATAAAAGTAATGTAACAAAAAAAGTTCTTTAAATCCAAAGCAAGGAAACAAAAGCATGGGTTAACACTAGCTTCGTTGATGCTTCGATTGGAGCGAAGCTTCGTATCGGAGTCTCACTGGTAGCCGCTTGTTGTACAGGTCAGTAGCCTGACAGCAAAGCAGTGGGTGTGTGGTGCGGAATGCGCGGGTCCACGCTGTTGGAGTTCCATTGGCAGTTTGTCTAAAGAGATCCACCATCCGTAAGGCTGTGTTGGGTGAACACGGGCCAGCGTGAGGTGGGTGTAGCCGCTGTAGTGCATCACGGTGGTCGCTGTGTCTTCATCCACAACTCTGGCCTCGGTGGTTGCTACGCTGCCATCTTGATCTGGCCGACATTGAAAATAGCGGCCCTGCCCAGGAAGGAGCTGTTAGTAAATTACACGCCTGTTTTGTGCCGCAACGCTTTATGTAAGTCAACTTGGTTGTAGTAATTTGCATAATAGAGTTGATGAAGGTAAAACTACAGAACCACTGCTCCCCTCTTTCCCCTCCCCTCCCCCCTTCTGCCCCACAACAAGCTTGGGGGACTGTGGGGAATCGGGTTTTTTTTTTTGGGGGGGGAGCCAAAAGAGGCGAGATATGGCTATCCAAAAAAATCTAAGGACAAAAACCTAACGTAACGTAATGTAACCTAACGGGGGGGCTGTGGCCCCCCGGACCCCCCTACAACAACATTAACCTAACCCTAACATAAACCTAACCTAGCCCGGACCCCCCCTCCAACACTAACCTAACCCTAACATAAACCTAACCTACCGTATCCTTGCTTTAGGGCAGTTTCTCTCCCCCCACACCGATTCTCTTATAGTTTCACACAATATGCCCCTCCTCACAATACCTTAACGAAAGGATGAAGGTCCTGGCTGGTCCTCTTCTCGATTGTACATTAACTTGCATCTCAGGAGCGATGATTTCCAAGTAATCAAATTCGCAACCTTTACAACTAATGTCACTGGTGGCCATGACTGAACTGCGCACACAGATTTCTCTGTGCACCTGTCTGCCCAGCTGTGTCCCGCCTAAGAAAAAAAAATAGCAAATTCCCATAGGCGCAGCTCGTGGTAAGAGGTGGCGCCACGTCATTGGACAAAAGAACTATAGACACAATAAGAATCCTATTCAGCAGTTACCCACAAACCCCAGCTAGAAACAAATGCAAGTCAGTGTACTGCTCATTTCTGAATGTGATGGAGCTCCGTGGCTCGCCGCAGCTTGATGGACTTATAGAAAACTCGCCGAACACACCACATTTGAAGGCTTGTGTACGACACACTAAGGCTGAGCACTCGCCAAAACTCTCACTGATGGTAAACACGTTACATATACCGCACTGTGCTATACGTATTATACAGATCGGCGTGGAGCAGTGATTCTAGAGAAGAACCTTGATGAATAACTACCTTGCATTAAGAATACGGATATATAGGGATATGCAGGGACTTAAATAAGCTTTGTCTTTAAATTGAAAATGCAAATAGAACTGTTTATATCTCTTAATAACTGAAGGGAAGGATAACCTTTAGCGTCCATGAGGGAGATTTGCTCAGCCAATGCCTGCTCAGTTTTTTTTTTCTTTCTACTACAGTTTCGTACTATAAACTTTAGATGGTTTTGGCCACCTTTAGGTTGTTGTTCTTACTATTTACAACATTTCCAATAAGTACACTACCTGCTGCAGTAGGAATTGATAAAACAACAACTTAACAAAAGCTAAAAACCAACGAGCTGTAAAGACCTCACTGCTCATCACGTGAGGGGAGTTTGTAGACTGACACTCTCTCTCTCTCTCTCTCTCTCTCTCTCTCTCTCTCTCTCTCTCTCTCTCTCTCTCTCTCTCTCTCTCTCTCTCTCATACTAAAGATGAAGATTGATACAATAATTGGCAAAAGGTAAAGAATCTAAGCAGCCTTCATGCCACGTGTTTCCTAGCTTTGCTGAATAACTGTTGATTGATAGATGTCTAAGACTTATGGAATCTGAAATATCACACTAGGAGCAAAATCCTTTTATTCACTGAAATACAATGACAAACATGAACTGTATTTTTTACAAACTCCCCGTGTTCTAAGGGATATTTTCATAATCAGTTGCCTTCTCACGGGTATTTTTTTCTGCTGACGCAAAGTTTTTGTCCATCTGCAGTTAGGATCACAACACCGGTGAAAACATCCAGAAAAGCTTCTTGAAAGTTATTTTTCAAAGTGGCTGAAGTGTTTTAGCAGTAACACAGTAAGACCGATGAAGTGTGCGGTATTTCCGCCTCAGAAGTAAAGGCCAGTGGAATCCGGCAAGAAATCGGTCATGATCTGATTCGCCGAGTACATACATCTCGGGAATAGCTCCTTGCAGGGGGTGCCTTGCTGCCCGTGCCATACCGCCTTGTCGTACCGCCCGTAGTAGCTCTTCTCGTCACTTTCCTCGAGACCCCTGTGTAGGCAAAATATTCCTCATTTAGTATAGTCCTGATTATTCAGTGCTCAGCCTTTTGTGTTATGTATTAGAGGTTCATGTGCCGTGAGGGAGTGAAGGAAAGGGGGGGGGGGGTAATAGGAGAGTCGGTGATGGAGAGTTAAACATTACCAGTATGGCAGCAAGACTGTGACTTCGCTGTCAGTCAGATCTCGCTGGTTTTTCTGCGCCAACTCGCACACAAGCCGCAGGCCACACTGGTCTTTGTCCTTGGATGTGATCTTAAAGGAAGCAACAGTTACAGTGATAAGATAAGAGGTACATATTACTCAGTGATTATCGCATGTCTTTCAGTCGCTAAAGCTATTGTAATCTGCTTGTTTGAAGGGATGAATTTTATCCTGATGTTCAACTGCTAACTGAGTATTTAAGAATAATGTTTGTTCATGTTTAACATAGCATGTTTAACATAGAGTACCACCATCCAAACTGCCTTATCCAATCTCCTTTCCCCATCCTGCCTCTCTACTTTACACTGTCACTCCCGATCTAATCTCCCACACCATCCCTTCCTTTCCTGCTCAACCCTGTCAAGCCCTCTCCTCCCACTCCTTATCATCCTTTCCCAAACCTGCCTTCTCAGTCCCCTCTGTTCACATTCCCCCTAAGCGCTCTCTCTCTCTCTCTCTCTCTCTCTCTCTCTCTCTCTCTCTCTCTCTCTCTCTCTCTCTCTCTCGATAGGCCTGAGACCAGGCACACACCGGGACAAAAAGGTCACAACTGCTCGATTTACATCCCGTACCTATATAGGTGAACAGGGGCTACACGTGAAAGGAGAGACACTCAAATATCTCCACCCGTCCGGGGAATCGAACCCCGACCCTCTGGCTTGTGAAGCCAGCGCTCTAACTACTGAGCTACCGGGTGTGTGTGTGTGTGTGTGTGTGTGTGTGTGTGTGTTCAGGTCTGTCCCCCCTACTTTTTTGCTCCCATCTGTCCTGTTTTTTCCATTTTGACAGTATGAAGATCTTGTTAGTTTGTCACTTAAACCATGAAATAACCTAAAAAGAAAATAAATAAAGTCTCCAACTGTAGTCATTCAAAAGCAGTAGAGGTGCGCCGCAGAAAGTTTCAAAATATGAAAGTACTGAAAAGACGCTGCACGAACCAGCCTGTATACTTCTTCGAGCTTTCCGGTGCCCATTACTTCGTCCAAACTCCTCCTCCTCCTACCGCAGCCACCACACCATCCACCGCCGCAGCCGCCACAGCCGTGGTGGTGGTGGTGATGGCGGTGGCCTACAGCACGGCCAATCACGAAGCCCTGCGACAGATAATTGACATGCATGAATTAGAGAAAAAAAGACGGTCTGACGAAGAGAATGTAGAAGAGAAACAGACAGTTGCGACAACAGAATGAAATATAAATTAAACTGCAAAATATTTGAATTAGAGGCGGTAAGAAATCTTTTTTTCATATATATGTATATACCTTACTAAGTGTTTTACAATTATCTTATCTTTCATTTCACTTCCATTATTATGACATGCAAAGTTAAATATACCAATCTTGTGTAGGTATTCGCCACATTAATATTTTTTGTCTCAGTGACTCACCCCGACGAAGCCCAAAGCCCCGGCAGCACCTCGACCACAGCAGGGCTCGGCAGCGGCAGCAGCCGCAGCAGCGGCCTCTGCTTTCGGGGACGGCGTGGCAGCAGCGGGTCCGATCATCGCTACAACCATCACCACCACCAACGCAGACGCAGCAATGCGGGTCACCATCTTCATCTGTGGGAGCAGTATTGCGATATTATTCAGGCAAGGAATTCTTCATTTATGTTTTAATATTTACGATAGGATGCATGTGATGCTTGTTCTCACTACGCTTGATTCCACTAAGCGAAACTCCAATACCACTAATGCATTATCATTGTTGGAATCTACTGACGATATACGCTTCTTCATCACGAAATTGAAGAATAACAGTGTGATTCTCGCTATAAGTTTTCTACATCCCTAGTATCGTATAAGCAAAAAAAAAAAAAAAAAAAAAAAAAGTACAGATACGCAGATTACGCATGCGCGGTAAACTGTCCATTGGAAACTCACGATGCCATCAAGCAAAATTTTGCTGTGATATGTAGCACAGGGAGATATATATCGGCCCGTCTTGCTATGTGGTTTGTCCTGCACGGTACAGGCGGCTTCTAAGATGCATGATCCAGAGAACACCGTTTTATATACATCTTATTCAAGGGCACGCGATCAAGGCCACGGTTCTATTTACCCTGATGACCCCCGCTACTGAAGAGGCAGGTGATTGCGCAAGTCTTACTGGTGTACTTTTTTTATTCATTTATTTATCTTTTTTATCGTTTATTACATCACGTAAATAACATCTTGTGTGTGAACCTCTTTTCCTAGTGCAGTCTCTCCATTTTTTTTTTTCTTTTACGTTCCTCATTTTCATGAAACGATTGTCTCTTCCCGCGTCCTTAGAATGAGATGACTTGGTGTAGCAGTGCGGCACATTTCTTTTAATACAAGTGGTTGGGGATCCGAGAGGTTTTCTCCATTCTTTTTTCGAGGGTTGGGCGGAATAAGGCATGTGACGAAAATTTACTGTACTGCACTTTGGACGCGTGCTCGAGGAAAAGGGAGATTATGATCATTTGATACGATGAGACAAAGAAGACAACAGTATGATAAATTGTGTGATGGTAGTGATGACGACAAAATAATGATGATGATGACAATAATAATAACAGAAATGATAATGATAATAATCATAATTTAGTGGAGTAGGCAGTAGTCACCTGCCGCCCGGTGGAATACTCCAGGAGAGGTACTTACGGGGATGTAGGCAGTGCTGCAGACTGAGTGATTCCCCGTGTCCTCTCTTCCCGGTTCCCTTTGTGGTCTCATTTATACAATTGAGCAGCTGCAGCCTGCCCTCTAAAGACAACTTCTACTACTTCCTACACTACACTACAACACCTTACACTTTTACACTCTCTTCAAATCAAAATTTAATAATGGCTTCACCACGCCCTGCCTCGGAGTCCCCCTCTGGGGAGGGGACCATAAATGTCCCCAGGTCGGACTGCCCTCTGCTGTCGACCTTGGGTGTCTTGACACTTCATCTAATACTTTCACTATCAATTTCTGCAACATTCGTGGCCTTCGTTCTAATTTTCAATCTGTGGAACACCACCTCTCCTCTACTAAACCTCATCTTCTCTTCCTAACCGAAACACAGTTGTCTGTGACTACTGACAGCAGCCCCTTTTCTGTTCCCTCCTACTTGCTCTATCCTCATTTTCAATCCAAAGCTGGATGTTGCGCATACGTGCGTAACGACACCACTTGCTCTCGTGCCCACAATCTTGAATCTTCAGAATTTTCTACCATCTGGCTAAGACTTCAATGTCACTCTCTAACTAAATTCATCTGTGCTGTATACCTCTCACCTAATTCCTCTGACTATGTAAAATTCTTTGACTATTTGACTTCCAAGGTGGAGCACATCTTATCTCACTTTCCTTTTGCTGAGATCTCCATTTTAGGGATTTCAATGTTCACCACCAGCTTTGGCTTTCATCTTCTTTCACTGACCAACCTGGTGAACAAACCTTCAACTTTGCTATCCTTCATGACCTAGAGCAGCTAGTGCAGTTCCCTACCCGTATTCCTGACCGCCTTGGAGACACGCCCAACATTCTTGATCTTTTCCTAACCTCCAACCCTTCTGCTTACTCTGTTAAACTTTCCTCTCCGTTGGGCTCCTCCGACCACAATCTAATTTCCGTTACCAGTTCTATCACTCCAGTGCAGCCTCAGGACCCGCCTAAGCGGAGGTGCTTCTGGCATTTTAACTCTGCTAAGTGGGAGGAACTAAGGCAGTACTATTCTGATTTCCTTGGGATGATTATTGTTTTCATGTCAGAGATCCTTCTCTTTGTGCCGAGCGCATAACAGAGGTGATTATCTCTGGCATGGAGCTATACATTCCTCATACTTTCTCTAACCCTAAAGCTAAAAAGCCTTGGTTTAACTCTGCTTGTTCTCGTGCTGTCAATGATAGAGAGGCGGCTCACAAACGGTTCCGTAGCCATCCAACTGCTGAAACTCATGCCCTATATATTTCTGCCCGTAATCATGCCAAATCTATTCTCCAACTTACTAAAAACTCTTTCATCAATAGAAAATGTCAAAGTCTTTCCAATTCTAACTCCTCTCGAGATTTCTGGCATCTAGCCAATAATATCTCTAACAACTTTACTTCTTCGTCTTTCCCTCCTTTACTTCATCCAGATGGCTCTACAGCTGTCTCTTCTTTTCTAAAGCTGAACTCTTCGCTCAAACCTTTGCTACCAACTCAACTTTGGATGATTCTGGGCATATTCCTCCTACTCCTCCACCCTCTGACTACTTCATCCCTAAAATTAAAATTCTTTATAAAGACGTTTTCCTGGCCCTCTCTGGCCTTGATTCTCGGAAGGCTTACGGTCCGGATGGAGTCCCTCCTGTTGTTCTCAAAAACTGTGCTTCCGAACTCGCTCACTGCCTGGTCAAACTCTTTCATCTGTGTCTCTCTACTTCTATTTATCCTTCTTGCTGGAAGTTTGCTCACATTCAACCTGTCCCTAAAAAAGGTGACCACTCCAATCCTTCTAACTACCGCCCTATAGCTTTGATTTCCTGCCTTTCTAAAGCCTTTGAGTCTATCCTTAATAGGAAGATAATGAGGCATCTATCAGCTCACAACCTTCTCTCTGATTGCCAGTATGGTTTCCGTAAAGGCAGATCTACTGGTGATCTTCTTACTTTCCTAACTGAATCTTGGTCATCCTCTTTAGGGACTTCGGTGAAACCTTTGCTGTCGGCCTTGACATATCGAAAGCCTTCGATAGAGTCTGGCACAAATCTTTAATTTCTAAACTACCCTCCTACGGATTCTATCCTTCTCTCTGTACCTTCATCTCCAGTTTCCTTTCCGATCGTTCTATTGCTGCTGTAGTAGACGGTCACTGTTCTTCCCTAAAACTATCAACAGTGGTGTTCCACAGGGTTCTGTCCTATCACCCACTCTCTTTCTATTATTCATCAATGATCTCCTAAATCTGACTCAATGCCCTATCCACTCCTATGCTGATGATACCACCCTGCATTATTCAACAGCGTTCAACAGACGCCCAACCCAACAACAATTAAATGACTCAAGGCGAGATGCTATAGGACGCCTAACTTCTGATCTTTCACTTGTTTCTGATTGGGGCAGAGAAAACCTGGTTTTGTTCAATGCCTCAAAAACTCAATTTCTACAACTATCTACTCGACATAACCTTCCAGACAACTATCCTCTCTTCTTCAATAACACTCAACTTCCCTCTCCTCTACATTAAACACACTCGGTCTATCCTTCACTAAAAATCTAAACTGGAAATTTCACATCTCTACTCTTGCTAAATCAGCTTCCAAGAAGTTAGGTGTCCTATGGCGTCTTCGTCCATTTTCTCTCCCTCCCAGCTGCTTGCTCTGTACAAGGGCCTTATCCGCCCGTGTATGGAGTATGGCTCTCATGTCTGGGGGATCCACACACAGCTTTACTAAACAAGGTGGAATCTAAAGCTTTTCGTCTTATCAACTCTTCTCCTCTAACTGACTGTCTTGATTCTTTAAGTCACCGCCGCAATGTTGCATCTTTATCTGTCTTCTACCGCTGTTTTCATGCTGTCTGCTCTTCTGAACTTGCTAACTGCATGCCTTCCCCCTCCTGCGGCCTCGCTGCACAAGACTCTCTACTTCTTCTCATCCCTATTCTGTCCATCTTCCTAATGCAAGAGTTAACCAGTATCTTCACTCCTTCATTCCCTACACTGGTAAACTCTGGAACTCTCTACCTGTGTCTGTATTTCCACCTGCCTATGACTTAAACTCTTTCAAAAGAGGAGTGTCAAGACACCTCTTACGTTAACTGGACCCTCCTTTTAGATTTTTTGTTTTCTCTTTCTACTTTCCTCTTAACAGGGCCTGGCAACCAGCGGGATTTTTTTTTTTTCCAACACTTTGTTTGCCCTTGGCCAGTGCCCTTGTAATGTAAAAAAAAAAAAAAAAAAAAAAAAAAATAATAGTAACATCAACGGCGACAACAACAGCAACAACAACAACAACGACAGCAACAAAAGTAAAGGCGTTTTCAGTAGCGGCGCGGCTGGGGGAAAACGGAGTCAAACGGAGGCAAGTTTTCGCAAACGCGAGCAAACGCCTTTCCAAAGCGTTTGCTCTCGTTTGGCAAACGCTTTTTAGCCAATCAGCGTGGAGCAACCCCATCAACCTCATGGAATGAGATCAAG
The DNA here is from genome assembly GCF_017591435.1 of Portunus trituberculatus. Taxonomy (NCBI): domain Eukaryota; kingdom Metazoa; phylum Arthropoda; class Malacostraca; order Decapoda; family Portunidae; genus Portunus; species Portunus trituberculatus. The sequence continues at coordinate 13,467,172 of NC_059298.1, forward strand.
AAGGAGTTACATTTCGAATAAAACTGAATAGTTAGACGTATGTTAGGCCATAGAGGTGGGTACTGTAGATGTAGATTTACGTTTACATATTGTGCGGCATACTGGAGAGAACCGATATAAAAATACGGCGTGAAATAGATTAAGGAGCTGGTGGTAGCTGGTGACATGTCGCATCTATCCGTCCTTGTTGTGGGTGTTGTCCGATTCCATACTTCTAGTCGTGACTTCGATACAATAATGGAGTTACTTTTCTATTATTAGGTGAAAAATGATAATATTTTTGCAAATCCTTATATCATAAAGTAATGAATGATGGTAAAATAGATTATCTGCTAATTATTGACGTAATTCAACTATATAGGCGTTAGAAAACCGCAGCCATACATCTACAATGGAACACCTTCAAAACAAGCCCGCGTAGATCAAACCACTTCCAGGACTGAAGACCTGTTGTTTTGGATGAGTATTGCGCTGCTCGGCCCTCGGCATATACAAATGATGAAACACTGGTGACCTATAATACTCCCCATCAAGGAATAAATCCCCAAACTCTTCCACTATGCTGCTGTGTTTACGTCTTGACCACAGTGCTGGCTCAGGCGACTGATGTGTACGATAACTTCTCCCAGGGATTGAGATCACAGTGACACGGGCGTCTGGCACCACCGACGTTGACCTCAGCACTGTCCTGTTCAGCGTGAAGTCAAACATGATTGGCCTTGCGGTGACGCTACTGAAAACGCCTCAACAACAATAACGACAACGAGAACGACGACGACAACAACAGTAACAACTACACTATCACCACCAACAACAATACCAACAACAACAACAACACCAACAACAACACTACCACCACCACCACCACCAGAACTACCATCACAACCAGCAACAACACTAACAACAGTAGCAGCAGTAACACACAGTCATTGCCTCGAGTTTCTTTATTTGGAGGCTTTATACACTGGTGGGTGGCGTTTCAAGGTCACGCTGCTGGGACCTTCGTAACAGAGCAAACATCAATATTTGCCACCACCACCCACAGGAGGCTACGCACTTCACCAGGCGCTTACTCCCTCCTGACGGGTGAAGCGTATCCCGCCACGAATTAATTAATGGATGGGTGAATTTTCCAGCCGTCTTCACTGGAGCGCGTATTTAGAAATCCCTTGTTCTTTCAAAAACTATTTTTAAATGTCTCGCAGATGATGTGTGTCCTCTTGAGTCTTTTGTTTTTCTAGTGAATGCTGCAGCTATAGCTAATGAAATATGTAAACGCTTCTTAAAACTTAACTTTTAAATTTTTAAGAGCATTTTAAAACTCCTTCGTTTTCGTTTCAAAAGCCACACAGTTGTCTTCATGGGTATTTCCTCTTTAGTGCTGCAACTATAGTTAAAAACACAAGAAAGCTACTTGTTGTTCATCTTTGCGTCCTTTCCCAGATTTGTTTGAATGATGAAAAAAAATGTAGTGATCCTATTATGACTATATTACTGTCGTGTTTCCAGATACCTTTCATATGTGGCAGTTTCTTTTCCATAACGATCTGAAATGCTACAGCCACAATCAATTCAGTCGTGCTTGGTTTGTGCTCAGTTGTCTGCACCCAGCACTTCCTCATACATTTTCTTGTTAATCTTATCTGGACAGCACATCGCAGTATGGATATTAGTGTTATCAGTCTCTCTCTCTCTCTCTCTCTCTCTCTCTCTCTCTCTCTCTCTCTCTCTCTCTCTCTCTCTCTCTCTCTCTCTCTCTCTCTCTCTCTCTCTCTCTCTCTCTCTCTCTCTCTCTCTCGTTTTTCAAGTTCACGTTCGTAATGATGTTATTGCCACTACTGCTGTCGTCACTGCTGCTGCTGCAGATTATGAGGATGATGATGTTCACGTTGTTGTTGTTGCTGCTGTTCACGTTGTTAATGTTATTACATAACGAGAGAAAGTCACACGAAGATGTTATGCCCACATGTGGCAGACTCTTTATGAAACTGGCCTACTTATTATGTCCACTAGTTATATTCATTCACAATTTTATTTAATCTTCCTTTAAGTTCCTTGACGACTAGGCACTAGCAGTTTGTTTACTGTCTGTTTTATTTATCTATTACCAATTTCTTTGAGAAGCAATTTATTTCTATCTCTTTTCTATCTCACTTTATCAAGCCTGGACCTGTTATTTCTTGCCTATCCTGCATTACTGATATTGAGGATTTGCTTTTGTTGCCGCATGCACCAGTAGTGGTGTTGCTCCCGCCTTGTTATCAATACACAGCATCTAATCTTGCACCTAATTTTTTTCCTACTACTCCCTCTATTGCCACCATTACCATAGCCGTTACTAGTATTATATTCGTATTGCTATTGCAATATTCATTACTAAGGCACAGGACTTACTTTCCCTTCTTTACTGTTTTTACTATTATCGCTACTATTACCACCACTGTCACTGCCGCTGCTGCTACTGATGACGCTGCGACTGCTGTACGATCTCGATCCCCAAGTACACGATTCGCAGACTACCAGACAAGTGTCATTAGTTGAGCAACGCCACTATAGACTTGTAACAATTAGTGAGAATATTGACACGAACGTTTTTGTTTTTGTTGTTCTTATTGTTGTTCATGAAGTCCATATCTATTTTGCTGATGTTCATTGTGTTTGTTGTTTATGGTTCATTTATTTGTTTATGTTGAGGTTTATTGTTGTTGATTTTGTGGTTGTCGTTTGTTGTTCAAATTGCAGATTTAAAGGAAACACGTTTACTTTGAATTCAGTGTTTATTCCAGTGATAACGCAAGATACACATCAGCAGTGTAGGCTGCAGTCAGGCGACGGTGTCCGTGGTGTTGGTAGCGGTGTAACCCATGATCTGCGGTGCGGAGTATGGACATTTCGAGAAGAGCTCCTTGCAGGGGTTGCCATGTTGCCCGTGCCACACAGCCTTGTCGTATCGTCCGTAGTAACTTTTCTCATCACTCTCGTCGCGGCCTCTGTGCAAAATGGAAAATTTTGAAGTACATTCATGTTAGAATTGGGAACCTGAACATTGCTATCATTATTATTTGTGGCGGCAGCGTTACTGTGAAGAAAGATTCGGAAGACATGAGCAAATCTTCATTTAACTTTCATCCTGAATTGTGCGAAATTGTACGATTTTTACTTATTTCCTTATCGATCTATGAATTTATTGATTTTCGTCAAGCTGTTCAGCAGCCGATCTGGTTAGAACATTTTTTAGGATTCTGGTGGTCATTCAGCGCGCTAAAAAAAAAAAAAAAAAAAAAAAATAGAAAAATTAGACAAACTTTTTTTTCGCAACTTCTCCCCTTTGTTCTCCCTTGCTCCTTCCCTCCCTCCCTCTCTTCCTTGCAAGAAGTGAAGGTCCATCAAAATAAATAAAACCGCATCAAAGATCTAGCACCTTGTCAGCGTCTCCTTCTTAAGCTCACCTGTACGGCAGAAGAATGAGGGTCTCGTCTCCTGTCAGGTAGTTGGGATCCTTCTGTGCCAACTCACACACCAGCCGCAGTCCGCACTGGTCCTTGTCCTGTGAGGCGAACTGGGGAGAGAGGAGACACGTGCTATGCTTGTTGCCTCGATTGGCTGGACGCTGTATATCCCTATAAGACCTTCTGGCCTAAATAACATGACAAATGGCTGCGTCATTCAAGTAAATATATAGGATGTAAAATGTGGTTATTGTCATTTGTTAACTCCGTATATCGATAGTTTATCATTGTGTCTAGGAACAAGGAATGCTAATTATTACAACAGAATAATTAGAAAACAACAAATCCTCTGTTATAACTACGTAGAAACTATATACACTTTGTAATAATTGGCTAGAAAGGAATTGTGAAGAAACAATATGAATAGACCTTGCCAAAATCTTCACAAAGACAGAGAACTAAGAGCAACAAAAACTATATTCCGATATTCTATTGCCAATCAAAGCAAAAGACCACAAGGCCTTACCTTCATAAACATGTCTTCAATGACCTCCCTTTCCATCACTTCGTCTAGACTCCTCCGCCGCCTGCCGTAATAGCCGCCTCCGCACCACCCACACCCTCCTCCACACCCCCCACATCCTGAACCGCAGCCGCCGCAGCCGCCATGATGGTAGCCGTGATGGCGTCCCGCTAGATACCCCTTGGTCGATAAAAACAGAAAGAAAAGAATCATTCATGTTTACTTCTAGATTTACAAGTGCGGATTCTATGCTCGTATTTTTAACTTGTTCACACATAACAAGTGTTTCGCACTTCATCGCTCACCCCTATGAAACCCAAAGCCGCCGCTGCAAAGCGACCGCGGCGACAGCAACCGTGTGGGGCCGCGGCTGCCTCGGTGGTGGGCGGCTGCATCATGCCCGCGCCGAGCAGCAGCACCACCATCGCCACGACCCACGCACCTCCCGCTGATGCCACACCTAGCCTCATTTTCTGGCGAGGAGGAAGAGAAAAGAATGACGAGATCGTATTGTTTTCTGCAGTTATGACGGCGCCTTATGACCATGCTGTTGCGGTACTTTATACCTTCCACACTTCACACA
>NC_059298.1:13476726-13479226 GCF_017591435.1 Portunus trituberculatus
GTGGGCATTGTCCCCTTGTTATATCATTACCGTGTTCATGTCCCCCACCTTCGCGTACACGTCCTGAACCTCGGCGTCCTCGATGAAACTAACGATGCTTCTGCGCCGCCTCCTGCCGTAGTTTCCGCCGCACCAGCCACAGTTGCCGCCACAGCCGCCACAGCCACAGGTAGAACATCCATGACGACGATGGTGGTGGTGGTGGTGGTGTTTGCCTACCGCTACACCCTGAGAATATCATCATCATTATCATAAAACAATAATCATAATTTAATCATCATCATAAGATAGTAGTGATAATAGTAGAAGCAACTAGCGATGGAGGTGATGGTAGTGGTTCTATTTTTTCCAGGAAAATTTTAAAGGAAGAAAGGACAAGCAGAAGGGAAATAAAACGCTACACTCTGGCGAACTGAAATATTATTTGGTAAACATTTTGTCATATGTGGAGTCAAGAATTGTTCAGGCCGAAGAAATGGAGGGAGAGATAGACAGACAGACAGACAGACAGACAGACACAGACAGACGGACGGACGGACAGATACAAATGAACAGGCATCCAGACACCCAAACAGTCACTGACTGACTGTGTGGCTGACTGACTGATTGACTGACTGTCCGAGTGATTTATCATCTCCGCAACAAAAGGATCGTATAACGCTATTTTTTTTATTCCTCTAAGCAATCTAATGAAACAAGCGAAAAAGAAATTATATAAAGGAAACAGGTTAGGAAGTTCAGATTTTTAAGGCCAGAAAGAAATGTATCCGTATATTATAAATAAACTCGTCTGACTCTCGCCGGGAATCAAGCTTTCCACTGCTAATGACTCGTTAATCTCATAGGCGGTTTTCCTCGGTCAAAATAGAACTTACGACACTAAAGAGTCTGAACTGCTCGATCAATGATCTTACTGTTCGAAGCGTTTTGAAATTACTCAAAATCTCCACCAATTCATCTAATCAGCTTATCACGAGTCTATCAGAAGTGCTAAGCTCCACCCAATGAAAAAGACTGAAGACATTTTTCCTAACGCCTAGGGGAACAAATTGATGAAGAACATTAACGTGAATTGTAGCTCTTTATATATTTTCTTTCCATATTGTAAAGTGGGGCAAGAAGACAGTATGGGAATCTATTAACGTTAGAGGTGTGAGTTTACCAGTATAAAGGTATGGGTGAGAATTCCAGTTTTAATACCATTTTGTTATACGCACAGAGAATCGAGAAGTCGGTAGAGACATGCTGATAAGTAGCTCTGACTTCATCCCTACTGTTTTATGTCCATTTGTTAATGCTGCACACCAATGAAGTTTTCTAGAGGATCGTGATCATTAATACCTACGTATTTACAGCACCATTTTGTATTATACTAGTATAGCAGAATGAATAGAGACTGAAAGCATATTGATCAGAAAAATCGTACAAAAATTTTTAAATTTAAGAATAGATGTGTAAATGAAAAGAACATCATACGTACCCCAGCGAAGGCAAGACCACCCACGGCCGCGGCAGCAACCAACCCGCAGCACGGGGAAGCGTCCACCAAGGAGTCCCCGACCAGGAGACACGCCCACGCCCCCGCCAGCAAAGCACTCACTCGCATAGTGTCCTGTGAAGCTGTGGATTACATTTTCTTTAATTAATCTAGACTAATTACTTTTCTAGGCTCACAAAACTCTGAAAAATTTCTGACAAAATCCTCACCTGAGTGGAAAGGCAACGAAGGCAGCGGACAAGGTGGAGAGTGCAGTGTGGAGGTGGTGCTGCAGCCATCCACCTTATATACAGATAGGACAAAACCTCGAGCCAAGGACAGCGGTAGTCCAATATTTGCCCGAAGAAACAACCTGTGTTCCTGTGACCTCAATGTAGGAGAGAAATTCCCGGTATCGACAGACAGAGAGAGAGAGAGAGAGAGAGAGAGACGTGTCGACCTCTGGAGTTCTCGGGAAGACTTACGAAGGATTTTTAGACAGAAGGAATCTTTAGCGACCCAGGGACTGCATGTACAAGCATCCCAGGGTCTTATCTTTCACTTTCTTGACAGTTTTCTTGTAGCTTACTATGATTTTCAAGGGTGTTGTCATGATTATAGGTTCTGGCATCTTATCTTTCATATTCTTAACAGTTTTCATTTCACGATTCTAGTGGCTAAGAATTCTGTATCTGGGAACACATGCGTTAAGATGCTCTCGACTACCTTTCTGTTTTTCTTTTTGTAAGGCACAGGAGTTATGAAGCCTGTTTTCAAGATTCGAGTGGCTGAGAATTCTGCGTCTGGAAAAAACATTCTTTAGAATCTTTACCGCAGCTTCATAACCTTTATAACGCATCGCAGATTGAATTATGTATAGTTGGTGATTACTGGCAAGCCGCACCTGTTGTTTGGCTTGGGCGCTATACTGAGCATACCCAGAATTGAAATGACAGTTGCGGTTAATTTATACAATTCTTTTCTCAAAATTGAGGTGTTCGTGCTGGCTAATGAGTAGCATTA
>NC_059298.1:13486726-13494187 GCF_017591435.1 Portunus trituberculatus
GCTGATAGAATTGTGCAGCACGCACACCACCACACCTTGCCGGGCGTCTAGCCTTTCGCCGATGTATCTGGAAGTTGAGCAATGCAGGAATAGTCTGATATGAATACCTGTCCTGATACATGAACAAGAGAGTGAAAAATGTTGCATATAAGGCGAAAAGGTGTGGATATATGCAGAATAGTTCTATAACAAAACATGTGTTGTACATACGGCATCAAACAAGTTTTGCACGTCAACGCTCTGCGCCAGGCCATCGACACTCCTCTTCCTACGGCCATAGTTGCCGCCGCACCATCCGCAGGAATCCCCGCAACCCCCGCACCCACACCCAGGACACCCTGTTGGATGGCCCACATTGTGTCTCCCACCCTGGCCTCCGTTACTACCGCCCAGGCCTCCGTGACTACCGCCTTGGCCTCCGTGGCTACCGCCCAAGCCTCCGTGGCTTCCTATGTTGCTGCTGCCGCGGTTGAACGCCTGACTCTGAGCGTGGCTTTGGGCGTGACTCTGAGCATGACTCTGAGCGCGAGCCTGACTTTGGGCGTGAGCTTGGGCATGGGCTTGGCTCTGGGCGTTGGCTTGGGCTTGGGCATGGGCTTGGCTCTGGGCGTGGGCTTGGCTGTGAGAATGGGCGTGACTCTGGGATTGACTGAAGCTGCTCTGCTGGCTCTGGCTTTGGCTGTGTGAGAACCTCTGAAAATATTCAAAGTCATATTTAACTATTACACACAAATTCAAAATATGCAAACTGAGTGTAGCGTCGTACAAAGATCGCCAGTTCTGCCTTTCGTGAATTTTTGACTGATTATTGGTTATCCACATGGTCTGGTGTTATTCCAGTGATAGATTACACTTGGTTACTGGACATTCAGCCTCTTACATCGATGAAGCATTTTAGATTGACTCAGAACTCGACCATGCCCAAAACAAACCCTTTGGACTTGGAAATCTATTAACACTTTGAAAAGAAAAGAATACTCACCCCCGCCTGTGAGAGCCCTCCGGGCACACCGAATCTCCGATGCTGCTTGCCGGAATGGTCACAGGAATAACAGGGTTCTGCTGCAGCCCATGCGGCCACCAACACCACGCCTGCCACCGCCACCAACAGCTGACGAACCATCTGGAATTTATACATTAAGGCTGTGAATAGAGAGCTAATAGAGGGAAGAAGTCTGTCATCTGAAAGAAATTTTAGATCAGCTTCGAGGATCATAAAAAATTCTGATACTACAAACACTATAACTACACCCAGCATTTCGTTCTCTAATTTGTCTGATTTCAAAAAATTTCTAAGAGAAGAGGATGAAGTGCAACAATCTCAGCTTTCCCATTTGAGCAAGTTCAGATTGTTTTTTGCTTCCCTGCAAACCTGACTCACCTTCGCAGGTTTGAGATGAGGGTTTGAGGCAGAGGCTGGCCTGGCCAAGCCTTATATATACAGGCTCGGATCTTGCTCTTCGAGGAAGAAAAATTACAGATGGTGTCGGTGATTATCCATGCTTGTGTGGACTTCCCCACTTTCTTTTTTCAGCTGCCGACAACAACATAGGAGTGCATATATGGGCTTGGCAGCAGTGTGGTGTCCGGGAACGACTCAACGCTCCGCCACAATAGTGCACAAAATCACGTGCCTTCCTTTAGGTCCCAGTGCCGAAGGAGGAAGAAAAGAGAATTGAGATCAGTGTCACGATGTTGACCTTTGAAAAACCCAACCACAACCGGTTCGTTGAGTGTACGTTGCAGGATCTTTCTTCTCCTCACCTGGAAGAAAAATTTGGTTCTTTAAAAGGTGCATCCTGGCCTCTGTTCCTAATGAATCCCTTTGTGCTGTGACCGTTTGCATGCTTTCTCGGCTCTGTGCTTCAAGCAAATTAAAGGGCGAAATTATTCTGAAAAGCAACGGAAATGTTGTTTTCCTTATTATTATTATTATTATCATCATTATCATTATCGTTATCGTTATCGTTATCGTTATCGTTATTGTTATTGTTATTGTTATTATTATCACTATTGTTATTATCACTACTATTATTATTATTGTTATTATAATAATAATAATTATTATTATTATTATTATCATTATCATTATCATTATCATTATTATTATAATAATAATAATAATCATCATCATCATCACCATCATTACTATTATTGCAATTATTATTATTATTGTTATTGCTATTATTATTATAATTATTATTATTATTTTTATTATTGTTATTGCTACTATTATTATTATTATTATTATTATTATTATTATTATTATTATCATTATCATTATCATTATTATTATTATTATTATTATTATTATTATTATTATTATCATTATCATTATCATAATTATTATTATTATTATTATTACCATTATTATTACTATTATTATTATTATTATTGTTGTTATTAATATTATTATTATTATTATTATTATTATTATTATTATTATTATTATTATTATTATTATTATTATTATTATTATTATTATTATCATCATTATTTTCATTATTATTATTATTATTATTATTATCATCGTTTTTGTTATCACCATTATTATTGTTATTATCATTATTATTATTATTATTATCATTCCTGTTATATTTGAACTTTTTGACAAAGATGCGAGTGTGAACGTCTTCAACGAGATTCACCTTTCCTAGGCTCAGTCGTGAGGCTAATGCTTCTTTCAGTCATGGATTTCTTGCAACATAATTACAAAGTCTTTATCTTCAAACCAGCTGAGATGCTGTCCCTCTCTGTTGAACCTGCAGGACGCTTCAGCTTCATGCGTCATTTGATACAAGTAGGCCATTGTTCAAGAGGGGAGAGCAGAAGGGGCGGTGAAGAAGAGGTGTTTACAGTCACGTCTAAGGAGAAACCAGGATGCAAGAGGTGAATGTTCCACCTCGCTCTCTGTGGCGGTGGTTCTTCCTATCCTTTCCTATCACTGTCCGTCCCTTCCCTTCCCATGCCGTTTCTTCCAGCGCCGCCTCATACCATCCCGCCGGGAACTCCTCTCTTCCTGAGCACGCTTTACGACACTGCGCCCTCTCGCCCTCCTCTTCATGATGCCATTGCAGGGTTAAAGGTCACGGGAAAGTTAATGAGATAATTTTTTAAATGTGTTTACACTAAGGTCAATAAACACTGCCGCTCTCCTTTCATGGTTTCTAATACCGAGATGTGACTTGAGTCCGTCTCTTAAGATTCTGAGTCATATTGTAAACTGAACAGGCTCTAGTGAAACTTATTGCGGTTTTCAAGGATCTTTTCGAGATTGCACCGTTCATTTAACAGGAAATTTCCATCACCATTTGAAAATAGGCAAGGAAAACATGATTGATTATCTCTGTGGTCTGTTGGTAGAACAAAGCGTTCATGACCAAGTGTTCGCGATGCATGGCATTTATTTATGCGCTTGTCTCTTACTGCTAGTGTAGGGAAAAATAAGTATTTATCTCGACGTATCATCTCTTTTTATTGTTTTCTCTTTTTGGCTTATCTTCCATCTCGTAGTACATTAACTCGTATACAACATATGTCTTGTTTTAGTTTTCTTTCATGTGTGTTGAAATATTTGCAAGGGTATCTATTTCTTAGCCAATTTTATTTTTCCATTCTCTCTCTCTCTCTCTCTCTCTCTCTCTCTCTCTCTCTCTCTCTCTCTCTCTCTCTCTCTCTCTCTCTCTCTCTCTCTCTCTCTCTCTCTCTCTCTCTCTCTCTCTCTCTCTCTCTCTCTCTCTCTCTCTCTCTCTCTCTCTCTCTCTCTCTCTCTCTCTCCTCGTCATAGACAGCGACAGTTACAGATCGCTCCCCTGCTTCATAGACACAGCTACAAATCACTCCCCTGTCTCTCATGACTATAGATCTGTCGCCTCCTTTGCATAAACACCAGATGGCACACACTTAACACACCTCCACGCTTTCCTATATGCGTATCTACTGTACATACGTGCTCCCTTCACCGAGCCACATTCTTTTTATTTTTTTTATTTTTCTCTTTGGAATATTTGACACCTACCGAAACAATAACTTACTCCCAGTGAGATCTAATAGCACTAGTTCAGGGGGTGCTGTGAACCTTCCATTAAAGCTAGTTGTGATCTCGTTGAATGTTTCCTTTGTGTCTCACAACTCAAGGGGCAGTCACAGCCTGTCCTTTAAGGACAACTCTCCTTCCTCACACAAAACTACATGCACTTACGACACACACACCCTTCACTCCAAATCAAAATTTAAAAGAAAATGGGACCCAAAATAAATGCCTCGGAGTCCCCCTCTGGGGAGGGACCAAAAATGTCCCCAGGTCGGACACCTCTCCTGTTGAAGACCACAAATGCCTTGACACCTCCCTCAACTTTTTCTACATTAACTTCTGCAACATTCGTGGTCTTAGATCTATTTTTCAATCTGTGGAACACCACCTCTCCTCTACTAAACCTCATCTTCTTTTCCTCACCGAAACACAGCTGTCTGAGGCAACTGACAGTAGCCCTTCTCTGTTCCCTCCTACTTTCTCTATTCTCATTTTCATTCCAAAGCTGGATGTTGCGTCTATGTACGCAACGACTTAACTTGCTCTCGTGCCCACGCTCTTGAGTCTTCCGAATTTTCCACCATCTGGCTACGACTTAACAGTCACTCTCAAACTAAATTCATCTGTGCTGTTTATCTCTCCCTAACTCTTCTGACTATAGTAAATTCTTCGACTACTTAACTTCTAAAGTGGAGCACATTCTGTCCCTCTACCCTTTCGCTGAGATTTCCATTCTTGGAGATTTCAATGTTCACCACCAGCTTTGGCTTTCCTCTCCCTTCACTGACCACCCTGGTGAACTAGCCTTCAACTTTGCTATCCTCCATGACCTAGAGCAACTGGTGCAACACCCTACTCGTATTCCTGACCGTCTTGGAGACACGCCCAACATTCTTGATCTCTTCCTCACCTCTAACCCTTCTGCTTATGCTGTCACCCTTTCATCTCCGTTGGGCTCCTCCGATCACAATCTCATTTCTGTATCTTGTCCTATTTCTCCAATCCCTCCACAGGATCCCCAAAGCGAAGGTGCCTCTGGCGTTTTGCCTCTGCCAGTTGGGGGACCTGAGGAGGTATTATGCTGATTTTCCTGGAATGATTATTGCTTCCGTGTCAGAGACCCATCTCTTTGTGCTGAACGCATAACAGAGGTGTTAGTATCTGGCATGGAGGCGTACATTCCTCATTCTTTTCTCAACCTAAACCTTCTAAACCTTGGTTTAACTCAGCCTGTTCTCGTGCTATACATGATAGAGAGGTTGCCCACAAAAGGTACTTGAGCCTTCCATCTCCTGAATCTCATGCACTTTATATCTCTGCCCGGAATCATGCCAAGTCTGTTCTTCAACTTGCCAAACACTCTTTCATAAATAGAAAATGTCAAAATCTTTCAAACTCAAACTCTCCTCGTGACTTCTGGCATCTAGCCAAAAACATCTCAAATAACTTCACTTCTTCATCTTTCCTCCTTTATTTCATCCTGATGGCACCACTGCCATCTCTTCTGTCTCTAAAGCTGAACTCTTTTCTCAAACCTTTGCTCACAACTCCACCTTGGACGATTCTGGGCTTGTCCTCCTCTCCTCCTCCCTCTGACTATTTCATGTCTACAATCAAAATTCTTCGTAATGATGTTTTCCATGCCCTTGCTGGCCTAAACCCTCGGAAGGCTTATGGACCTGATGGGGTCCCTCCTATTGTTCTCAAAAACTGTGCTTCTGTGCTTGCACCTTGCCTGGCCAAACTCTTCCAACTTTGTCTATCGACTTCTACCTTTCCTTCCTGCTGGAAGTTTGCCTACATTCAGCCTGTTCCTAAAAGGGTGACCGTTCTAACCCCTCAAACTACCGTCCTATAGCTTTAATCTCTTGCTTGTCTAAAGTTTTTGAATCTATCCTGAATAGGAAGATTCTCAAACATCTGTCACTTCACAATCTTCTGTCTGATCGCCAGTATGGCTTCCGTCAAGGTCGCTCTACTGGTGATCTTCTGGCTTTCCTTACTGAGTCTTGGTCATCCTCTTTTAGAGATTTCCGTGAAACTTTTGCTGTTGCGTTAGACATATCAAAAGCTTTTGATAGAGTCTGGCATAAAGCTTTGATTTCAAAACTGCCCTCCTACGGCTTCTATCCTTCTCTCTCTGCAACTTTATCTCAAGTTTCCTTTCCGACCGCTCTATTGCTGCTGTGGTAGACGGCCACTGTTCTTCTCCTAAACCTATTAATAGTGGTGTTCCTCAGGGTTCTGTCCTGTCACCACTCTCTTTCTATTATTCATTAATGACCTTCTTAACCAAACTTCTTGCCCTATCCACTCCTACGCTGATGATACCACCCTACATCTTTCCACGTCTTTTCAGACACGACCAACCCTTCAGGAAGTCAACAGATCACGCAGGGACGCCACAGAACGCCTGACTTCCGATCTTTCTAAGATTTTCGATTGGGATAGAGAAAATCTGGTAGTTTTCAATGGCTCAAAAACTCAATTCCTCCATCTATCAACTCGACACAACCTTCCAGACAACTATCCCGTCTTCAATGACACTCAACTGTCTCCCTCTTCCACAATGAATATCCTCGGTCTGTCCTTTGCTCACAATCTTAACTGGAAACTTCACATCTCATCTCTTGCTAAAACAGCTTCTATGAAGTTAGATGTTCTGAGGCGTCTCCGCCAGTTTTCTCGCCCTCCAACTGCTTACTCTGTATAAGGGCCTTATCCGTCCCTGTATGGAGTACTCTTCGCATGTTTGGGGGTTCCAGTCACACAGTTTTACTAGATAGGGTGGAATCAAAGCTCTTCGTCTCATCAACTCCCTCCTCTGACTAACTGTCTTCAGCCTCTTTCTCACCGCCGAAATGTTGCATCTCTTTCTATCTTTTATCGCTATTTTCATACTAACTGCTCTACTGATCTTGCTAACTGCATGCCTCTCCTCCTCCTGCGGCCTCACTGCACAAGGCTTTCTTCTTCCTCTTATCCCTATTGTGTCCAACTCTCTAACGCAAGAGTTAACCAGTACGCTCAGTCATTTATCCCTTTCGCTGGTAAACTCTGGAACTCCCTCCCTGCATCTGTATTTCCGACTTCCTACAACTTGTCTTCTTTTAAGAGGGAGGTATCGAGGCATTTGCTCCCCAATTTTAGCTGACGCTTTACCACTCTTTAGAGAGCCAGCACTCAAGTAGGCCTTTTTTTAATATTTTCTGTTTTTGCCCTTGGCTAGCTCTCTCCCCTACATAACAAAAAAAAAAAAAAACTTAACCTTCTGACGTTGCATTACCACCCAGGATAAACAGATAAACCTTGTTACCACTACTTAGACCGTAATATCTTTAAGAACTGGATACGGAGGCGCTCGTTTGTTTTGATATGTCAGTTTTTTTTAGTCAGTCATTCATCATTCTCTTTTTTTTTTGTCATAA
>NC_059298.1:13494687-13497187 GCF_017591435.1 Portunus trituberculatus
TTTTTAATTTGTTTTAATTAAAGAGGTTATCTATTGTTCCTTCCTTCCAGAACATTTGCAATGCTTCAACAACGATCGTTCAGTCACTAAGGCAACCTTCTTTTTTCTCCTCCCTCTCTTTTTCCCCTTTCTTCCTCCCTTTTCTTTCTTTTTTTTTTTTCTTCTCTTCTCCTTTTCTTTCCCTTTTTTTTCCTTTTTTTTTCTCCTTTATTTTCCTTTTTCTTTTCTTTTCTTCTTCTCTCTTTTCTTTTCTTTTCTTTTCTTCTTCTTTTTTTTTTCTCTTCTCCTCTCTCTCCCCTTCTCTCCCTCTTTTCTCTTTTCCCCCTCCCCTCCCCCTTCTCCCTCCTCTCTTCTCTCTTCTTCTCTCTCTTCTTCCCCCCCTCCTCCCTCTCTCTCTCTCTCTCTCTCTCTCTCTCTCTCTCTCTCTCTCTCTCTCTCTCTCTCTCTCTCTCTCTCTCTCTCTCTCTCTCTAATTCATTACTCGAAAACTAATGAGCAAGCAGTTAAATTTTAGGCAGGGCAAAAATGTATAATACGATGAATAAGATTTCGTAAAGCTTCGTTGAGTAGTGATGGAGCAGTGGGATTGACTGGGAGGAGGGGCGTGGGTTAGCTGTTTCATTGTTCTTCACCACGCACCCTTCCTGCAGTTTTGCAATATTCATGTAGTCTCTCTCCCAGGAGGATTAATTTCAAAATGACGAGAATATTTTTTTGTTATGGAAATAGGAAGTATTAGGTCTCTATTTTAAGCATAGGGATTAGCTACTTGGTCACAAATAATTGCTATGTAGCTGATTAGTGTATAGCAAAATAAAATGCCACATCTCAAAACCTTGAAGAGCGAGTTACGTCTGAGTACACTAATATGATACATGAATTTGCAATACTTTAAATCTCACTTAAAATCAGTCTTCTATGTCATGCATGTTCCCCATTATTCCCAACTACTTTTGGAAAAATCCATACATCCCGGCATACACCACGCACTCACTCAGGTTGTCTACCACTGAGCTACGTGAAATACTCTCCTGCTGAGAAATGCTTCTAAGAGTCTTGACATTACTGAGTTACTGCCCTGAATTGTTTGCTGGAACATTAAGGCAGTACCGCTTACTGTTCGCTAGGATTTTGCCTTCATACACGCGTATATTCTTAACTCAGACCACCGTGTTTTGACAAAAGGATTGAGTGAAAAGCAAGATTCATCACAATGTATTTATTCACTGTAAAAATTACTTGAAAATTAAACTTTGCCGGAGGTAGAATTTTGTTACGCTAAGATGTTATCATCACAAGAGCTTGTCGAGTAGTACATGGCAAATCTGAGGAATAACAACTGAGATTATTCATCAATCTTCGCTGGGCGAAGCAGCGACCTCCTTGCGGTACTCATCCATGATCTGGCTAGCGGTGAAGGCGCACTGCGGGTGCTCGGCACACTGGTGACCCTCCTGCCCGTGCCACGCCGCCTCGTCGTATTGACCGTAAGCAGTACCGTCGCTTTCCCAGCGCCCCTGGAACAGAATCATAATTGTTTTAGAATCACGCACACTCATGAATAAGGCTCTGATATTAAGAGAGCAAGGAAGGTTCTGTTGTCCTGATGCGCCACCAGCAAGGCCTCACCTGTAAGGCAGGAGAATCTGCACCTCGTCCTCAGCCAAGTTTCGCGGGTCTTCTTGCGCCAGCTCGCACACCAGACGCAGCCCACACTGGTCCTTGTCCTCCGATGAAATCTACGAAAGTGAAGAACAGATCGAATTATCTAAGCCACTGATCTAAAGCTGCTGATAGAATTGTGCAGCACGCACACCACCACACCTTGCCGGGCGTCTAGCCTTTCGCCGATGTATCTGGAAGTTGAGCAATGCAGGAATAGTCTGATATGAATACCTGTCCTGATACATGAACAAGAGAGTGAAAAATGTTGCATATAAGGCGAAAAGGTGTGGATATATGCAGAATAGTTCTATAACAAAACATGTGTTGTACATACGGCATCAAACAAGTTTTGCACGTCAACGCTCTGCGCCAGGCCATCGACACTCCTCTTCCTACGGCCATAGTTGCCGCCGCACCATCCGCAGGAATCCCCGCAACCCCCGCACCCACACCCAGGACACCCTGTTGGATGGCCCACATTGTGTCTCCCACCCTGGCCTCCGTTACTACCGCCCAGGCCTCCGTGACTACCGCCTTGGCCTCCGTGGCTACCGCCCAAGCCTCCGTGGCTTCCTATGTTGCTGCTGCCGCGGTTGAACGCCTGACTCTGAGCGTGGCTTTGGGCGTGACTCTGAGCATGACTCTGAGCGCGAGCCTGACTTTGGGCGTGAGCTTGGGCATGGGCTTGGCTCTGGGCGTTGGCTTGGGCTTGGGCATGGGCTTGGCTCTGGGCGTGGGCTTGGCTGTGAGAATGGGCGTGACTCTGGGATTGACTGAAGCTGCTCTGCTGGCTCTGGCTTTGGCTGTGTGAGAACCTCTGAAAATATTCAAAGTC
>NC_059298.1:13502187-13552187 GCF_017591435.1 Portunus trituberculatus
GCCAAACTCTTCCAACTTTGTCTATCGACTTCTACCTTTCCTTCCTGCTGGAAGTTCGCCTACATTCAGCCTGTTCCTAAAAAGGGTGACCGTTCTAACCCTCAAACTACCGTCCTATAGCTTTAATCTCTTGCTTGTCTAAAGTTTTTGAATCTATCCTGAATAGGAAGATTCTCAAACATCTGTCACTTCACAATCTTCTGTCTGATCGCCAGTATGGCTTCCGTCAAGGTCGCTCTACTGGTGATCTTCTGGCTTTCCTTACTGAGTCTTGGTCATCCTCTTTAGAGATTTCGGTGAAACTTTTGCTGTAGCGTTAGACATATCAAAAGCTTTTGATAGAGTCTGGCATAAAGCTTTGATTTCAAAACTGCCCTCCTACGGCTTCTATCCTTCTCTCTGCAACTTTATCTCAAGTTTCCTTTCCGACCGCTCTATTGCTGCTGTGGTAGACGGCCACTGTTCTTCTCCTAAACCTATTAATAGTGGTGTTCCTCAGGGTTCTGTCCTGTCACCCACTCTCTTTCTATTATTCATTAATGACCTTCTTAACCAAACTTCTTGCCCTATCCACTCCTACGCTGATGATACCACCCTACATCTTTCCACGTTCTTTCAGAGACGACCAACCCTTCAGGAAGTCAACAGATCACGCAGGGACGCCACAGAACGCCTGACTTCCGATCTTTCTAAGATTTCCGATTGGGGCAGAGAAAATCTAGTAGTTTTCAATGCCTCAAAACTCAATTCCTCCATCTATCAACTCGACACAACCTTCCAGACAACTATCCCTCTTCTTCAATGACACTCAACTGTCTCCTCTTCCACAATGAATATCCTCGGTCTGTCCTTTGCTCATAATCTTAACTGGAAACTTCACATCTCATCTCTTGCTAAAACAGCTTCTATGAAGTTAGGTGTTCTGAGGCGTCTCCGCCAGTTTTTCTCGCCCTCCAACTGCTTACTCTGTATAAGGGCCTTATCCGTCCCTGTATGGAGTACTCTTCGCATGTTTGGGGGGGTTCCAGTCACACAGTTTTGCTTGATAGGGTGGAATCGAAAGCTCTTCGTCTCATCAACTCCCTCCTCTGACTAACTGTCTTCAGCCTCTTTCTCACCGCCGAAATGTTGCATCTCTTTCTATCTTTTATCGCTATTTTCATGGTAACTGTTCTACTGATCTTGCTAACTGCATGCCTCCCTCCTCCTGCGGCCACGCTGCACAAGGCTTTCTTCTTCCTCTCATCCCTATTCTGTCCAACTCTAATGCAAGAGTTAACCAGTACGCTCAATCATTCATCCCTTTCACTGGTAAACTCTGGAACTCCCTCCCTGCATCTGTATTTCCGACTTCCTACAACTTGTCTTCTTTTAAGAGGGAGGTATCGAGGCATTTGCTCCCCAATTTTAGCTGACGCTTTACCACTCTTTAGAGAGCCAGCACTCAAGTAGGCCTTTTTTTAATATTTTCTGTTTTTGCCCTTGGCTAGCTCTCTCCCCTACATAACAAAAAAAAAAAAAAAAAAAACTTAACCTTCTGACGTTGCATTACCACCCAGGATAAACAGATAAACCTTGTTACCACTACTTAGACCGTAATATCTTTAAGAACTGGATACGGAGGCGCTCGTTTGTTTTGATATGTCAGTTTTTTTTAGTCAGTCATTCATCATTCTCTTTTTTTTTTGTCATAATCACCACTGGCTAGTTAAATGAACTCAACAATCAATTATCCTCAGCACTCTTTCATTTTAGCTTTGAGCTTTGAGGTTTTTCGAATCTGTAATGAATCTCACCGACACATCTTTGCCTCTCTCTGCCACTCCTCACTTCTCCATCACACTCAACACAACAAATCAGTTTTGTAACACCACATTATCTGTTTTGTTCTTTTATTTTACTCATTGTAGTTGTCGTTTGCCTTTTGTGTGTGTGTTTGTTTGTTTTTTTACTGATCTACATAATGTTGCGCTTTTATGCCATAACATTTTTTTTTCTTTATTTAGAGTATCTGGTGTGTGTAAGGAAACATGAAGGGTGAAGGATTTTTTATATAGTGAATTAAGTCAACACATATTTGTTTGTTCTCTTTAATTTTTTTCTTCGCTCGCTCACACACACA
Organism: Portunus trituberculatus; assembly: GCF_017591435.1. Taxonomy (NCBI): domain Eukaryota; kingdom Metazoa; phylum Arthropoda; class Malacostraca; order Decapoda; family Portunidae; genus Portunus; species Portunus trituberculatus. The sequence continues at coordinate 13,504,310 of NC_059298.1, forward strand.
CACACACACACACACACACACACACACACACACACACACACACAAGGTCAGTTGTACCGTCATGAGGTGTTGAAATGTTAGTCTGTCCACCTGCAGGCAAACATCAAGGATTCTCGTGTTCCTGGCTAGTAGTACATGTGTTTGTTTCTTCTGACTTAAGGATGGTCGCTCTCCCAACGCGGAAAAAAAAAGTATTAAGGAGAGTTGTATTCATATCTTGGTGGTGGTGGTGGTGGTGGTGGTAATGGTGGTGTGGGTGGTGAAGATGTCGTTCTTGCTGCTGCTGCTGCTGCTGTTTGTTCAGTATGGATATGCGGTTTCGAGAAAAAAACTCGGTATCAATATTGCCGGTATTCTGAAACGTACCGAAGTGGTTCGGTTTGATACCAGTATTTCTTTTAAATACCGGTAATGCCGGTATTTTTTTTTTTTTTTTTTGTCGAAAAAGTTTCCTTTATCTAACATTTTCGGACAGAATGTAAACAGAATCACACAAGTTAGTTTTAGGTGACTTTTAAAGGTGTGTCAGTGGTCTTATCCATGTAGTGACATCAGAGAGAGAGAGAGAGAGAGAGAGAGAGAGAGAGAGACAGACAGACAGAAATAATGGAAATATTCCGTTAGGCGCCGCGACAGATTAGGTCATATAGCACCACTAAGGTTAACGGTTAGTTATGAATACTTCGTTTGTATTCAGTACAATTTTATTGGTTTATTTATTAATTTATTTATTCATTTAGCTAACTCAACAAAATACCAAAGCAGTTGTGAGTAGGGATGTGCGGTATCGACAAAAAAGTCGGTATCGATATTACAGGTACTATTCTGTAACGTACAGATACGGTTCGGTTTGATACGAAAAATATAATACGATATGCTGGTATTTTCCCGAAAATATTGGTAATACCGGTATCTTTTTTTTTTCTTTGAATAAGTTTCCTTTAACATTTTCGGACAGTATGTTAATACAATCATACAAGGTAGTTTAAAGGTGCGTCAGTGACTTTTAAAGGAGAGAGAGAGAGAGAGATCCTTGTGAGAGAGAGAGAGAGAGAGAGAGAGAGAGAGAGAGAGAGAGAGAGAGAGAGAGAGAGAGAGAGAGAGAGAGAGAGAGAGAGAGAGAGAGAGAGAGAGAGAGAGAGAGAGAGAGAGAGAGAGAGAGAGAGAGAGAGAGAGAGAGAGAGAGAGAGAGAGAGAGAGAGAGAGAGAGAGAGAGAGAGAGAGAGAGAGAGAGAGAGAGAGAGAGAGAGAGAGAGAGAGAGAGAGAGAGAGAGAGAGAGAGAGAGAGAGAGAGAGAGAGAGAGAGAGAGAGAGAGAGAGAGAGAGAGAGAGAGAGAGAGAGAGAGAGAGAGAGAGAGAGAGAGAGAGAGAGAGAGAGAGAGAGAGAGAGAGAGAGAGAGAGAGAGAGAGAGAGAGAGAGAGAGAGAGAGAGAGAGAGAGAGAGAGAGAGAGAGAGAGAGAGAGAGAGAGAGAGAGAGAGAGAGAGAGAGAGAGAGAGAGAGAGAGAGAGAGAGAGAGAGAGAGAGAGAGAGAGAGAGAGAGAGAGAGAGAGAGAGAGAGAGAGAGAGAGAGAGAGAGAGAGAGAGAGAGAGAGAGAGAGAGAGAGAGAGAGAGAGAGAGAGAGAGAGAGAGAGAGAGAGAGAGAGAGAGAGAGAGAGAGAGAGAGAGAGAGAGAGAGAGAGAGAGAGAGAGAGAGAGAGAGAGAGAGAGAGAGAGAGAGAGAGAGAGAGAGAGAGAGAGAGAGAGAGAGAGAGAGAGAGAGAGAGAGAGAGAGAGAGAGAGAGAGAGAGAGAGAGAGAGAGAGAGAGAGAGAGAGAGAGAGAGAGAGAGAGAGAGAGAGAGAGAGAGAGAGAGAGAGAGAGAGAGAGAGAGAGAGAGAGAGAGAGAGAGAGAGAGAGAGAGAGAGAGAGAGAGAGAGAGAGAGAGAGAGAGAGAGAGAGAGAGAGAGAGAGAGAGAGAGAGAGAGAGAGAGAGAGAGAGAGAGAGAGAGAGAGAGAGAGAGAGAGAGAGAGAGAGAGAGAGAGAGAGAGAGAGAGAGAGAGAGAGAGAGAGAGAGAGAGAGAGAGAGAGAGAGAGAGAGAGAGAGAGAGAGAGAGAGAGAGAGAGAGAGAGAGAGAGAGAGAGAGAGAGAGAGAGAGAGAGAGAGAGAGAGAGAGAGAGAGAGAGAGAGAGAGAGAGAGAGAGAGAGAGAGAGGTTATAATTGGTGGGGTTGAGTGATGGTGTCTTGAAATGTGAACTTGTTATTGTAGCCTTTTCATTTACTTCCTTATTTATTGGTTTGTTTGTTTGTTCATTAATTCACAAGTTAGTGTTTGTCCAACCGCTCATTCACTTATTTATACAATTTTCAATCAATTAAATATTAGATTGATGTGTTAGCTTGTTCATATCTCTCTAGTCAGATAATTTTCTTATAATTATGTTTTTTCCCCACAAAGTATAAGTATTGTTCTGTTCACATCGTTATTTATTTATTCTATCTACTTATTTATTTTTTATCTTGTTCTCTCTTATCACGGGTCGAGAATTCAAAAGTGCAAGACATCTTGATTGATTAATTGATAATTTTTAAGGCCGTTTCACACCGGGAGACGATCGAGGCGCACGACACGAATACTTACTATAGGTATGTTCACACCAGGCGCGTTGCTAGGTGAGACATTCCCTGCGGTGGAGGCTAGCTGACTTAACAGTTCCTTCTGCAGCGAAGAAACACAGTAGTACTCTATGGCCCCCTGACGTGGAGGAGGAGGAGGAGGTGGAGGAATAGGAGTTATTAGTGTTGTCTTTAGCCTTGAATGATAAGAGGAAAAAGATTTGGGTATATGAAACAAATATGAATTTAATAAGACTGGAATGTGGTAAATATCATCTTATTCAAGACCCAGAAATGGATGAGGGAAATTTGGACAGTATTTCAGACTAACTCCAGCTCAGTTCTCTGAAGTCATATATATATATATATATATATATATATATATATATATATATATATATATATATATATATATATATATATATATATATATATATATATATATATATATATATATATATATATTATCATTATTATTATTATTTTTGTTATTTTTATCGTTAGCATTTTCATTGTTAACATTATTATCATTACTATTATTGATATTATTATTATTATTATTATCATTATTATCATTATTATTATTTATTATTATTATTATTATTATTATTATTATTATTATTATTATTATTATTATTGTGAGGACATGACGCGTAGCTACGGTACATAGTATATCCAGTTGTCACGTTGCTGAAATGTCAAGACACGTAATCCTTTAACCAGCCAAACCAACGTATCCACATTTTCCTGCATTTTATGAAGCATGTATGCCTACAGGCATGACGCGTAAATAATGCTGCCAATGCTCATAATACTGAAATGAGGAAGTGATAGTTTGAACAGCTTGTTTCAGCGAGGCGGGGATGGCACCTGCCACCTGGGTCCTGTGACCAGTTTTATTAACACAGACACACACCTAATTATTCCTCAAACAATTACATTGTTTTCTTTTATTTAAGGTATCAATATCATGTTGCAGCAACTTTAGTCTTTGAACCTCCTCCGATTTATAAATATCTATGATATAGTTTTTTATATATAAAGATGCATCCTTTGACTAATGGGAGGGAACATAATTGTCGTTTACTCATATATATATATATATATATATATATATATATATATATATATATATATATATATATATATATATATATATATATATATAATTTTTTTTTTTCTCCATGCATCTTCCCTTGCACGTTCAATTCTATAAAACTAACCTACAAATAAGAAGACCGAATATTTTACTGACCTTGGCATATACCTCCGTTATTTTGGCACCTTCCAGGAAGCCCTCCAGACTCCTACGACGCCCCCTGCCATAGTAACCGCCACACCAGCCACAGGACACCCTGCGACTGCTGCAGTCACAGTCCACACATCAGCCTCCCGAGTTTTGGTGATGTGATGGTTGTGTCTCCCGGCCAGGTATCCCTAACAAGGTATGACAGTTTCAATCACGGTATTTTTCATGGATCTCTATTACTCCTATGACTCCGTATTTGAATATCGCACTGATCAGAGCAAACAAGAGCTTTTTTCCCTAGTCGTCAATATCAGTTGAGGCATTTCTTTAGTCCCTTTCGCAAAAAAGAAAAATCTATGCCTTTGTAGATAGTTTTGGAGGTGACTTTAATTGTTCACTTGATATATTGAGGTTGTAAATCAAGGTATAGCACCAGTCTCGCATTTGTTTATTATTTATTCCGAGAGGAGAAAAGGATAAAAAGATGAGCGTGAAATACGTTAAGTGCAATAGGTTGTCATTGCCAAGGTGAGCGAAGGGCAGCAGACAACAGACAATAACCCCGACAACGGCCAGAGCTGCCATACGTGATTTTGCCCATGGTGGTGGTGGCGGTGGTGGTGGTGGTGGTGGTGGAAGGCTTCGGAATGCACCACTACCGTCGCCACTAGCACCACATAGCACAACTACTTCTGGAATATCATTATTTTGATGAAAATGCCTGAACTGCAAGAAATTATATATATATATATATATATATATATATATATATATATATATATATATATATATATATATATATATATATATATATATATATATATATATATATATATATATATATATATATATATATATATATATATATATATATATATATATATATATATATATATATATATATATATATATATATATATATATATATATATATATATATATATATATATATATATATATATATATATATATATATATATATATATATATATATATATATGAGCTGATATGACAAACAGGACACTGACCACTCCACTGTACGTACCATGAAGCGGCTTGCGGCACCGAGAACCCAGCAAACGCCAAACAGTGACTCGCGACTCCTCGCACTAAAGTCAATAAACTATAAGATTTATTTGGTTTCGTCTTGGTGTACTTCCGTGTGGAGCATTCATCAGACTCATTTCAGAACATTTCGGAACATTCAACTTTATTTCTGGCTAACCGTAATTCCAAGTTCAGGGTCATGTCCACTGAGGCGCCACAAGGGAGTCAGTCACTCGTACCCGGATGAGAAAAAAAAAAAAGACTGACCTGGGAATCCCACATTCGTATTCCGACGCGGTCCATTGTTGAAGCGGACTTATTGTACCAAGGTAAATTCCTTGTACTGTACCTACGTGCGGACAAGACAGGAGGTGGGCATCCCCACGAATGAAGTACATTACCCGCCTCGCGTAACGACAATTGTATAACATTTACCGTTCTGTTGGTTTCCATCTTTTCGTATGTTTATTTTTTTTACATGAAGCGTCGCCAATCAAAGGATAAAGTAAAGAACAAAACTCGTCCAGTTGAGAAGATTAAATGAAAAATTAATTAATAAAATGCAATTCAATACTCCTGAAATTCTTGCGCAACTGTTAGTCTCAAATATTTTACCTCTCACTAAAAGATTCGCCCTTATGCCATAATATCTTTGTCATCCTGCATGCTAACAAGAAGCTTCGGTTCATCGCTATCATTTATTCTTTTCATCCTGCTTTTCCTCCACGGTAGTCATCACGGTGCAGGGCGACACAACACGTACGTAGGTAGCGTAATAATCCCAAGCCTGAACAAAACATCCACTTTCTCTCTCTCTCTCTCTCTCTCTCTGAACACAACACACGAGGACATCAACACACCATTTGTATTTTTTTTTTCTAACACAAATTTGACCTAAGCTTGTATTGATATATATCATTTCAAATTTTGTTTATTTGTATTTAGTTTTTTTTTTTTTTTTTTTTAGTACTATCGGCACCGAGATCTAGACAATACATATATGAGTTACGTATACTCCAACACGAAAATGTCACATCATTGGCACAGTTGACTGAACCACTGCTGTGCAATATTCGTTTCAGTTGTCGTTATGTAATGTACTAGTAGATCTAAAGAGCACAGCTAGTTATCATTGCGCGGTATTTAATTAGTAAAAGCCATTTTATGGATTACACTTTATTTACATATCCAGATATCATATAATATATACACAGCAATAATATTTATTATGGAAAATAAAGAGTTGTTACTGCAAACAAAACTGAATGCAGTATATAATCAAATATATAATTATTTCAAATATTTTACTCTGACACATAATGCAGTTGTTGTCAAAACTGCTGATACACAACAATTGAGTTGCCTGAACTAAACAGCCACGTGAAGCCACAAGGAACAACAGATACCAGAAAAATACACAAGGTTGCATTCTTTACTCACTAGTGTACTGTGTAATGTTTTGGTGCCAATCAAGAGACCAAAACTAACATTTTTCAACCTACTGGAATTGGACCCCAAAACTTAAACAATGTGAAAACTAAAGTATATAGGTAGTGACTAAGATAACTGCAAAAATATCCAATTGATAAAAGTTTGAGTAATGCATAATGTAAAATACATGGACAGAAGACAGAACATTATCAAAGGAAATACATAATTATTTGATGAAGATGCCACCATACTTTCATTAAGTGAGGAAGATCTGAACATTTCATATCACTTCTCCCATAAGCTTCCTAGTTAACAATTTACTCAGACAACATCTCTCATTCTCAGGCTTCTGAGAACCAATTGTAGTTTCCTCTGTACAAAGGATGTACAAGGAAACAGGAGAATCAAGACTATTAAAAATATTTTGCATTTTTCAAGAAAAATCTTGCTAATACCTTCTTGGAACATACAGCTTCATCACTGACTTACCTAACTATCACAGTATATACATAAATCCTTGGTTATGAATGTAGAAATAAAAGGATAAAGGAGGGGTATATTACACTATATACAGACGTGTTGTCCTGACTTGGCCGGGAATGAGGCACACTTGCAAATTTTGACTGGGTTTGGAACAATGGCAGCATGATGTGCAATAACAACCATAATGACAGTGATGTATGGCCAGACCCAGATGCAAAGGGAGACAAAATTCCATGCAGCCTCACATCATCAAAAACCTTCTGTGCATCACCATTTATATGTTCCAACTGTATAGCTTAGTGTTTAGAAATGCACTTAACTAGCAATAAAACAGACCACTGGATACTAATGATTCAAGGCTACCACAATGCAATCATTTGCGTAAATATCAAGACCAGAACCAGTGAAAAATACCAAACCAGTGGTCAGCAGTGCTCCTCTATCTTTCTGTGCCACAATTGTAATATTCAAGTTGCTCAATGCCTTATTAACTATATCACTTGTGGAATACAAATCTTAAGTACATTTTGTGAAAATTTCAATAAACACAACTATAGCTGAGAATACATGTTTTGCATTGGCTGCTCATAGCTACCAGCATCACCAAATGGGTGAATATTGTTCAATATTTTGCAAAGTGCAGCTGCAGCCAATATAAGTGCTGAGTGATCTTTCTGAGACATTCATTCAAATAACATAAGGTACTCCACAGAAAGCTGATGCCCCTTTAAATCTGAGCAACAGATATCAAACATTCCCTGCTCATGGTTTGGGTTATAAAAGGTAACAAATTTGTGAAATGAGAATTGAAAACACTGGATGACAACATTTTCCACTCTGTTTAAGCTCATAAGTAAATTATGAAACTTGAAAAAATCCACTGAATTATCCAACACCTTTAAATAATGTCATAATGTCAAAGGGATGTAAATGTTAGCACTGCTTTCTCAGCATGATGGGCTCAACCTAGCCATTAAACTTTACAGAGTAGTGTCAGTCATTAATCAAAATAAGAAAAGCCTTCTTTGCTTTCTAGACATAAACACTTCCCTTGCTTGCTCATTGTGAACATACAAGAGATTCACTTCGTTTCAAGAACTTGACAAAGAAAAATCTTGGGCGTTTTAACAAATACTAGTACATATATCATTCCATGCCAATATTACAGCAAATTTCCAGCTAACCAGCATCCACAAACTTTACATCTTGGTTATATATTCAAGGCATATATATATATATATATATATATATATATATATATATATATATATATATATATATATATATATATATATACACAAAGAAATTAATGCAATCAATGAATAAACTGTTCTAACTAATAGTAGAAATAAATACATCACAGGTACACCACTTAGTGTATTCAGCCTCATTTATGTCCTTCAACAACAGTCTTAGAGCCAGCAGTGTGATTATCCATTTTATGTCAAGCTCTGTATCTTACAATCCTTATAAGAGTAAGCATGTTTTCACCACCATCAGCACAAGTTGAAGATATGTTATAGACTGAAGAAAGATGATTGGAGACATACATTAATTCAAGGAGAATAATATAATGTTGTATCAAATACTCTTAATGTATTCAAAGCTGAAGGTGTAAAGCTTAAAAGTTCTTAGTTGATAGTGAAAATCAGTAAACTTTACCACGAAATGGATACAGTTTCTGCTATAATAGTCTGAAGGAGCCATACACACCTAATGACATTTTCTTTTTTTTTTTTTCAAATCCTCAAGTGAAAATCAGTAAACTTTACCACGAAATGGATACAGTTTCTATTACAATAGTCTGAAGGAGCCATACACACCCAATGACATTTTTTTTTCTTTTTTTCAAATCCTCATTTGAAAAGAGAATATTCCAGGACATATATTGTGAGAGCATATCTTAACTGACCCTTGATATTGTGAGATGCTATCTTGAACAGTTGAAATACTTGGGGTTTACATGTTTACATCATGCAAGTTTAGCTCTTTTAAGTTTCATTATTTTTGTGCCTTTTCCTTACAGATTTCAATGATTCTCTTGTATCATAAGCAGGAAAAGCCGTTTAACCACCTGCTGCTTTTATAGTTTTCTTCAGTTAATATCCATTGTTCATGCAAGTCCTTCCTAAGCTTGAACTTCACATTGTCCCACAAAGTACACTGGATATACCAATTGCAGGTAAAACACAACTGACCTATTCACTTATGAATCTGCATTTACAAATAAATGTTTATCTCAGACATTGAAAATTTATCAAGACTAAATCATAATCTAAGAGTAAGCCTACTTTCTGAATTATTACCTTATAAATAATTTTCATGATCACAATTATACTTAAAAAGTAACATTAAAAAAAATCAAGTAGGTACTGCTGAAAATGGGAGGAGACTTCACTGGCTCTTCAACATCACCTTTAAAGGCTTGTTACCGGAGGACTTCACAATAGGAGACTTTGTTTAAGAGCAAAAATTCTAAAGATGATCTCCCAAAAAACAAAAGAAACATGTATAGTATATTATTTGACTCACAAATTTAACAAATGCAAATGAAAACTCTTAAACCTATTGTTTTTTATGAAATTTGATGGTAAAGTAAACTTGTGTTGCTATGTAACAAAGAGGACAGCAGGTCAAAAGTAATAATTGACAAAATAAGTTATGTGAGTGCAGTCTGCTATTGTTTCAGGATATCCAAGATTAACCTGACTACCACTCACTCTGCTGGGAAATCCAGATTGCCAGCATACTGTATCAGGTGCCAGTCAGCATGGAATTTACAAAAATTTTAATAACCTGCAAATGGCTAAGAACTCCACAAATTTGGACAATTTTTTTTTTCTTTAAAATATCCAAATATAAACAAAGGTTCATTTAGTGTCTTAATAAAGCAGAAAGAATGTATCCCTTACATATATCAAGAAACAAGACACACATTTTGATTATGAAGTAATAACCTCAACAAAACATTTTGTATTCCTTCTATACAAGAAGTGTCATATGAAGTAATAATTTCAACAAAATACTTTGTATCTCTACTATACAACAACTGTGGTAAAGTCTACACACACACACACACACACACACACACACACACACACACACACACACACACACACACACACACACACACACTAACATCAAAGCAATATTAACAAGGTTTACTGCAAAAGGAAATGTGTGCATAAAATCGCATAAACATACGAGAAAGTGATTTGTAATGCTGATAGTTACTGAAATGTGATAGTGATGATGCACTTGTGCACTCTAAACCCACATGCAATATGCTGGGAAAAGAAACGTTCACCTGATAGTAGCTGATGCAAGTCACATTAAATACATTTGTTTGACGTCTTGCTATTTAATAGTTTGATTGAGTTCCTTTCAGATAATGTAACTTCTGTACCAAATTATTTACTTGTGTTGAAGATTCATTCATAAAACGTAACCCCAAAAATCTCTTACCATTTGTTCATAATAGCAATATAATTACTTCCTGAGTGGAATTTCTTACTGATCACGACTATCTAATGACTCAGAGGATGCAAAAATTGGATATTCGATATTCTTTCTGGAAATCTGTCAAACTGTATTCATGAGAAGCTCACTGTTACTGTACCTGGCTGTTACAGACAGGGTGAGATTTACATCATGAACAGTTTGTACTTAGAAGTATGATGTGTGTAAGATTGCAGCCACAAATAGGACAATACAATATAACTTCTAGTTCCTGATAATGCAATATAACTTCTAATTCTGTCTTAGAAGATGCAGTTGGCAATCATGAATCCTGTACAAGAAACTCAAAGCTGTAGTTAATTAAATAAGATTATGATAAAAATGATTAATTGGAAAACTAAAAACTTAATAAATCAATAATGAAGTGCATCTTCGTAGTTAATTTATTTCATACAATGCAATCTTAAAGTTTTCAAGAGACCTGTGAACATTACCAACAAGAGGCTTCTGAAGGAGGGAAATACTAATTTATTTTAAGTGCCCATCCATGAGAAAAAGTTTGAGGCCTTGATTTTTATACTTTGAATTCTTAAATAAGATTTTTAACTGTTCAATTAAAACTTTGAAGGTATACAGTTTCCTCTTTAATTAAGAAAATAATTTCAAATATTAAGAAATTAAGATTAATTTGATTATCAAAAAATATTCACTAGCACAATCTTGATGACTTCTTTCCTTCTAGATTTACTTGTCTCCTCTTTAATTAATGAACAATGATAATACAATTTGGAAAGTTTTGGTATGAGGCATTTATATTGCATCATCTAAATGATGTGGTCAGTGTTCAGGAAATATTTCATGCGTCATATTACAATAGGAAAGAGTTTATCCATGTGTATATCTATTGTCACAAAATATGATGAGAGAGAGAGAGAGAGAGAGAGAGAGAGAGAGAGAGAGAGAGAGAGAGAGAGAGAGAGAGAGAGAGAGAGAGAGAGAGAGAGAGAGAGAGAGAGAGAGAGAGAGAGAGAGAGAGAGAGAGAGAGAGAGAGAGAGAGAGAAATTTAAATTCATGATTATATTAAACATTTGAGAATTCAAACTGATCTGGCATGCTTCCTGAGTTTAATGCATGGATGTGTACACTCAGCAAAGAAAGAAAAAGAAAAATGAAATGATGACTGTAACTATCACTGAATAGTCACCCATATAAACAGAAAATGTAATGACATGTTTATTGTAATTTTTGTCCTTTGTTTCTTTATGGTTGGTTGAAAAATCTACAATGTTAAAAAGGAAAACTAGGAGTATATTGTTAAAAAAAAAAATTCTTTGTTGGCTGTTACTAGATCATATGAACAGAATTTTAAAATTGAGACCTCAAACTATTTCATGTGGAAAATACTACATTTTAGTTAGTGTGAGTGGTGCTTTATCTGGGACACTCCAGTAAGATTAGTTGTCTAGTATATATATATATATATATATATATAGAGAGAGAGAGAGAGAGAGAGAGAGAGAGAGAGAGAGAGAGAGAGAGAGAGAGAGAGAGAGAGAGAGAGAGAGAGAGAGAGAGAGAGAGAGAGAGAGAGAGAGAGAGAGAGAGAGAGAGAGAGAGAGAGAGAGAGAGAGAGAGAGAGAGAGATACATTTAGTGTTCATTATTTAATTCCTCTCTAATTTCAAGAAATAAGATGGGAGATCTTTAATGAATTAGAATATCTTAAGTCCTGACTATCTGTAGCCTTTTGCATCTTGACTTGCAGAAGTGAGAAAGGGAGAGAAAAGGCAGATTATGTGCACTGTTGCATAATGACAATCAAGATGCAATATATTCATAAACTCCTGCCCTTTTCTCTCTCTCTCTACAGTGCTCTTTAAGAGGGAAAGTGGAGAAGGGATAAATGGGCTGTGTATGGGCACTTTACTTTTGACTAGTTTAATTCACAGCTTTTTCAGAGTAATCAATGGCTCGCAGGCCAACCTGCAGAGAATATATAGAAGCCTAGAGGATCACTGACAGTTTGGGGGGGAGTGCTGACTGGTCCCCGGGTCACGCATCCCATTTCCTGCTTGCATCGCTCATTGCTGTTACCTTCACAGCGATTTCTGCCCACACAATGTCGCCCATTCTCTTGTTTATGTTCTCTTTATTCAGGATAATGTATATAGATGGAAATCTATATACATTACCCTGAATAAAGAAAACAAACAAGAAAATGGGAGAACTTGTGGGCAAAGGTCACCACAAAGGTAGCAGCAGAGTGATGCAGGCAGGCTCCCTATATATACTGCGCAGCTTAGCTTGTGAGCCATTAATTCCTTTGAAGACTCTGTAAGCAAAACTAGTCAGTTAGTAAAGTACTCATCCACAGTCTGTATATCCCTTTCCCACTTTAACACAAATTGGGACAATGTTCTTACATTAGTGCTATTTATGTAAAACCTGAATGCACGAGAACTACGGGTCCTTTCTTAGTAGTTTCTGGTCCTTACAGGATGAAATCCTAAGAATAATAATAATGACCTTGAAATGCATTAACTATATTGGTTTAACCAATATACAGTGTGAGTGTGTATGAGTAAGGCTATCAGTCATCACTTCAAGAGTTTTTTGATGGACAAAGGAACACATGTGCACATACTGTGCATACATGTCAGTCATGCACACATGCACTTGTGCACAAACACATACCTCACAAGGACATCCGTACGTATACATGTAGGTATTTAAGCGTAAACACTTATTTCTTTTCCTGTGTACAAGCTTTAAGTTATTCCTCATATCCTTTATGTACACTCAGTATTCCAGCCACATATAACTGAGATTTAAACATTACAAGTCATCAAATGTCCTTTATATATCACAACAAACTGTAAAATATTATTAAATTTCCAAAGTAGGTTCAATTTTAGAAAATGACTGGTATGACCAATATTTCCTGTTTGCTTGAAGTATTTCAGTACTCCAGATTTGTTTTACACAACTCAATGCACAGAAAAGAACTTTGTATATTTGCACTGGAGTTCATATATGTAGAGAATAACAATCCAAAATCTGGAAAACATATGGAGTCTACTTCTTGAATTGACATGCATCCCTATTTATCCCACTTGTCACATTGGTCACCTACTAAAACAGCACATCTATGTAAAACCTGCACTACAGGCTACCTGACTAGTGAAATCTAAGTAGTTAAATGAAACAGAAGTGTCCCACTACCACTGTTATGTTTATGCTTCATTACAATTTCATCAACAATAAAAATAAACAAAAAATAATTAGTTTTGTGTTCACATATTGCAAGAGGATGTACTAAACATGTCTGATAAAGATGTGCTCAGTTTCAATGGATGACTATATGGCTTTTTAAAAAAAGAGGGAAGCTATGCATATTTCAAGAATGCTCTAAGGTGTGGCACCATATAGCTATAGACACGTGTGTGTGTGTGTGTGTGTGTGTGTGTGTGTGTGTGTGTGTGTGTGTGTGTGTGTGTGTGTGTGTGTGTGTGTGTGTGTGTGTGTGTGTGTGTGTGTGTGTGTGTGTGTGTGTGTGTGTGTGTGTGTGTGTGTGTGTGTGTGTGTGTGTGTGTGTGTGTGTGTGTGTGTGTGTGTGTGTGTGTGTGTGTGTGTGTGTGTGTGTGTGTGTGTGTGTGTGTGTGTGTGTGTGTGTGTGTGTGTGTGTGTGTGTGTGTATATATATATATATATATATATATATATATATATATATATATATATATATATATATATATATATATATATATATATATATATATATATATATATATATATATATATATATATATATATATATATATATATATATATATATATATATATATATATATATATATATATATATATATATATATATATATATATATATATATATATATATATATATATATATATATATATATATATATATATATATATATATATATATATATATATATATATATATATATATATATATATATATATATATATATATATATATATATATATATATATATATATATATATATATATATATATATATATATATATATGTGTGTGTGTGTGTGTGTGTGTGTGTGTGTGTGTGTGTGTGTGTGTGTGTGTGTGTGTGTGTGTGTGTGTGTGTGTGTGTGTGTGTGTGTGTGTGTGTGTGTGTGTGTGTGTGTGTGTGTGTGTGTGTGTGTGTGTGTGTGTGTGTGTGTGTGTGTGTGTGTGTGTGTGTGTGTGTGTGTGTGTGTGTGTGTGTGTGTGTGTGTGTGTGTGTGTGTGTGTGTGTGTGTGTGTGTGTGTGTGTGTGTGTGTGTGTGTGTGTGTGTGTGTGTGTGTGTGTGTGTGTGTGTGTGTGTGTGTGTGTGTGTGTGTGTGTTTTTACAGATAACAAAGATGCTTGGATTTTTTCTATATTGTATTAATGTACAATGTCAATACAGTTCATACTGCACTCAAACATCACTCATAAGTCATGAGTTATCACAAACACCAAGTATCACTGCCCATCATGGGAGATAATAAATCAAATAACTGTAATTTCCTTAGAGAAACGTGGTGGAGATAAGAAACAGACTGTAACACAGCTGGAAGGGAAGCAAGGAAGACTTGTGGGAAAAGCGGAAGCTGCTTCAATTACTTTTGGAAACTTGTAGAAACTCTCCAACAATTACAAATAAAATAACTTTCTTCAACACAGTCATCAAAATGGATGAGCATATCCCTCCAAGGCCAAATGATCAACAATAATCACTATGAAGTAACAGCAGCATGGGACAGGGTCAGAAAGATTGTCATCATTTGATTGGTTGAAACCAAATATATCACAATGTGCACAAATTAGCCATCTCCCCTACTCTTAGGTGTCACTGCAGTGATAAAGTATATTAAATCAACATTATAGAATCCTGTCATTCTAGTCACTGATTAATGAAGTCTAGGACAGAAGCATAGTCAAGCATAAAGGTCTAAATCTTTTATACAGCTTATAATACAACTTTCAAGACTCTCTCCCATGAGCTAATAACATATTCTTTGGATAAAGATAAAACACAACAATATCAATCCATATAATAATGCCTTCCCCAAACATATTGGAAAAGAAAATATTATGATAAATTAATCATGAACTTATTGTTTATCAATAGGAACCAACCAGCTATTCAAACTGGCTGATACAACACAACCTGGGTAGGATAAAATTGGGTTATCAAACTATATTGTGACAGATCATCAGTGTGGCCAATAGAAATATATATATTATATATATATGTATAAATGTATGTATATATATATATATGCAAAAGCATAGTTTGTAAATACTTGGTATGACCTACCCAATGCACATACACATTTACACTCGTTAAATAATCTGCTCAGGTTACAGATGTTGGGATCACTACTCCTGGCCAAAGCCTTCTGTCTCTTCAATGGCAAAAGTGAGCTTTTCCACCAATTGCTCATAGGACTTGTAAGGAGGCAAGTCTAGACGGTTGAAGCATGTGTGAGAACGAGGTAGCCAAGTCTCCTTCCCAACCTTCTCAATGCAGAATTTCTGAGGTCCATTGCTTCCTGCAAGGTGAGAAAAATGGCTTAACAGATTATAACATAAAACATTTTGTCCACCATGTAGAGTGGAGGCTCAAATGGTTGTAATTTCAATATAAAATTACTCAGCCAAATTATAATCAATCAGTTGTGAGTTGAAGTGTCCCAAGGTTCTTGCAACTTTAACCCCAAGCTGCTTCAGATTGCTTAAGGTGGTCCATGACCCCTAATACACCAACAGCATTGCACTAACTCACTTTGTTTCAGACATGCCTTTGCCTTACAATTCCTTCATCCTAAAAGAAATTTGTAGGTTAAAACACAGTAATGCATGTGTCTACCTTGTTAACAAATTACAAACACAATTACTTACCCATAAGTTCTGCAAAGCCTCCAACAGGGACCCGGCATGTCCCTGTCACAAACTGGAGCAATCTTGCACGCTTCTCATTATCTGTTTCTATCACAAACTGAAAGCAAACAAATTACACTAATCAAACATTTTGATTATAAAACTATATAATAACAACTTTTCAGTATTAGACCAAACTTCAGCTTTAATTTCTGCTGGAACGATTGAAAACCCCACAGCATGTGTAGGTGACAGGCTTTCATTCAACTTCTTAAATTACTGATAGATATCCAATATAAGTTTAAAATAAAACAACTGCTTTTAAGAAAAACTAAAGTCACCATGTACAGTACTTTGATTTCATAGCATTTTTGTGGGTGATTTTCCATGTACACAGACATGTGTGTATCATTATACATTTAATATACACATTTGTTTCATGTAGGAGTATGTGTTGTATGTATATACAGTGGCACTTCGACATACAAATTTAGTTCATTCCGTGACAATCGTTGTACAGGTAACTCTCGATTTACACGTGTTTTTTATTTTCTGCGTTTTTGTTATAACGCGACCGAAAAAATATTCTAATTAATTTAATTTGCACGATCTGTTTGCTTATACGCGATTTGGCCCAACTGCATTTTCAAACTGAGCGCCAGACACAATTTAAAACTGCGCGCCAGAGAGTTAAGCAGATGGCCGATAGGTGGGAGCTCCGGGGCCAGATCCAAGAAGCAGGTTGTTGTCTATGTTGGTACAGACAACCTCCATAGCAACCTCCTGCTCACATACCAACCTTCATAAAATAGCATCCACAAAGATTCGTTACTGTTGGTGGGTGGAGGTTGGTAGCCCGCCTAAAAGTGCTCATTGGCTGCCAGGAGCTGGATCCAAGAAACTTTAACAACGTCAGAGCAACCTCCTGCCGCGAAATGGCATCCATGAACGCTTGGAGGGATGGTAATGAGGTTGCTCTTAGGTTGCTGGGAATACCAAAAAATAAAGCAGAGATGAGATCGGCCATAGATGAGGCGGAGACTTGCAGCGACTCAGCCGCTTCTTCTTCTTCTTGTGACCCTTTTAACTTGAGTGCTACTTTCACCACAATATTTATGTTTCCACTCCTCTATTGCTTGCTACAATGGATATCATATCTTAGTATTCATATACGCTTATGCCATGAGGATAACCTCGACTCCGTGGCATTGAGTGATAGTGAATTGCTAATGAAATACTGTGGCATTTCATTAGCTCTATTTTTTGGTATTCCATGTAAGATTTCACTTTATGCATTACAAAACAATCCTTTCTTGGGGCAAGGTTTATAAAAAGCTAATAGAAATGTTTTGTGAACATAAATGCATATATAAGACAGTAACACCACCTCGAGAGGTAGTATTCCCAGCAACCTGATAGCAATCTCGTTACTGTCCCTCCAAGCATTCATGGATGCCATTTTGCCGCAGGAGGTTGCTCTGACGTTGTTAAAAAATCTTGGATCCAGCTCCTGCTCTTTTAGTGCCTCATTTGCAGTCTGCCAGCACTGAGTACATACGGAATCTCTTCAATCTGCCTATAATTCACCAAGATGGCCCCAAAATGTCCTTCATCATCTTCTGCATGTGGGGTTATTTTTGATAAGTGGATTTTTGATAAAGTGGTAAAGCTCAGAGGAAGATGGTGACTGACTGTGGTATGAGTGGTGAAGGCAGTGATGCAGTGAGTGTTTTGTTGCTTTCTCTTATTATTTCTTGCTTTTCCCTTTACTTTAAATACACTTCTAGTATTTAGAATGGTAAATAATATAAACATGTTAATTTAGCCAAATAAATAGAGTATTTTGTACGAATTTTTTTGGACCACATCCAACATCCCTACTATTATCTATTGTTTCTTATAAGAATTACATGTTTGTTTTACGCAAATTTTGATATACGCGATGCCTCTTGGAACGCATCTATCGCGTAAATCGAGTTACCTGTATACACCAACAATGGTTTAGCTTTACACTTACTACTAGCATTAGCGCACAGGGCCAAGTCACAGATACGCACACCATGTTCATATTTTGCAATTATCTTGTGTTACATATCCATTACAAGACTCTTCTAAGTTTCTTCTATTGAGCCTTCTTATTTTTACTTTTGGAACCCATGAACACGAGGTCTGAGTTCACAAAACTTAAGAAAAAATACACACTGTCAAGGAGCACAGACACATACATACATGCACAAAGGTTGAACAACAATACACAATGTGAACTGAATGTTTGGGTGGACGCAGGTAGCCGAGCGATCACTGCGCCACCTACCGATGGCTATTCGTATCTTAACCCTTTCAGTCAGGGGACGTATATATACGTCATGGTGGCTGCGCGCGCCAGTCCGGTGACACGTATATATGCATCCACAAGCCTTACCACAAGCCCGGATGGAGCGCAGCACGTGTTTTCTAACTTCCGGGGCAAATGGGTTAAAAATATCTTCGTATTTCGAGGCATAAATTATATGAAATTCTTCGTTATATAAAAAAAAATTGTATGTTGGGGCGTTCATATCTCAAAGTATTACTGTATCTATATATGGGTATGAGTTTATATTTGTATGTATGTGTGTAAATATATGTGAGTTTATATTTGTACGTATGTGTGTAAATATATGTATATAATTCGAGGAATATGAGGGAGATGGGGAGAGCTGTCGTAAATGACTGGTTCATGAATATGCTGTGGGGAGACATACTGTGGGTTTGGTCAGGAACATAAGAAAAGAGCTGCAAGAGGCCGCCAGGCCTATCTATACAAGGCAGTCCCTGCATGTTTAAGCTACCTAATTCCATCTATCATCCCCATCCATAGAGGAGAGAAGAGAAGCCAAGAGGAGAGAGAAAAAAGAGGAGAAAGAGAAAAGAAAGGAGCGAGAGAGAGGAGATAGGAAAGAGAGGAGAGGAGAAAAAGAGAAATGAGTAGAGTAGAGTATAGGAGAGGAGAGGAGAGAGAAAAGAGAGGAGAGGAGAGGAGAGAGAAAAGAGAGGAGAGGAAAAAAGAGAGAGAGAGAGGGAAAAGAGAGAGGAGAGGAAAAAAGAGGAGAGGAGAGGGAAAAAAAGAGGAGCGGAGAGGGAAAAAAAGAGAGGAGAGGAGAGGGAAAAAAAGAGAGGAGAGGAGAGGAAAAGAGAAGAGGGAGAGGAGAGGAAAAAGAGAGGAGGAGAGGGAGAAAAGAGAGGAGAGAGAGAGAAAGAGGAGAGGAGAAAAGAGAGGAGAGGAGAGAAAAGACGAGAGGAGAGGAGAAAAAGACGAGAGGAGAGGAGAGAAAAAGACGAGAGGAGAGGAGAGAAAAAGACGAGAGGAGAGGAGAGAAAAGACGAGAGGAGAGGAGAGAAAAGAGAGAGGAGAGGAGAGAAAAGACAAGAGGAGAGCAGAGAAAGAGGGAGGGGGGAGGGAGAGGAGAGGAGAGAAAAGAGGGGAGGAGAGGGAGGGAAGGGAGGGGAGGAGGAGAGGAAAGAGGGGAGAGGAGAGAGAGAGAGGGAGAGGAGAGGAGAGAAAAGAGGGAGAGGAGAGGAGGAGAGAAAGAGAGAGAGGAGAGGAGAGGAGAGGAGAGAAAAGAGGGGAGAGGAGAGGAGAGAAAAGAGGGAGAGGAGAGGAGAGGAGAGAAAGAGGGAGAGGAGAGGAGAGGAGAGAGAAAGAGGGGAGAGGAGAGGAGAGAAAGAGGGAGAGGAGAGGAGAGAAAGAGGGAGAGGAGAGGAGAGAAAAGAGGGGAGGAGAGGAGAAAAAGAGGGGAGGAGAGGAGAGAAAGAGGGAGAGGAGAGGAGAGAAAAGAGAGGAAAGGAGAAGAGAGGAGAGAAAAGAGAGGAGAGGAGAAGAGAGGAGAGGAGAGAAAAGAGGAGAGGAGAGGAGAAGAGAGAAAGAGAGGAGAGGAGAGGAGAGGAGAGGAGAAGAGAGAAAAGAGGAGAGGAGAGAGAGAGAAAGAGAGGAGAGGAGAAGAGAGAAAAGAGAGAGAGAAGAGAAAAGAGAGAGAGAAAAGAGAGGAAAGGAGAGAGAGAAAAGAAAGGAAAAAGAGAAGAGAGAAAGGAGAAGAGAGGAGAGGAGGACCTTAAGTGTTGCCGAGTGTGGAGCTGCAAAAGTTCAAAGTGTGTGTGAATGTCTGGTTAACTCAAGTGACAGCAACAATACAGAACTCATAAAACTTCAAAACTATCATCTAATTGTAATTCTATTGTAATTTAATTTGTAATCTAGACTATTTGTAATTTAGACTATATTTGGTTGGGTTTTAAGATAGGATATACAGTATTCATAATACAACTTTAACCCGAAAAATAACCAAGATTAAATGTAATTAATGTATGAGTAAAAGGAAAAAAAAGGAAAGAAGAAGCAAAGAGATGAGAGAGGAGAGGAGAGGAGAGGAGAGGAGAAGAGAGGAGAGCAGAGGAGAGGAGCAAAGAAAGGAGAGAGGAGAGGAGAGCAGAGGAGAGGACATAAGCAAAAAGAGGAGAGGAGAGGAGAGGAGATAAGCAAAAAGAGGAGAGGAGAGGAGATAAGCAAGGAGAGGATAAGCAAAGAGAACTGAGCAGAGGAGAGGAGATAAGTGAGGAGAGGGGAGGGGAGGGGATAGGAGAGGAGGGGAGAGAAGGGAAGAGGAGAGGATACTGATACTGATACAAAGGAGTATAAAGGCAACCCAACCACACGTCCCCGTCATTCTCACTTCCACCACCAAACGAAGAACAAGAGCTACTGAGGAATGGTCAAGAGATCCAAAATCTAGATCCACCACCAATGGCAAGCTACAGTGAAGCCATCTCTACTTTAAAAGAGAAGGAAAAATAAGACACTACTTCTGATGTATAAAGAAATTACCTTAAGGAAAATTATTAATGCTGAACTAACTGTCACATTCAACAAAATATACCTAATAGAAAATCTCCTGCCCATTTATACACTCAATACATGCATATATATTGAAGTGTATGTAAGTATATTTGTATGTATAAGCATATTTATGTGAGTGCATATGTGTGCATATGTTTACTTGTGTACTATAGTAATTACTTGCTATTTGTAAGCATTTTAAATGCAATGGAAATACCACATAAATCTCTCTCTCTCTCTCTCTCTCTCTCTCTCTCTCTCTCTCTCTAGGCCATTTCACACCTGAGATGAGAACCCCAATGCACACTGTGCAAACCTGCATGGCTAAAATCACCTCAGTAATATTGCTGAACAAGCTCTTTAAAAATGCATTTGCATTCAAGGGGCTCTGCTCTTTCACCACAAGCACAGGTTCCAAGATCACCGCCAGGCGATTTTTCTGGCCATAACTTTGATGACTCGTGCCTCCTAGGGACTCCGCCTTAGTGCTTTCATAACCAAAAGCCAACACCTTATTCTGACCACAGTGACCTGATTCCTCAACTCTCCCTCACTCACTCAATCACTGTCCTTCACCATGAACTGATGGATTTCCTGTAGATGGTGCCTTGCTTAATATCTTGTTCATTGAATAATAGAATTTCAGAGAACTGAGCTGGTCAATTTGGAATTATGTCCAAATTTCCCTCATCCATTTCTAGCTCTTGAATAAGATGATATTCACCAAAACTGAGTCATTTCATATTTGCTTCATATACCCAATTCTTTTTCCTCTTATTAATCAAGGTTAAAGATAACATTAGTAACACCTCTTCCTCCACCATGTCAAAGGACCATAGAGTACTGTCTTCCTTCACTGCAGAGGGAACTGTCAAGTCAGCTAACCTCCATCACAGCAAATGTCTCGCCTAGCATCGTGCCTGGTGTGAACATACCCATAGCAACCAAAGTCAGTCTGGCTTTCGTGCGTTGGGTGTCTCGCCTCCAGTGTGAAACAGCCTTCAGTGTGTGTTATGTGGAGAAAGGAGGCTATGTTCCATCTCTGCTACATCCCTTTGCAGAGGTATTGGACTCTAAGTTTAGATAAATACATTATCACTAAATATGTTTGGATAAATATATTATCACTGAGTAACTAACCTTTACAATAACAGCAAGTTCCCTCTCCCATAAAGGGTTACAGTAGTATTCATAAATTACCTCTTCTCTTTTCCCATCACTTGGCCATTTATGATATTCTGAATCTCCCCAATGCCCACAAGGTTTGTACCAAAATGTCATGACAGGGGTGGGAAGGGGAAGGATTTTAATAGTATTTTTTTTTTTTTTTTTTTACATTACAAGGGCACTGGCCAAGGGAAAACAAAGTGTTGGAAAAAAAAAAAATCCCGCTGGTTGCCAGGCCCTGTTCCATTACCAAAAACACATGTAACACAGCCATGTCCTTGAACACCACAACACATTATACAACAACCGTATTAGAAGCGCTACGTGTTGTGGGTGCTGGTGTTATTGGTATAGCAAGACTCATTCCCGCGACGCTAATTCAATGTTCACTTCCTCCACCAGAGACAAAGCGAACACCTCCACTCGCGTAATGAAGGAATACAGTGCACCTATTACCGGTTAATGAGGGAAGACTGCTGGCCTTCCATAACGAGCTGCTCCTCGCTATTCAATAAGTGACTGTTTGCTCTCAACGCGCACAAAGGACTCGAGGAATGGACTGGTTCAGGTCGTATAGAAATTACGTAAGGTAAAATAGTAGGTGTTCATAATCACTAGAATATCATCATTAGACACCAAGAATGCTCCTGAATGTATGTAGGAAGACATGTCTTAACTACCCTCCTTAAAGAACTATGTCAGCCTGATAAGTGTGGAGAATATAGAAAGAGTAATAATAATAATAATAAGCACACACCTGCCAAAACCAGATGATCTGTTTTGAAGAGCGGTTATAGTGACGATAGATGGTATGCTTCTGCCAGTCATTGATATCTATTTCTTGCATGCCACAAAGCAGCAGTTCCAGCTCCCTCTCATCAAAGTACTTGAGCCACTCAAGTGGTACAACTTCTGAAAAGCCCTCAAGGAAGTACCGTGTTTGGGCTTCCTGTCCCCTGGTTAATCTCCACTGCATCATTAGTCTGCAAAGGTCATGCACAGTCAATGCTGATGTTTCTCATACAGGCCAATAAATATAGAAATGGATAGAAGATTCAGTTCCATTGCAACATAAATAATGGGCAGTCTTAAATATGTATATTCTACTTTACTATGCAAAAAAAAGAAGAAAAAAATTGATTCTTTAAAAATAATAAACATCAAGCAAGAACATGATGCACAAAAGTTTGAACAATAATCCTTTTATTGTCATAATTCCAAAAGGTTTAATAAATTCTCAAATGTTGACATTATTCATCTAATGGTAATTCACTAGGATGGAAACTTAGTACACTCCCTGAATGTGCCTCAATGTTTGAGGTCCCTCAGGATTACTTTATAATACTATGTGGAAAGATGATGTGTATTGAAAAGATCTAAACAGAAACTCTTTCAAGGCCTCACTCTATGTATTCCTCCTTGTTTTCTTCAGTGACCTGGATGTCCTTGCCACCAGTTTTCAGTTCCACTTCAGAGATTTTGCCTAAGACCTCAAAGTCCGTGCAGAAAGTCATCTCCAAACCACATTCCTGAAAACAGACTTATTAATACTATGATGCATAAGCCTCACCAGCACTTCAAGAACACTGGTGAGACTATTGCATTCAATCCACTTCCTAAGGTATTTTTCTCTTTGATTTCACATGCTGTCAACCTTGGTTCTTTAACAACCTGCCTGAGATGAGGGCATAGGTCTTTAGAGTGGTCTTACAAGGTCTGACAGACTTGGGAAGAAGGACTAGTGCAGTAATCCCATGTGTCCGTGAAATGCAACCACCAACTAATTTGTTGTCCTCAGCCTAACTCCTATATGAATGGAAATAATGAGAATTGAATAGCTACTGAGATGACTTGCACATTGGTGCCTGTGTCAGGGAGAGCATTAACCATCCCCTCAGTTTCAAAATTACCATGGGATAGGCAGCATGGTCACCAACTTCCCCCTCCAATAATGGTATTTTCCATTGCCATAGGT
Source organism: Portunus trituberculatus (assembly GCF_017591435.1). NCBI lineage: Eukaryota > Metazoa > Arthropoda > Malacostraca > Decapoda > Portunidae > Portunus > Portunus trituberculatus. The sequence goes on from NC_059298.1 coordinate 13,528,481, forward strand.
CAACCCAATCACTTACCTCTATGTTGTTGTCTCTGATCCAGCAAAGAGAATTGTAAAACTCAGGGTCAATAGATTCAAGGTCCTTCATGGTGAGCTTTTTGTTCAGCATCCGCTTGTAGAAAGGCATGGTGAAGCCCGAGTAGATGAACTTGCCATGGTAAAGAGCCTGTAATGAAAAGTGTTACAATATCTCAACCAACAGACACTAATCCTGCAAACAAAGCAGAAAGAAACAATGGTTTCTGTGTGTAGTGTGATATTTTAAAGTAGAAAAATAAACTACTACAATAACTGCTGCTGCTGCTGCTACTATCACTAATAATAAAAATGATGATGATAATGATAATAATAACAATAAACAACAATAATAATAATAATAATAATAATAATAATAATAATAACAATCAATACTGAGTTCCCGTCACTATGATGATGATGATAATGATAATAAAAATATTAATAATAATAATAATAATAATAATAAAATAATAATAACAATAATAACAATCAATACTGAGTTCATCACTATGATCATAATGATGATGATGATAACAATAATAATTAATAATAATAATAATAATAATAATAATAACAATAATCAATACTGATTTGCAGTCACTAATGTCTTAACAGCTAAATACCCACCATGGCAATGAAGCGACCAATGAACTTGAAATACGTCAGATGATCAGGATTGACTTCTGATGCTGGGTTGATTTGTAGGGAATAATTGTTCTTGTTGGCATACTCAAATAAGCAATACATGGGGTTCAATACCTCATGGGACAGCTGGAAAAACCACTCTCTGAAAAAAACATTTACATCAATTACACAGAAAACAATTAATGGTAACTGAGACAATGGCACAACTGCAACAATAACAGCTGTGACAAAGACAATTCCAACTGACACAAGTGTGATAAAGGCACCTTTCTCTTCCTATTGTCACTCCTCATATATTCCTTGGCAACCAATTCCTTCACTTGCAACTCAAAATCTTACCAATATATTTTGTTTCCCTCACCTTGCTACTCCACCGTAGTCTAGGCCATCTTCGCCCCTGAAGATGATGAACAATCGCCGACGCAGTTCATATGCTGGGAGTCTCATTACCTGGTGGAAGGAATCCTCAAACAACGTCTGCCGGGTCACACTGATCTTGATGTGGCCAGACACAGAATTGCTATGACAGAGGTATCTGAACTGGCCAAGCTTCCACCTGAAGGAACGCTCATACACCATTGGGATGCCATACTGGCCCCGACTGGAGTTGCTGTAAATAAGGAAATAAGTAGTTATTTCTCAATATTAAGATTTAATGATTTTACTAGAAAAAATACAAGAAAATGTTCAACAGCAATTGATTTTTATTTTCTTTTTATGTAAGAGGGGAAAGCCAACCAAGTAGAGAGAGAGAGAGAGAGAGAGAGAGAGAGAGAGAGAGAGAGAGAGAGAGAGAGAGAGAGAGAGAGAGAGAGAGAGAGAGAGGCCACTAAGTTGCCAACCCCCTTGCAGTTCCGATAGTTAGCCAAAAGAAAGGCAAAAATGTATTGAAACCTCTCTCTTACATTAAGTTAAGTTATAGAAAGTTGGAAATACAGAAGCAGGCAGGGAATTACAGAGTTTACCAGAGAAAGGTATGAAAGACAGTAATGTTAACTCTTGCATTAGAGAGCTGGACAGAATAGAGGTGAGAGGAAGAAGAAAGTATTGTGCAGCAAGGCCACAGGAGGAGGGAAGGCATGCAGTTAGCAAGATCAGAAGAGTAGTTTGCATGAAAATAGCAGCAGAAGACAGCAAGAGATGCAACACTCCAGTGGTGAGAAAGAGGCTGAAGACAGTCAATCAGAGGAGGGGAGTTGATGAGATTAAAAGCTTTTGATTCCACCCTATCTAATTAACTGTGCTATTGGAACCCTCAAACATGTGAAGAGTACTTCATACATGGATGGATAGGGCCCTTGTACAGAGTTAGCAGTTGGAGGGACAAGAAAAACTGGCAGAGACACCTCAGAATGCCTAACTTCATAGAAGCTGTTTTAACAAGAAATGAGATGTGAAGTTTCCAATTTAGATTATGAATAAAGGACAGAGGATATTCAGTGTAGAAGAGGGGGACAATTGAGGGTCACTGAAGAAGAGGGGAACGTTGTCTGGAAGGTTGTGTCAAGTTGACAGATGGAGGTATTGAGTTTTTGAGGCATTGAACACTACTAAATTTTCTCTGCCCCAATCAGAAATCTTAGAAAGATCAGATGACAGGTGTTCTATGGCATCCCTGCATGATCTGTTGACTTCCTAAAGGGTTGGTTGTCTCTGAAAAAACATGGAAAGATGCAGGGTGGTATCATCAGCATAGGAGTGGATAGGGCAAGAAGTTTGGTTAAGAAGTTCATTAATGAATAATAGAAAAAAAATGGGTGACAGGACAGAATTCTGAAGAACATCACAGTTAATAGATTTAGGAAAAGATCAGTGGCCATCTATCACAGCAGCAATAAAAGTTGGAAATGAAACTTAAGATTAAAGTTGCAGAGAGAAGGATAGATTCTATCAAAAGCTTTTGATATGTCTTAACACAACAGCAAATGTTTCACCAAATTCACCTAAAGAGTGTGACTAAGATTCAGTAAGAAAGCCAGATCACCAGGAAAGTAGCCTTGATAAAAGCCACAATGGTGATCAAATAGAAGATTATGAAGTGACAAATGTGAGAATATTCCTACTGACGATAGATTCAAAAACTTTAGACAATCAGGAGATTAAAGCTATAGGGCAGTTCCTTTTTAGATACAGGTTGAATGTATGCAAACTTCCAACTAGAAGGAAAGGTAGCAGTCGATAAACAGAGTTGAAAAAGTTTGGCCAGGCAAGGTGTAAGCATGGAAGCACAGTTTTTTAAAACAATAGAAGGAACTCCATCAGGTCCATAAGCCTTCCCAGGGTTTAGGCCAGTGAGGCCATCGAAAATATCATTACAAAGAAATTTAATAAGCCTGTTCGCAGCTAAGCTCGTAGACACCTATCAGCGCTAGAATTTTTAATTGTCTCCGAGTTCCTGGGGCAAAGGGGTGACTTAGCTAATCTGGAAATCGGTGTAGAAAAAAGTATAACATGAATTGTTGCACATGTGCATTTAAAATAAAAAGCATAATTCAATGTTATTATTCTAACTTGATGGTGTATGAAAAGTCTTTGTTAATGAAATTATAAGATAAAATAAAAAAAAGATAATAATTTTTATTTAAGTAAGTATGAGCACTAAAAATAAAATGATGCCAATTTCGGTTTCTGTATTTTATCTGAGTGTTGAAAAATATGGACATCACTGTCACGTCCTATATATAAAGATAATCAGTGAAATAAAAACAATCAGCACTGCTGGCGGACGTACGATGCACTAAACTTCGCGCCGTTAAGAAGACTGGTAAGGCTTGGAGTTGTTGTGATTTGCTGCCAGCAGCTGACGATATCGTACCGGAAAGCATTAAGTCTGCGACACAATACTATGTTTTCTATGTACTGCATGGACTTGTCTGTTGTTTGCTATACTCAAATGAAATTATAAGCGTTTTCAGTAGCACTTTGCAAAAGGCGAACGGTCCAGAAGCGTTCGCTTTTACACGCGAACGCTGCTACTGAAAACGATAGTAACACTGCCAGATGAATCTCCCTCATCGCTCGCCGGAAAAACTATTGTACTCTTTAGTCGCAGGATCACGCCAAGCTGAGACGAACAGCCTCATTCCATCATAATATAAAGATATTATTATGGGAATGGGATAATTGAAGGCTACACATTTAATTTCTGCATGGAATATTTTCTGACGGCCCTGGTACACGCGGCAAAGGCTGGATGCACATGTCCAAATGATTTTTGTAGCACAGATCTGTGTCTACCTTATTCAAAAACATCTTGTTACAGACGTCACAGGTAAATCTGTTAAATGTAAAAAAAAACTGTCCCTCCCTTCCCCTCCATCCCCCCCAAACAAGCTTGGGGACCTGTGGGGAATCGGGGGTTTTGGTGGGGAAAATAAACGCAATATGAGCATTAAAAAAAAAAACTACGGAAATTTTCCATAATATTTCAAGTTTTTCCAACCTAACCTAACCAAGTATAACCTAATCTAACCTAACATAACCTAATTTCTAATGTAACCTAACTGGACCCCACCTGCTAGGGCATTAAACTAACCTAACGTAACTTCGCCCCCCCCATGGACCCCTCCGCTAGGGCATTAACCTAATTTAACATAACCTAATTGTGGGGGCTGCATCTGGACCCCACCCCACACTAGGGCATTAACCTATCATAACCTAACCTAAGCTAACCTATACGGAGGGGGGGCGCAAGGACCTTAAAAAATGATAACGTTACGCCTCTCGAGTGGCAGCGTGTGATTGGAGGGATTAGCCCTATAGATACCATGAAATCCTTATATGCCGCTACCCACAAATCCCTGTTTATACCCACAAATCTGTTATAAACAATTGAAAATCATTTCAGTGTTTACTCTTGACTGGTGCAGAGCTCGCTGGACTTAGAAACTGACAGCCAAACTAGACGCTTGCGGCTCAATCATTTTTTTATGTTTACGGCAAGGTCACCAAGCCTTCTACATATGAGTTTCATGTTTGTACGTGAAACAGACCTTTAAAAAGATTAACTAAATTGTTTTATAATACGTGAGCGCCTATGGCGGTGTTGAGACCAAATAATAGAGGTGAATAGAGCCCTTAAGATCCCAGGTATCACTTCCCCTGTCACATTTTCCTACTTTATAAGGTATTACAGGTAATATACCCAGTATCCATTAATACACAATATGCCAGATAAGCCGTTACACCACTAGTGACTGCTTGTCATTCAGTAGTTACATTGGCAGAGACATTTTGTTGTGGATTCCTCAAATTATTGCACTGTCAAAGAGGCCATGATGTTGTGTGTTCGTTCGCCCAAAGTTTTCAGAGCACCACCATTAAAAAATATACCCAAATCTTCCGCAATATTGCTATAACCTTATGTCATTATCAAGCAACAGTGCAAATATCCTATCATATTTATATTTTACAATTAATGTGCTTAGATAATGCGTAACCTACGAGATTCTCACATAACTGAAAATCAAGTCGGAGTCACAAGCTTTGAAATGAGTAGCGTGAACAAGTGTGAACCGTGGTCCAGCCAGAGTGCGTAGTCCCAGATGTCTCGAGAGTGCAAGACTCTGTTTTCATTTAATTCAAACTGCAAGGAGAATTCTTATGAATTTCAATATCAGTAAACAGTTACTAAATGTATTTCCTTTACATGATAATACTTATCATATCTTCATGCTCCTCATAATAGTATTTTTTATTGATTTATAACTTACAAAGTTGACAACTCGTCTCACAGCCAATCAGCATAAGTGTTCGCTATCACATGACTCTGAGAGCTAACACAAGCGAACATATCTTGAAAAGCGTTCGCCTTATGCAAAGTGCTACTGAAAACGCCTCATGTATCAGTATACATCCATTGATAATAGTATGAAATGATAAATTGCTTGCCTTGATACAATTTTATGCTGTTTTAAGAACATCATCTGAAATTATGAATTGAAGCTCAAACAATGTTATATGCAGTCAGTTATCATGAAATTAATTTACTTAAATTTCAGATGCATTTGTGTGCAACTATACACCCGTGTAAGCTTGTAAAACTTGCCCCAAAAAGTACTTATTTTCCAGCAAGAATTACAAAATCTAGCGCTGTCTGGCATCAAAACACTGAGTGCGAACAGGCTAATTGAAGGCATCAATAGTCAGAGGAAGGAGGAGAGGGAAGGACAAGCCCAGAATCATCGAAGATACTGTTGTTAGCAAAGGTTTAGGAGTTCAACTTTAGAGACAGATGTGATGGCAGTGGTGCCATCAGGATGAAATAAAAGCAGGAAAGATGAAGAAGTGAAGTTATTGGAGATATTTTTGGCAAAATGCCACAAATCTCAAGGAGTTGGAGTTTGAAAGATTTTGACATTTTCTATTTATGAAGGAGTGTTTAGCAAATTGAAGAAAAAGACTTGGCATAATTCCAGGCAGAAATATAAAGTGCATGAGATTCAGGTGATGGAAGGCTCAAGTACTTTTGTAGGCAACCTTTCTATCATGTATAGCACAAGAAGAGGCTGTGTTAAACCAAGGTTTAGAAAGTCTAGGTTGAGAAAATGAGTGAGGAATGTAAGCCTCCATACCAGGCACTATCACCTCTGTTATGCATTCAGCACACAGATATAGGTCTCTGATATAACTGTAATCATTTCAGGGAAAATCATTATAATACCTTCTCAGGTCCTCCCAACTGGCAGAGGCAAAATGCCTGAGGTCCACTTTTGGGGAGCATGAGGAGGGATTGGAGAAATGGAACAAGATACAGATATGAGACTGTGATCGGAAGACCCCAATGGAGAAGAGAGTAACAACATAAAGTAGAAGGATTAGAGGTAAGAAAAAGGTCAAGAATGTTGGGCATATCTCCAAGACAGTCAGAAAATGAGTAATGTGTTGCACCAGTTGCTCTAGATCATGGAGCATAGCAAAGTTGAAGGCTAGTTTACCAGGATGGTCAATGAAGGGAGAGGAAAGCCAAAGCTGGTGGTGAGCATTGAAATCTCCAAGGATGGAGATTTCTGCACAAGGATAGAGACAGAATGTGCTCCATTTTAAGCTGCGGTTACACTAGTCAACATAAACTTTGAACTCCAATAACAGGGTTGGACAAAAAGGCATCCATCCAATCATATCTTTGAGTGAATGGTTAGACGCACTCATGAGCGTTCAAATATGATCTGCCTATGACTGCCGACCCCATAGCCTACTACAAGGCACATAGCCTCCATCCCGCTCTGTCTTGATGTTACCATATGAGGGTCTATAACATAAATACTCTAGAAAATAGAAAAAAAAAATCATAAGCAACGACAAATCATGTTGCCTACCATGTGGCGGGGCATTTAAAGAGACCTTTAAAGTGCGTAAATAAAGGCGATTTAAACACATGCGGAATTAAGATAGGAACTTGCTGTTTTCACAGAAAACTGTAGACATTTCAAGGATAACAGCAGTATTAATAACTCAATTTTGAGGTTTGGGTAAAAAAAGAGGGAGTAAATAACCTGACTAGGCCACTCCATTGAAACGAGGTGGGGACGCAAAGCACCAGCGTGTTCGAAAGTGGTGCCAAAAGAATGGTAGTCAAATGAGAATTGGGCGATTGATAATGTTTAATAACATGATACTCTTCTAATCCTATTTCAATGCTTTTATTGTATCTAAACATGTCTTGAACAAAAATTTAATGTCCAAGTTTTTTCCTTTCTATATATTGTAAATTTCGTTGTCAAATAATATAGTTCGTCAATTGTTTATCTTTGGACAAAACCAACCATATCTCTTTGACTCTCGTCTCACCAAGGATCCTATTGGATTCTATCAAACATTGGACCAAATCCAACAAAACTGACAGGATCCAAGGTTTTTGTTGACTAATGTAACAGCAGCTTTAGAAGAAAAGGAGTCAGAGAATATTTTGTAGTCAGAGGAGTTAGGGGAGAGATAGACAGCACAGATAAATTTAATTAGAGAATGACTTTTGAGTCAAAGCCAGAAGGTGGAAAATTAAGAAGATTCAAGAGTGTGGGCACGAGAGGAAGTCAAGTCCTTGCACACATAATGCAACATCCATCTTTGGAATGAAAATGAGGATAGAGAAAGTAGGAGGGGACAGTAATGAGTTGCCCTAGACAGCTGTGTTTCAGTGAGGAAAAGAGGATGAGGTTTAGTAGAAGAGAGGTGGTGTTCTACAGATTGAAAATTAGATCTAAGACCACGAATGTTGCAGAAGTTAATGGAGAAAAAGTTGAGGGAGATGTCACAACATTTATGGTTGATACCAAGAGAGCTGTCCAATCTGGGGACATTTATGGTCCCCTCACCAGAAGGGAACGCCATCTTTTAATTTCAGGTGAAGGGTGTTTGTGTACTACGTACATGTAGTTTTGTGGGAAGGAGGAGGGTTGTCTTTAGAAGGCAGGCTTTAACTGCCCACTTGAGTCGTGAGACACAAAGGGAAATTTTCAGCAAGTTCACAATTAGCTTTGATGCTAAGTTCACAGCACCCCCCAAACTGATCCAGACCAGAACTGGGCAGACCAAAACCAGTCCAGATCAGAACTAGTACTATTCAACCTCGCTGGAAGTAAATTATCATTGCGGTAGGTGTCTATTATCTCCTCCTCTCCTATGCTCAAACTTTGATCTTGATTAGCAGGTTTACACAAATAGTCTTCAATAAGTTAATTAGCTAACAATATATATCTATATATATATATATATATATATATATATATATATATATATATATATATATATATATATATATATAATAAAGAAAACAATTAAAGCACTCACATTTGTTTGGCTCCTGGCCGAGGGTCCTGAAAAGTGGTTTGTTTTGTATTGTGGTCCACAAAGTACTGCCGACCATCCTCTGTAAATCTCATCTCCCACCCAGCTGGCAAAGGCTCCTCCTCCAGTGCCATCCTTAAAGGAAAAACAAAACATCAATGAAGAACAAGCAACATTTGAATGCCAATACTAAATAATGATATGGACACATGAAAATCTTTTACAATATTCATCAACACATCTTCCAATCTTTTATCAGTTTATCTAATATTTTCTTACCCCTGAGTGCGAGGGTCATCCCACTGAGTGGTACGGTTTCGATGGTTTACAAAGTACACACGACCACAAGGTTCATGACGTTTCTCCCAACCCTGGAAGTGGTTCAGGCCATATATAAAACAAATTCAATGAAGCATTCCTGTCTCTAGTCTTAAAACAACTGGAATATAATTATGAACAGCAAACTAGAGAGAACTGTAAATTTTTAGTAACTTAAGCTTACTTATAAAAAAATATTGTTAGCATCTAAAAAACTGTAGATTGCAAAAGCCTTTGAGAAAACCAATACCTAGAAACCATATCATTTGTTTATGTTAACAATATCAAAACTTTGGAAATCATTTATAGGAAGTTATTAATTGCATGAAATGAGCAATCAATAATTATGCACTGGTAAACTACCTAAATATCTTGTATACTGGCTCACACTTCTGATTCTAGTCATTAAGTAACTTGAGAATAAACATGTCAAGTAATCCTTCTAAATAACATCCAGAAAAAGATGTACACTTATAGGGATATCAGCTAGGTACTAAGATATGTTCACCTAAAAAACATCATATCTCTTCCCTTGGTACCACAATACAACAGAGTCAAAGACCTACATGGGGAAGAGGTCCCAGAGGATCATTCTCAGTCTCCTGGTTTTGAGTGGGATACAGGAACCGCTGGGAGCTGAGTTGGGCAATGTGCTGCCTCTCTCCTTGCCATTCCTCAAATTGCCTGTGTAAAATTCAAGGAACAAATAATAATTTTGAAATGTCAGAAGTTCTACCAAATACCTCAAACAGCCTTTCACTTGTTTGTTTTCTTCCAGTTGATTAACTCTGCAAAAAATATATCACTCACGGTCCTTTATAATGCAGCCTCACCTGATGTTTTCCACAGTGGGCCGCTGCCAGGTGGTGGTGCGGGTATTGTGGTCTACATAATACACCCTCCCCCGGGGATCCCGCCGTGCTTCCCACCCAGCAGGTAGGGGCTTAGGACGCTCCCAGGTGGTGGATCGAGTGGTGTGGTCAACATAATATCTCCGCCCAAACTGATCGTACCTCATCTCCCACCTGAGATGACATCCAGGTTAATACTAGCTTGATAGTAGTTGTCAAACTCAAGAAAGAAATCAGTGCTTCAACAAATAAAGAATATGAAAACCACTGGCAGTGTAAATACATGCATCACAGTCATGAAGTTGTGCTGTTGAAGAAGAAAATTACATTCCAAAAATTTTCCTTTACAATCATTGTGTAAACAAGAGAGCTTACCCAGGAGGCAATGGCTCCTCAGCTGTTGATGAGTTTGATTGACTAGTACCATTGCTACCTCCAGTGGGACCTGTTGCTGCTCCACCAACACCTGAACTGGTGCTGGTGCTGCCAGCACTAGCACTGCTACCCACAACACCACTGTTGCTACTGTCAGCTGGAAGACAAAGAAACAAATATAATTCATAACCGCAGTATATCTAATTACAAAATTATTTTTCTGAAATACCTTCAGGAATAAATGAGCCCAGTGATGTAGAAGGAAACAAGATCAGCGAAGTAAGCATTAGTAACACGTGGCCATGAGAAGTACCTGAGTTCCGCTTCAGCTTGTTGGTTCGGTGGCGAGAGGTTCTGGGGACAACAGCCGGTGCAGTGGATTTGGCCACTGGAGAGGAAGAAGCTGAGGACACAGCGCTGGTGGGAAGCTGGCCATTAACTACTGCAGTGCTATTAGCTATTGCTGAGTGTGCCCCTGCCTGGCCTGCAGGAAGGCCAGCAGCAGGGGTGGCAGTGGGAGTGGAAGAGGTGGACTGACCAACACCATTCGTACCATTCAAACTAGTACTTGGGGTCCCGTTCTGACTGCTACTTCCATCTGTAGGACTGTCTCCCCCGAGAACCAATATGGCTGAACCATTGCCTATATTCTTCCTGGTGCGCACACTTGGATGAGAAGCAGCAGCAGGAGTGTCATTGTTAATGGCTGGAAGCTGGGGCAGGGGACTCTGTGTACCTGGTGTGTGTGTCACTGAACTTGTTCCAGAGCTGCTCCCTGGTAAGGGTATGGCAGGTAAGGGACTATTCCCAGCAACACTTGTTTCTGGTATGGGTGGGCGCGGTGGAGGAGGAACAGGAGGCGGTGTCTTGCCTCCAACGCGCACTGTGATGGTGTTGCTCGCGGCAGACCCATTACTATTTGTTGCACTAACATTCACTACTGGAAGAAAAAATGTCATCACATTATACAACATAGTTCACAATAGAAAATGGAAATGTTTATGAAAATATATAAACACTATAAAGGTTTATATACTATCCATGACTGGAGGCATAAGAGATTCAAATAGAAAAAGATCCATTAGGAGCAAAAGATGAGTACCACCTTTGATCAAACACAACCAAAAGACTTTTGAGAGAGAGAGAGAGAGAGAGAGAGAGAGAGAGAGAGAGAGAGAGAGAGAGAGAGAGAGAGAGAGAGAGAGATGGGAAGTAGGAAGGCTTGATTATTTTTTCCCTATTTACCAGAGAGAGAATCATGCCTAGGCAGACATGCAACACAAGAACCATTTGATGTTTAGATGAAGGGCATCTTGGCACATCATGCTACAACTAAAACCAAGAATGTGGAACATACTAGAGATTATGATTGCATCACCAAAAAATAAATGGATGTAAGCATAAGAATGGAAGAAATTAACAAGCTACAGAGCAGTGGTAACAACATGGTGAGCTGAAATTAACAAAAGAAATACTCAAAATTCTAAATTGTTTATTGCATTTTTTTCTCACTCTTAACTTGTTTCAAGACTTGTTGCTCACACCTTTCCATCTTCTCACTCAACAAGCCCATCTCAGATTAATAATTTCCACAGCACACACTCCCTGATTGTTGTGCTCTATTCCACATCCAGGTCTCTGATTCATGTCACTACTGACAGAAAAATATTATTCATTGAGCCTCTCTTCACATCAATAAGTAAATTCCTTTCTTGCAAGTGATCACATGACAAACCAGCTCTTCATAAACCTCTCAATTGTCTCTCCATCCGACTCACCACCTCCATTCTTTAATCTCTTATTGTCACTCCCTTACTTTCCTATAGCTAGCATACTCACCCTAAGATATCCTAAAATTGCATCCCTCCAGTTTTCAAACAACCATCACTTAGCTTTTTCAAACATTCACCTTCAGTTTGTCTCATACATACACTAAGAAAATAATCTATCACTCTGAAGTTTTCTATCACATATTGCTGGTAAGACAATGTTATCTGCAAACAAACAGTAGCTTCAGTCCATCCCATTTCATTCCATTTCAGACTAGCACTAACATTTACTACTTTAGCCATCCACAAAAAATACTGATCAATCATGGAAGCATCATCCATCCCTGTCCTGCTCTTGTTCCTTGTCTCATATAAATTGTTGAAGGGAAACTCTCACCATAGGAGAATGGGAGCAAGACATATACTGCCCTTCAAAATCTGAGGTTGACTGGTAGAAAGCAGGGGTGCAGTTTTAATATAGTTAATTTTGACAACCAAGAAAATGTGAATGGTCATTATCTAAAGCTAATATTCACCAAGACAATCCCTCCTTTATTGTCTCTCTTCATTACTATTTGAATAGAAAGTTTATGTTAAGATAACAAGAAAAACATATAATTTATTATTTGTCCATCATCTATTCAATTCTAGCTACATAAAAATCTACATACACTTATCCTATTCCAACTTCTTTTGGCTTGCAGAGAGCAACTCTTCTCCTCCCCATTAATATTTAAATCTTCATCTTTCTTCCCTCTCCCTTCCCAAGTTTTCTTGCTTGATTCACTTCCACCATCCTCTCTTATAATCATTCTACAGTTCTCTAACTTAATTAACTTCTGAAGGCCATTCAAAATACAAAATGTTCAAGCACCAAAGTAAATTCGCCATAAAAATATAACAAAGAATAATCCATTCCCTGACAACAATCCACCCTTTCTTTGCAGCTTATGACAAACGTTCACATCTCCAGTTTAGAAATTTACAAAGAAAGGATATATTGAATGAACTTAGTGGCAGAGAACTCATCAAAAGATTCTGTTTAGACCATGCAGGAATAATCTTTGTAATAACCTAATCATGATTACCGAGTCTATACCATCTATCTTACCACTCTTTTAGAACCAACATCTTTATCAAATCTAACTTGATCAACTGTAACTCAATGGGTCCTTGTCCTGTCATAATCAATGAAAATGAGAATTTGTCATCATAGTTATGGCCCCTAAAGATCTCTATCAAGAGCCATCTGCTTTCTTCTATAAAAGGAAAGGCTATTCTTCAAGGTAGACATTAAAAAATCTAAAGAAAAAGTGAGGAAATCTTATACCACAGCAAGCCTGGCTGTTTCTCTAGCTTTATAGCAAGACTATTTCATTCAAAGTTGAACCAATAATCATCACTCCCACCAAAATTTGAAACCAGGTCTGCCATGAGCAAGGGTTTATTTTAGGTGTCATTATAAATTCCATGCCTCATTAATCACCAGATGGCAATGCAAAAAAAATATATATATACACACATACATTAAAGCCCCTAAGCTAAAATCACACCATGCCAACCAGTAACCTTGTACATGGGTATACCCATAAGTAAGCACTGCATCCATGGATATCCATCACTAAATGGACAATAGTAATGTAGGCAAGCATTAACAAAGGTCAGCCTGGCACAGTAAGCTTTAGAAAAAAAAAAAAAAAAAATCCACAATGGCTATAGGAAGTACAGGACATCAATGTTAGTCCACATACATGGAGTGAAGCATCACAGCAGTAAAAGGTATTTGTAACAATCACCTGGAGCTGCACAAGGTGCTGGGCCCAGAGAAGGGTTAAGGCCAGAGTAAATTCCAGCATATGCGGGTTTAGGGTCCCGTCGCCGGTCATTGGACATGTCTGCCAGAAGTACCCAGCCTTCTTCCACCACACGCTCATCTAAATTAGAGAACTCCTCACTTACTTCACTATTTGCAAGCTCATTTTCAGTGGCATACTCTTCTATAGCGATCAATAATATCAAGTTTTGGCTCAAAAGTATAAAGTAAATGAAAACAAACTGCTTAAAGCCAATATCAATTTTGCTTATGTCTATACATATATACCAAAATGAGGAGGAACATCAGTCAGTTTCTTCTCTTCTATTTCCTACTTCCAATCTTTTAAGCCAAGCAATAAACTTGATATTGTCTTGCTACATGCCCTTCAGCTCACTGCAAAGGATTCTCTGAAGTATTTCTTTGAAAAGGATTTTCTTAAGTATTTCTTTGAACATGATTATTGAATAAGACATAACCATTTTTGTTAGAACTAGTAATATTTCTGGATTACTAAAATGTATTTGGACAAAACTATAAGTACAATAGAAAAGATGCTCAAAGCATATGGTCCAGACTCCAGACATTGCAAGATAATCATCTTGTTTCTTAAAGCATGTCTCTGGTTGAATGCAAATAATTCAGACCACTCCTTTCATGTTATAAACGGTGTTCACCTACTGGAGAGCTGCAAAAGGAGCCAAGCCACATAATTGTCATCCTGCAACCAAGCAATCCACCCAAGATATCCTTAGCTAGTGTGGCACTGTAATTGACTTGATCTCTCCTAGCCAATGGGAGAGACTTTCTTTCATATACAAATGTCTTCAATGTTCTGTCTTGTATGTACAGTGAAAAGTACAGCAGTATAAGATGGTCAATGATAACAGCTTTGTCATACTCATGCTGTAAATTTCCAGTGAAAGGCACTTCATATGTTATAGTTAGTATGCCCAAAACACTTAAGTACGTACAGCCTTGGCACCAAACACGCAGAATGATGTTGCAGGGCATCATATGCAATGTTCATAAATTAACCATCATGGATAAAGATCAACTTCCATTTTTCACAAAAACCAATAATAAAAAGGAAAATATAAACTAGTGACAACATCGAGAGTTTTAGATTTCCATACTACATGATTCAGTTCCTTTCCGTTATTCCATCTTTTTCTCACATGACCATGTGAGGCAATGCCACACCAGGGGATGAGTTTATGATGTTTAGTGCAAAGGCCACATTGGCATTTAAGAAAAAAATCAAGAATTTAGTTGATTTACATTAAATTTTGCTATGGGAAAATACCCAACTATGATGGCATCAAGACAAATACTCAAAATATCATTTCCAATTACACATCCAGACAACTTGGCTCTTATCTGAAAGGATGTAATCCCAAAGTACTTCTGACAAAGAAATCCTAAGAGAAGCAAATTACAAAAAGACTAAAACAAACAGACAGATCAACAGAAAAATGTTTACCAGAAGTGCTGCCACACAAGAAAAGAATAAAAAAGAAATGGGAAAAAAAAAAGAAAAGCCAACAGTGAAAGCTACTAAAATCAGCTTAAAAAGTTGTACGCAAAATATTATGAAACTGAGTCAGAACTAGTGTATGAAATAAATAAAGCAAAAAAAAAGCATGAAGATTGAGTCAACATAATCTGCTTCAATAATAAGATCATGTTTTCTAACCATTGCATATAAAATCTACCTACCCTTCACCTTACCACAGCCAGATGCAACTAGATAGATATAATAAGATACTGAAAGTTCCCAATGAAAAAAATACCTGTAGGAAGACTATGGTTTGTTTCCCTTTGCCGAGCACCATTGGTGGTCAAGTTTTTGAGTCCATCCAGGGTAACAGTGATGGTGGGAGTTTTAGAGACTGAAATCCAAACAAAGAATTAACATTTCACTTCACTGAACATTTTACGAGCAAACTAACAAAACAGATATTACGATGACCACAATAATTAAGTATGGAGACATGGCAGTAAACAACTATGTAACATTTGATTTCTTTCTCTCTCTCTCTCTCTCTCTCTCTCTCTCTCTCTCTCTCTCTCTCTCTCTCTCTCTCTCTCTGTTACAGATTCTTTAGATATGAATGTGACAGCTAATAAATTCATAAATGAATGGCATCATTCTGTCAAAGAAGGCCTAGAGACCAACAAACTCTACTAAAACTACTTCAATTTAGTTGGTTTTCCACAAGAAGACTGGACTTCACATGACACTTGCAGCACCTCAATCATTTTCATTTCCTTGGCTTCATCACAAAAAAGCTTGTATACTAACCAACTGAGGGGAGACTGTTTGGGGAGGTGAGACTGAGTGTGTGGTTTGAGGAGGACATGCCATCACTATGAGCCACCACATCAGCCAAATTGAGAGTGGCCTCCCCTATGAAAGAGTCTCGTACCAGAGTGTGATGGTCACTCACTCGGAACACCAACACAGAATCCTTGGTCACCAGTCTGTAGGACAATGCAAATTACCAATATCTTTCAATGACATAACCAAACCATTTAAAGTTCATATTTAAGGCAAGTGCATGAGTATATCATTAATATTATTCCAAATAATTTTGTTATCTAAAGGAAGGGTTATACGTACAGTAATACTCCACTTTACAAACAGGATAGGGGGTGTCAAAGCTGTTCGTAGAGCGAAAATTCATTAAGCGGACATAATTTTCCCATAGGAAATAATGGAAATAGGGGGATGTTCTGGGCTAGTCCCCAACATACCACATTGGTTAAAAAAAAAAAAATCATATATACGTTTGGCAGCATATTGAGCCACCGGTTACCACTACTATTATGATGTCATATGAGTCATTGGAAGTTAGAGGAGCTACGTACAAATTCTCTCACATTCTTGCATATACGTTCACAAAACAACATTTCTATTAGCTTTTTGGAGCTGGATCCAAGATTCTTTAATGTCAGAGCAACCTCTTGCAGCGAAATGGCATCCATGAACGCTTGGAGGGACGGTGACAAGGTTGCTTTCAGGTTGCTCTGAGGTTGCTGGGAACACCACCTCTGGAGGTGGCGTTACTGTCTTATATATGCATTTATGTTCACAAAACAACATTTCTATTAGCTTTTTACAAGCCTTGCCCCAAGGAAGGATTGTTTTGTAATGCATAAAGTGAAATCTTACATGGAATAGCAAAAAAATAAAGCAGAGAAGAAATGAGCCACAGACGAAGCGGGAGACTTGCGGCGACTCGGCCGCTTCTTCTTCTTGTGACCCTTTTAGCCTGCGTGTTGTCTTTTCCCATGATATTTGTTTCCACTCCTCTATTGCCTGCTATAATGGATATCATATCTTAGTATTCATATACGCTCATGCCATGAGGATAACCTCGACTCCATGGCACTGAGTGACAGTGAATTACTAATGAAATACCGCGGTATTTCATTAGTAATTCACTATCACCCAGTGCCACAGAGTCAAGGTTATCCTCGTGGCATGGGTGTATATGAATACTAAGATATGATATCCATTATAGCAGATAAGAGAGGAGCGAAAACATAAACATCATGATGAAAGTAACACACAAGCAAAATGGTCACAAGAAGAAGAAGAAGCGGCCGAGTGGCCGCGAGTCTCTCGCTTCGTCTGTGGCTCATCTCATCTTTGCTTTATTTTTTGGTATTCCATGTAAGATTTCACTTTATGCATTACAAAACAATCCTTTTTTGGGGCAAGGTTTGTAAAAAGCTAATAGAAATGTTGTTTTGTAAACATAAATGCATATATAAGACAGTAACACGTTCCCAGCAACCTCAGAGAAACCTGAAAGCAACCTTGTCACCGTCCCTCCAAGCGTTCATGGATGCCATTTCGCTGCAAGAGGTTGCTCTGACGTTGTTAAAGAATCTTGGATCCAGCTCCAGGAGCGCTAGAGACAGAGGCGGGGAGCCAGCCAATCACAGCGAAACTACCGCGTTCGGTCCCTCACCCAGCAAATTCAAACCCCGAAAATTCGCTAAAACGGATGTGGTTGTACGTTACGCGGATTTTCGGTCTAACTTTATATAGTACGTTAAACCGGAAATTCGTTAAGCGAACGTTCGTTAAATGGAGTATTACTATATAAGGGAAAAATTATGCTCAGTTGTGTTGAAACATGGAACTAGATAGTAATGAAGAGGAGATACTTAAGTGTAAAAGCAACAGTGTTTGAGTACCATGACAGGAGTAACACAAAGGAACAATGAGGAGGTAAGAAGAACTGGTGTTTTGACAAGACAGCTGATGGAAAAATCAGTATGTGTTGGGATGGTTTTGGCATGTGGAAATAATGGAGGAGAGGAAACTAGTAAATATAATAATGTCAGATATACATGGTGAAAGATCAAGAGCAAGGCCATGTCTAGAGTGCATGAACCATGTGAAAAGACCAATGAATGAGAAGGATGATTGTGACTTCAAGTGTTAGAATAATTAATAAATAAAACCCAAATTACAACTTGAAATATATAAGTAACGTTATGTAAGTCTAACATAGGCTTGGATAATTCAAAGGCATGAAGCAACTACTTACACTGTAAAAGTTTCCTGCCACTTGGGGTGAGCATTGTGCTTGACATGCTGTGTTTTCTTCTGGTGCACACCATCCACTAGCAGCTCCACATAGGCTGATGGCTTATTGAAAATGCTGCTAATACCTGACAAGTCCCCACTAACAGCTGCAACAAATCACATATACATTACATATCTTCACAACATATTAGTGTACACACTCAATAAGAGAGGACACAAACTGTTAAGTTTTCAATGTTCGCCAGCTGGTTTAATTCTGAAGATGGTCAGCATAGTCTCATGGTACAGAGTAGTCATCTCTAAACACTATTATGATGTATCTATTGATTTACCATGCTTTCACTCCTTCCAGTACTTTTCTGCTGTTATTTTATTATGGTATTTCTTTTAAGTCATTCAAGTTTATACGACTAACATCATTATATAGAGAAAAATATAGTCACCTGGTGTACCAAGCTCTTTCATTTTTATAGACTTTAATACGGACAAAACCTTAAGATACATTTAATCTCGCCTCTGCAATGGTTAATGCTTCATAAGGAAAGAGTAGAGCATTTTTTTTTATGAGAAAAAAGAAAATTTACAGCCAAAACCGAAATAGACTGAGGATGTTGCAGTGCTTTCATCACCATGTCCCTAAACAGTCTTGCCACAGCCTGAACATGGTATGCCTTTGGAGAGAGAGAGAGAGAGAGAGAGAGAGAGAGAGAGAGAGAGAGAGAGAGAGAGAGAGAGAGAGAGAGAGAGGCTTTTCATCAATTGAGAAACAAAATAATTTTTGCCCCAGGAATAAAGATGTTATAAAAAACACAACATATGAATATAACCTCAATTCTAATGCATGTTTAAAAATAGTTAAGCTATTGTAATATCTTGGTATGCGACAGCAGAGTATCGAAAAATATACAATAAGCAGTAGACCAACTTTTCTGTGAAATATTACAATATCTAGTGAATCTGGCATCTACAACAGGAATTTGGGTCCGTTCTCATTAATGTCCTATCAACAGCAAGCTCTTGCATAATAAATCTGAGATTTAAAAAATGTTATGATTAATTGTCAACAGCACTTTGAGAATCACAACAGATATAATGAACTCCAATGACTGTCATCACAAATATCACCCCGTCTGAGGCATCGTATTTGCAAATGTCTTCCAAACAAACAGTTGGTTCAATATGAGATTTTGACACAGCTTGTTTAACCTGTAAGAGGTCAGCACTGATTTACCTCCGAATACTCATCCAGGTCACCAAAAATTCCACTTTCTTTTTTTATTCCATATAACTCAAAATGGGCATAGAAAAGTAAAAATAAGAGTTAAAGTTCGAAACTGCCATTTCTAAATGTCCAGCTGGAGCTTTAAATTTACCTCGCTCAGTGATGCTGCCAGACGAACAACTTCTGAATGAGGCTATTATAATCGCTTTATCGATATTTTTCTCCTACGAGACATGTGTATATTGGTTACATATTCATAAATTAACCCATGTTTTATAAAATGAAAAATACAAAAAATATTTGTAAATACTGTAAATATAATGTAAAAATAATTTGCTCAGTTTACCACAAAATATTGTTTATTATTTTTTTCTTTCAGTATCTAAGCTTTTTAGTATTGCAGCAGGGTGTGATATTCTTCAAAACAAGGCTCAATGCATAGAGCTACATCACATTCATGACAGTAATACCAAATGTCGCTCCGTTTTTTTTCATCACGCCAAGGCAAGGCGGCAGGGAGGGATGGGGAGGGGATGACAAACCGATGTCAGAATGGCGGGAAACTGTGCTGATATATGCTAGACACTTCAAAGAACATAAACATTGAAGCTGGAGGGAATTTCAAACGCATGGAAACCAAGAAAGGGCAAACGTACTTGTACGTGATTGACCACAGATAGTAAGCAAAGACTCCACATACATGTACGTGGTTGACCTCTTATGGGTTAATGCCCTATCTATGAAACAACAAGGAATTTAACTCTTAGCCTTCCCCCTACCTACTCCAAATCTAGACTTTCCCCATTCTCCTTCCCCAGTCCAAATACCTAATCAGTTCTTGCCAGCTTTCCCATCAAGCTGTGACACAATATCATATTGATCAAACTGTTTGTTTAAAAGATATTTACGAAAAAATGCCTTATAAAGCCTACAATAAGGCATTAATAACAAGTTTAATATTCCTCCACTTACCTGTCACACTCAGCTGGTGCAGGTGGCTGGCATTGACGGCTTTAGACATTCTTTATTTTCAGCCAACCATCATACTCTGCCAACAAGGAAAACAATCAGCATCATGCTTTAATAATCTTAACAGGACTTTCATGAAAAGAATGACGTGATTTGAATGAAAACAAGGCAGTGTCCTGGAAACACTTTAAGGGACAGATGGAAATGGATGAAGGGAATAACTAACCAGCTGAACAGTAAACTTCTCTTCAAATAAAAGGAAAAAATCCTTCATAAAAAATTCTTCCCTTACATATTACAATACAAAATGTAAATTTACTTCTAATAAAGAATAATTCTTTACATCATAACTATAACTACAAAATAAATAAACCCATAACAGAATAATTTCCATTACAGCAATGAGGAAAGGCAATTTCATACCTATGTGTTCTCAACACAGCCAAAACAGATACTCTTGTGACTATAATTCCTTATTTAAAAGTGAAAAATGTAAAATTAATCCAAACTGAAAATAGATCTTTATAATAAATAGATAAAGAAATTTTCAAGTAAGGCAAGTTAATAGAAATTACTGTGAACTGTGATTCAAAGAGGGAAACAAGAGAAAGTGACATGAGGAAATGACACCTGATAGAAGATTACATAGAAAGCACAGGGTGGAGACATGTCATTACAGCAATTGACCTCAAAAGTCAGGATTCATGAAGAATTACTAAGAGCTTAGGGAACAGCAAAGATGGAACTAGATGCATGTCAACACTTCTAATTCTGGTTGATACATTTTTTTTTTTTTTTTTTTTTTTTGTGTGATATACAAGTAGAAATTAACTGATCTGCTACTCTTTTCTGTTATGCTGTGAATAAAAGATGAGCTGAATTATGCAGGGTAGCTGTTTTAACATAATATTAATACATAAAAGATAATTAGTACATCAAACATCAGGACATCAATCAATTCCTCCTTGTGACATTTGATTCTCTGAAATATATTAAACAAATCTGTGGTCACACTTTCTTCATTTAGGCCTTATAATAGTTGCGGCAAATTTTTGAAAGTCACAATTTTCAGATAAGGAAAACTATGTAATTTTTCACGTTTTCACTACAAGCTCCTCCTTCAGACATTTGATTATCAGAGATATATTAAACAAATCAACCCCTCCAAGCTTACACAGATCAATACAAGCTTCATAACAAAGCCTACATACCTGTACAGTTAAATGCAAGCTCTACATCAAACCTTCCAAACCTACATATTCACACAAGTTTTATAACACCACACAAACTCACAAAAACTAAATGAAAAGACTTCCCCAACAAAGCCTATCCAAACTGAACACCACAAGCTTCACAACAAAGCCTCCATGCCTACCTACAATGCCACACAAGCTTCACACCACCAACCAGTAAACCAATAAAGTTATTAGGACATCACAATAGACCGTCCATGTTTACGAGATAAGGGGATTTCGATAGAGGTTATACCAAAACGCTCCCCAATCAACAAGTAACAAATAATGATAATGAATCTCCTCCCCAAACAATAGAACCTTAGCAACAAAGGCTCAAACCAGCAAAGAAGCCACTACACTTCAAAAAGGGCCTCCTGACCTCCGCAACCTGCGAAATTCGCGAGAAAACTTGGGAAAAACGCCCACCAATCCGCACCACTCAACAATGTCACGACAGAATCACTCATCCTGACTCACCATAATAATCACGTCCTGTTCATAACCTTGTGAAGTACTAACTACTCTCGCATGATGTTTACTACCCAACCTATGGTCAATGACGTGCTCTATTCAACACCTAAACTCGGAAATAAATATCTGACATCACATAGTAATTGTTATTAGACGTGTCATAAGGTGGTAGTTAATTGTCCGCGTTTTTCAATCAATCTGGACTAAATAATGGGTTGTTCTTACCATAATTGTGTCCGGTCAGTCCATCTCCGCGGGAAATATTTCTTCCACCTCATGAAATGGTCAGATTTAGTGAGAATTTCAGGGTTTTAGGAATGACAACAGAGGAGACACTATTATAGGATCGAAAATACAATAAACACCGAGAGAGTGAAATGGAAAATACAAATGAGCATCGACTCTCCTGAACCAACTATTGGATACGAAAGAGTCTTAACACCCTTTGAGGTTTCTAAAATCTTTATACGGGAAATAATTAATAGATTCGAAAACGGGTCTTCCCCAAGGTTTGTTTCATCTATATTCCCCTGCACAAGTCCCATGAAGTGACGTCACGCGTCTCCTCCACCAATCACACTCACTCGTCTTCTACCTCGAAAATATTAATAATAATTGTAATAATGGTACCCTCGTTTCGTTAGAAGACTTTATAGGAATATGAAGTGATATACACTACCATAACAGCTGACTGATGTACAAGAATGCAAAATCATAGGTAAAACAATAAACATTTAGGCATAGCAAACAAGCATTTTTAGACGGCTTGGAGTTAGTAACAGTATGAAAAAACAAAGTCATTTGACGGTATTGAATATCAGTGCCGAAAATGGTTTCAAACATTTATTCAACACTGTAGGTTGCATCATATCAATCACCCAGTATGGAAATTGATATTGTACTTCCGATAAACGTCAACAAAATTTAATGGATCATTCGTGACCTTGGGGACGTGTTCCACGCGATACAAAATCGATAAAAAGATAATGTAGTGAGGGTTTTGGGAATATATCTGCGATAACAAAAAGTTAACACAGACGGCAACCTTTCAGTTGAGCAATCACGCGGACATTGATCATCGTTATCTTGCATCAAAGGAATTTTGTGATAACTCTACGTGTGTTAAATGCCACGGGGATGTGAATGTATCATGTTATTGAAGTGTTGGTAGTAATCGACAATATCTTCCGCGAAACTGGGAGTGGAATGTGGAAGAAATATTGATCGAAAACCCCATCATCTCATCCCATTCTCTCTCTCTCTCTCTCTCTCTCTCTCTCTCTCTCTCTCTCTCTCTCTCTCGTACATTATGCATTTTTTTTTTTTTTTTTACAATGCAGTACTTATCCCTTTATTATATATTATATAATAGACGGAACCATTGTGTAATGGAATATTTATCCTGTCTGAAAAGCATTGTTTGATTGACGCACTACCTGCATGATTCTGATTTTCTAACATGTAACCTAGTTTGAACTGGTATCATATGATATTTTCTATAGTATGTATGATTGCCATCCTGCACGGAACTATTGGAATAGAATGTAACGTATAGCTCGATCTAAATATTGTATTAATTTTACTTTATTTACAGTTTACGTATCTAAATATCTAAAAAAAATAATCGAATGCTTTGGAATTTCAACACTTTCTGAAACCCCACTCATTAAGT